>NW_006922093.1:551125-570042 GCF_000298275.1 Orycteropus afer afer | reverse complement strand
CTAGAGAGAAAAGATCTGACAGTGTGCTGTCATAAAGATTACATCCTAGTCCTAGAAAATCCTATTGGGAAGTTCTTCTCTGTCACTTTGGGTCATTATGAGTGAAAAATTAACTTGGCAGCACCTGATAACAGCATACATATATATGACATTCTTTATATATGGTATCTTTAAGTTAATCAGAAAGCATTTGATATGCAGAGTTAAAAAAAAATCAGAAATAATTAAATTTCAAATTTATTAACTGAACTAAACCATGGATCATAATGGCTAGCTTTAGTTCAATACATATTTATTGAATTTCTGTATGTATTGTTGTTGTTTGTTGTTAGCTACCCCTCCTTGTGTTTCTGAGGCAGTGTCACTACAGAAGTAGATTGCCCAACCTTTCTTCCAAGGAGTAGCTGGCTGGTGGGTTTGAACCACTAGCCTTCTGGTTAGCAGTCAAGTGCCTTAGGCTCTATGCTACCAGAGCTCCCTCTAGATGTATTAGGCATTTTTTACCTGTTGAGGATATACAAATGAATCATTTAAGTTCTTAAGAAATTTACCATATCAAGGAGAAGATCATTACACTAAATAAAATTTAATGTCAATAAAAAAGAATGAATAACTAAAAATAAGCAAATAAATAATTTTAAAAAATGATATGAAGAGTGTGCTGTGTGGACACAGAACACAGAGCACAGATATCTATTTATCTAGTGACTAAGGGAAAAATTCCCAAAGAAGATATTAGAGCTGTCTCAAAGTTCAGGCAGGTAAAGAAAACCTAGAAAGGGCATTCCAGACAAAGACATTAGTGAAAGTCATAGTCAGAGATGAGAAACAATGAGGTGAACTAGAAGCTATAATGATTTTAACTTCACTAGAACATAAACCATTAGGTGGAGTAAAGGAAAAGGGGGAACTCTGGTAGCATAGTGCCTAAGGCACTTGAATGCTAACCAGAAGGCTGGTGGGTTTGATTCCTCAGAAGGAAGGTTGGGCAATCTACTTCCGTAGTGATACTGCCTCAGCAACCCAAGGAGGGGTCACTATGAGTCGGATCCGACTCGATGGCACATAACAACAACAACAACAACAAGAGAAAAGGTAAGAGAACATCAACACAAAGTTTTGGAGTCCATGGTAGGCTTCCCGAAAGAAAGCAGGTGCAATTAAAAATCTTTAACAAAATCATATACAAGCTTAAATAAGAATTTCAAATTGCTCATTCCAGCTAAGCACAGAGATTGGAAATAAAGTGTATGTCAGTAGAATCAGGAAAATCTGCTGAGGGGAGAGTGAAGTGGTTAATGGCATTGAAACCTTTAGAGATGATAAAAAATAGAGCAACTGTAGAAGAGATCAAGAAAAGAGATATTTTAGATATAATTTGGAGGTAAAATTACTATGATTTGGTGGAGAGAAGGGATGGTGAGATGAGTTAAGGATGACTTCCAGGTTTCTATCTTAGAAGAATAGGTGGACAGCCATGTAATTCAGATATGAATTTTCAAAAGAAGGAACAGATTTAGAAGAGGGAGGTAATAGTCATTTAATATATTTTAAAATATATATCCATTGCATGCATTTTTCAGCAGTTCCTATGTAGTAGATAAAGAACTCTGCTGGCCCAGAGGTAGTATAGTGGTTAAGGCATTTACCTGCTAACCAAAAAGTCAGTGGGTTGAACCCACCAACCTCTCCATGGAAGATGGATAAGACCATCTGGTTGCTTAAAGATTTATAACCAGTGGGAGTTTGCTATAAGTCAGAACTGACTTAATGGCAGTGAATTTGGTTTGGTTTTATATACTAGATAATATGATAATTGGAAGCATATACTGATTAACACAGCAAAGTCTCTACTCTCCTGAAGGTTATAAACTAGTTGGAGGTAGGGGTAGGGAGAGATATGTTGAATTAAACATAGCGGTGGGCATGCATTTAGGTATGTTTACCAGACTGTAGGGGAGGGAGATGAACATAGCTGTATATCTGGGAGTTCCTAGATATAAGTGTTGGGTAAAACAATGAGAGTTATTGACATCTACCAAAGAGAGCATGAAGAGGGAAGAAGGCTGAAGAATCAAACTTTGAAAAACAGTAATAATATTTAAGGACTGGACAGAGGATATGGAGATTTTGAAAGAGTTAAAAATAACAACAACAACAAAGAAAGAAAGCAAAAGAAAAGAAGAAAAAAGGCCAGAAAGACATTGTTTTAGCAGCTAGAGAGGAAAGAGTTCCAAGGAAGTGTCAAGGAAGAGAAAGCTGTCAAAATGTCAAATGTAGTAAAGTTTTACACTAAGATAAAGCAATATATATATATATATATATATATATATATATATATAGTTATAGTTATATATAGAAGAGAAGTCATTGAGCACCTCAGTATGAGTAGTTTTGATGGAGCTAAATTAAGAGGTCTGGTAGCATAGTGCCTAAGGCATATGACTGCTAACCAGAAGGCTGGCAGTTCAAACCCACCAGCCACTCCTTGGAAGTAAGGTTGGGCAAACTATTTCTGTAGTGATATAACCTCAGAAACCCAAGGAGGGGTCTCTGTAAGTCAGGGCCGACTTGATGGCAAATAACAACAACAAAAACAAATGGGAGGAAAACCAAATTACTATAGTTTGAGGCCTTTACTTGGAAGTCAGTAATTGAGGAAGGATTTTATGAACAAAATATTGAATGATGCACGAAGCATCAATATAAGATGAGGGAGTGAGTCACTAAGTCCATGGACTCAGGACCATGGTCTCGGGGGACATCACGCTCAATTGGCATAACATACGACACAACAACATTGTTCTACATCTTAATATTGTAAGTAGTGGCTGAGGTCTCAGAAGCTTGCAAACAACCATCTAAGAAGGAACAATTGGTTTCTCCTCACCTAGAGCTAAGAGGAATGAAGAAAACAAAAGACATATGGAAACAATTAGTCCAAGGGACTGGTGAACCATTTGAACCTCAGAACCTCAGCCTACATGACCCTTAGACCAAAACTAGATGATGCCTGGCTATTACTGTCAACCACACAGAAAAGGATCAGTGCAGGAGATCCTGGATAGAATTGGAGAAAAATGTGGAACAAAATTCAAAATCATAAAAAATGCCAGCCTTACTGGTCTGATAGAGACTGGTGAAACCCCCAAGACTATGGCCTTTAGTCACCTTTTGAGCCTGGAATTGAGCTCATTCCATGGCTTCCAGCCAAACAGTAGACAGGTGTTTAAGGTGAACATTGACACCAAGTAAGTACACTCCTTAAAGCAATCAACCGTGGAAGACCAAAAGGGCAGTATTTGCACAGGGAGATATTTCAGAGGGCAGGAATGCATAAGAAAACAGGACACAGGAAAAGGATAACCAGAAGGAGGAAGTGGTAAGAGAGCATTATAGAGATTGCAGTCAAGCCCATGAAACAAAATGTGTATGAGCTGTTACATGGAAGATGAACTTGCTTGGTAAACTTTAACCCAGATCACAGTTTAAAAATAAAAAAATAAAAAAAGAAAGATGAAAGGAATAAACAGTCACTGTACAAAAAGAGTTGGTTGACATTCAACCTTTCAGGTAGCAAATGATCACGAACTGATGATTTTGAAGGAAGAAGTCCAAGTTGCACTGAAGGAATTGGAAAAAAAAAAAAAAAACAGCCTCTAGGAGTGGATGGAATACTAGTTGAGATGTTTCAACAAATGGATGCAATACTGGAACTATTTGCTCATCAATACCAATGAATTTGGAATACAGCTACTTGGCCAACCGACCAGAAGAGATCCATATTTTTTTCCATTCCAAAGAAAGATGATCCCAAATTGCGAAAACAGTTGCAGCAGTACATCATAGGGAACTGGCAAAAGTTCAAGTCAGACGCAGAAGAGGACATGGAATGAGGGATATCATTGCTGATGTCCGATGGATCTTGGTTGAGAGCAGAGAATACCAGAAAAATGTTTACCTGTATTACATTGAGTAAGTAAAGGCATTTGACTCTCTAGATCCTACTAAGTTATGAATAACATTGTGAAGAATGGGGATTCTAGAACATGGGAGTTGTGCTTATGTGGGACCTGTACATAGATCAACAGGTAGTTACTTGAATAGAACAAGGGGATATTACATGATTTAAAATTAGGGAAGGTGTGTGTCAGGGTTGTATTTTTTTTCACCATTGTTTTTCAATCTGTATGCTGAGCAAATAATCCAAGAAGCTAGACTATATGAAGAAGAACATGGCATCAGGATTGGAAGAAGACTAATTAACAATCTGTAATATGCAGATGATACAATATTATTTGCAAAAAGTGAAGAAGAATTGAAGGGTTTACTGATGAAGATAAAATTCTACAACCTTCAGTATGGATAATACCTCAACAACAACAACAACAGCAAAATCCTCACAACCGGACCAATAAGCAACATCACTATAAATGGAGAAAAGATTGAACTTGTCAAGGATTTCATTCTATATGGAACCACAATTAATGCCCAGGGAAGGAGCACTCAAGTAATCACATAACATGTTGAATTGGGCTAATCTACTGGAGAAAATGTCCTTAAAGTGTTAAAAAGCAAAGATGTCACTTTGATGACTAAGACAAACCTGGCGCAACTATGGTATTTTCAATTGCCTCATGTGCATGAAAAAGCTGAACAATGAATATGGAAAACCAAGAAAGAACTGCTACAATTGAATTATGGTGGTGGTGAAGAATGTTGAATATATCATGGACTGTCTGAGAAATGAAAAAATTTGTCTTGGAAGAAATACAGTACAGAAGAATGCTTCTTAGAAGTGAGGATGGTGAGACTTTGTCTCATGTACTTTGGACATGTTATGAGGAGTCATCAGGCCCTGGAGAAAGACATCATGCTTGGTAAAGTAGACGGTCAGCAAAAGAAGGAAGACCCTCAATGAGATGCATTGGTATGGAGGTAACAACGGACTCAAACATAGCAAAGATTGTGAGGGTGGTGCAGGAATGGCAGTGTTTCATTCAGTTGTACACAGGGTTGCTATAAGTTGGAACTGACTTGATGGAACCTAACAACAATAGCAGTATACTTTGGTGGCTGTTGCTTCAAAATCTTGTCTGATAAAATATGAATTAACGGCATTTAATTAAGAAAACAGTACAGTCATGTGAAATGAATGGGACACATGACCCCAGAGAAGCTACTGTTTAAATAGTTCTGGATCTCTGGTGGTGCAATGGTTAACTATCAGCTCCTAACTGAAAGATCAGAGGTTAGAACCTGCTAGAATCTCTGTTTGACAAAATATCTGACCATGTACTGCCTCATAAACATTACAGCCTAGGAGAGCCTAAGGGGCAGTTCTACTCTGTCCTATAAGTCACTATGAATCGGTATCAACTTGATGGTGCCCAACAACCTATCAGAAATTTAATATTAGCATCCCTTTGTACTTTACAGTGTTACAATCTATAAAAGACAATACCCGATGCCTTCTTTTGAATATTGACTTGAATATTCCATCTTATTGCAACATTATATGACAGAGTAGAACTGCCTCATAGGGTATTCAAGCTTTTAAATATCATATATGGTAAAATGCTAAAAACTACAGCATCTACTAATTCCACTTAAATTACCTGACTGATAAGAGATTTATATTTACAATATCTAAAAATATTGTACTTTCTGTTTACTAGTGAGACCAAGGTATTTCGTTTACAATATAAATCTCCTGTGTGTTATTTTTGTTTATTTGTGTAAGATTTCTCCTATGGGTCATAATTTTAAAGACTTGAATTAAATCCTTTTTCATCCAGAATATAAACCAATAGAATTATTGTTACAGTTCTTTTTTTTTTTCTGAATATTAGAGGGGGGAAAACTGTCCTGCAGTACTCTTTGTACTTGTATTTCACCAAGTGTATTGCACAGATGTCTAGTTTTAAGAATTAGGAGAGAAAAGACTTTGAAGCTAAATATGGTTGGGAAAACGTCTTGAAGGTTCATCATGAAGGTGAGCAGTTTAAGGAAGTCCTAAGTAAGACTGGGCAATCTACTTCCATGATGACTTACTGCCTTGGAAACCCAATGAGGGTCGCTATGAGTTGAAATCGACTCAACGGCAATGGGTTTGTTTTTTTGTTTGTTTTTGTTTTTACAGTAAAGAAATCCACTGAATTTTATTTTATCCAATATTTCTAATTTATTGGATCATGGTATTTTTTAAAAAAGAAAATGTCATAGCAGTATTCAGCTGACACAGAAAAATGATGACTTACACTAATTTACTTAAAATATTTGGGGAAGTAGTAAAGCAAATATTTTCTAAATTAATGACAAAAATATTTTTTTAAAAAAATAATTGAGGAAGATTGGAAACAAAATTCAATTGTGTTTCAATTAGAGCAATGAAGATATGTTAATATAATAAATTTATATCCAGGAATTATAATCTTAAAATTTCATTTTATTGTTTTCCCTCATCAAGAGGAAAGAAAATTCTACTGAAAATTCTTGGATGCAGTGAGGATGTCTCATTTGCTTTCAAGCTTAAAACAATGCATTAAATGTGTGCTAAACAGGTAAAGGGAGTCCTGGTGGCATAGTGTCTAAGGCATTTATTTGACTGCTAACCAGAAGGCTGGTGGTTCAAACCCACCAGTCACTCCTTGGAAGGAAGGTTGGGCAATTTATTTCCATAGTGATACTACCTCAGAAATCAAAGGAGGGGCATCTATCAGTCAGATCCAACTCGATGGCAGTGCATTTGGTTTGGTTTTATTTTAAGCAGGTAAATGGAGTAATTTCTTCTAAAAATTAAGTAAGTGTGGGACAGCATATAAATCATCCATTTATGAGACAGTAGATCAGCAATCACTATGATCACAGAGTAATATTTATTGAGTAGCCACCAGGTAAGCAGCATCACCATAAATGAAGAAATGATTGAAGTTGTCGAAGATTTCATATTACTCAGTTCCACAATCAACACCAATGAAAACATCGGTTAAGAAGTCAGAAGATGAATTGTACTGGGCAAATCTGCTTCAAGAGACCTCTTTGAAGGGCTGGGAAGCAAAAATGTCACTTTGAAGATTAAGGTGTGCCTTATCCGAGCCATGGTATTATCAGTTGCCTCATATGCATATGAAAGATGGGCAATGGATAAGGAAGACTGAAGAAGAGTTGATGCTTCTGAGTTGTGGTGTTGGTGGATACTGAAAGTACCACGGACTGCCCAAAGAACTTAACAAATCTGTCCTGGAAGAAATGCCGTGGAATGCTCCTAGGAAGCAACAATGGCCAGACTTCTCACCTACATTGGTCAGGTTGTCAAAAGGGACCATTCCTGGAGAAGGATATCATGCTTGGTAAGGTGGAGGGTCAATGAAAAAGGGGAAGACTGTCAATGAGATGGATTGACACAGTGGCTGTGAGGAAGGGATGGGCTCAGGTAATAGCAGAGATTGTGAAGCCTGCACAGGACTGGACAGTGTTTCGTTCTGTTGTTCATATATATATATATATATGGTCACTATGAGTTGGAGCTGACTTGCCAGAGCCTAAAAACAACAATATCACTAGGTATGTGTCATTATAATAGACTTAGAAGATTTAATAACACAAGAAATCTTCAATTAAGAAAATTATAATGATTTTTATTTTATTATAGTTAAAGGATATGACTCAATAGTACCTACCAGCAATAATTGATTTCTTATTAAGAAAAATACTGGAAACCAACAAAAACAATATAATAAATGATTCTTTTGTGCCCAGAAATATGTGTGTTACTGGAATATATTATTCTATTAACTAACATTTAATGGAATATATTCTTTGGTGTATATGATTACCACCATGAGTTTAGCTTATGCTATGTACCAGAAGAAGAGCTCTGATAGCATGGTGCCTAAGGCACTTGACTGCTAACCAGAAGGCTGGTGGCTCAAACCCATCAGCCACTCCTCCTGCCTTGAGCTGTCTCCCTGTGCATACACAGCCCTTTTGTCCACCCTCAATTGGTCTCTCCAAGGAGTGTCTCTACCTGATGTATATGTTCAGTTCATATGCCCGTCTTTTGTTTGGCTGGAAGCCACAGGAGTGGGTTCAATTCCAGACCTGAAGGGCAGCTAGGGGTCATAGTCTCAGTGGTTCCACCAGGCTCTATCGCACCAGCAAACCTGGTCCCCCCTCTTTTATTTTCTCCAAATGATTTTGAGTTTTGTTCCACATTGTTCTCCCTCTCTATCAAGGATCTCCTACATAGATCCCCTTCCAAGTGGATGAAAGTGATAGCCGGGCACCATCTAGTTCTTCTGGTCTCATAGTCATATAGGCTGAGGATTGCATGGTGTACCAGTCCCTTGGACTAATTGTCTCCATGTGTCTTCCGTTTTCTTCCTTTTTCTTTGCTCTGGATGAGGAGAGACCCATTGTTGCATCTAGATGGCTGCTTGCAAGGTTTTGAGATCTCAATCACTACTCACCAAAGTAGGATGTGGAACGATGTTTTAGGTAGTATGCTATTTCCATTGAGCTTGATGTCCCCTGTGATCATGGTCCTGAGTCTACAGGTCCAACTACTTGCTCCCTCTGGGTACCTGGCTGTGGCCAAGAAGTGACTACAAGCTTGTCCCTTGTCAGCTCTACTATACCTGTAAATTCTTACAGAGCATAAAAATACACTTGTAGAAACATTGTCTGCCAACCCTATACCTAATCATGGGCACATTCCCCCCTGCAATAGTTCAGCCTCTCTACTCATCTATCTACCCATAGATCAATGTTTTCCATCACTGCCAACACAGCACTGTATGTGCAAAAGGGTTCATCTTTGTTGTATCTCCCATACACCTCTCTATGTCTTCCTCTTCCTCAGTGCTACCATGTTGATCACTCATATTTTGTGCATTGCCTTTCCCTTCACCCAAATCAATACTTGTATATACCTATCTAATAGTGTTCCCCCCCCTCTCTTCCTACCCCTCGTAACCAAGAAAGAGAATTTCCCTCCATATATAAACTTTTCCTTGATGTTTTACAATAACAAACTAATACAATATTTGTCCTTCTGTGATTGACTTATTTCAGTCAGCATAATGTCCTCCAAGTTCATCCACATTGTGCGGTATTTTGCAGATTTTACATTATTCTTCGGGGTTGCATAATATTCCATTGTGTGTATGTCCCATAGTTTGGTTATCCATTCTTCTGTCCATGGGCACCTAGTTGTTTCTATCTTTTTGCTATTGTAAATAGTGCTGCGATGAACATGGGTATGTATATGTCTGTTCTTGTCCTGGATCTCACTTCTTTAGGATATATATCTAGTAATGGATTGGTGGGTCAAATGGTATTTCTAATTCTAACTTTTTAAGGAATCACCGTACTGCTTTCACAGTGGTTGTACAATTTGACACTTCCACCAGCAGTGTAGGAGAGTCCCAATCTCTCCACATCCTCGCCATCATTTGTTATTTTCTGTCTTGTTGAACTTTGCAACTAGTGCTGGGGCCAGATGGTATCTCATTATTGTTTTGATTTACATCTCTCTAAAGGCTAATGATTGCGAACATGTCTTCATGTGTTTGTTGGCCACTTGAATATCCTCTTTGGTGAAGTGTCTATTCATGTCTTCTGTCCGCTTTTTATTTGGATTATCAAATACCTCTTGTGGAAAAGACTGAAGAACCTTCCCTTCTTACTCATGTGTTGTTCAAATTTAATTCTCAATAGCATAAAATATGTTAAGAAAAAAATAGGTCTACTTATTTGGATGTAGTAGAAAAAAAGAAATAACATTAACTGTCTATCTCATTCTCATGCCCCTAGTTTCACAACAGAATATTCTCATGCTTGTAGTAATTGGTCACACTGAAATTGATGTGACCAATTACCAAAAAAATATAGAAACAATGGCTCCTTTGGGTCATGTCTGGACTAACTAAGTCCAGTCCATCAAGGTTCAGACATTGCACTGTACTCTCTTCAAAAATCCCCCGTCCTCACCTCATGTACTAATCAATGTCATGATTAAAACAAGAATTGAATATTACTGGCCTTACATCATGGTGGGGCTCATTTCTTATTGTTCCATTTTTTTCTGCTAAGACCCACTGAAAGGATTAGAATATAATGGGTAGGTGTGTAGAGTGATCTAGTGTAGTAGCTATTTGTTATTCAAACAAGCTTGTGCCAGGTGACGCTAATCAGTAGAAAATGTCTTCCAAGCCACTTTATATTTCAGATGAATACTACTCAATGGTTATTCCTAAACATGATATAACTCTCTCCTTTACTTAGGTGAAATAATCATGATGAACGTTCATGAGAAATCTAATATATAAACTTTCCACGACTTCTTTGTATATATTCCAAAGCAAGTGTTTACAATAAAATTTTGAAAAATTTCCTATGTGTAGTGAAAAAAAAGAAATATTTATGTTAATAGGATGTTTAGTGAAAAGCTGCAGAGTTAAAAGAACTCTTTTTTTCAACTTTCCTCAAATATTTTAGTAACAACTTAGATGAGTGGCTAGGAGGAGTGTACTTACTGTATGCATTAGACAGTAGAGCAATCCCCAATGTTTATGGAGTTGTCAGTTGTCCATCATAGATATGTGTTGTAGGCTATATGTGAAACAATGCACAAGTGCTAAGAATACAAAGATGATCATTGCAGTCTCTGCCTAATGAATTCATTTATTCACTACTTGGGAAGAAAATGAGTAATAATTGTAATTACTGCAAGTAATTACAAATGCACAGGGATAGTTTACAGAGGATGCTGAGTAGAGACATTAGGGGCACATAACTCATCCTGGGATGAGGTTAGAAAAGGCTTCCAGGTAGAGATAAATCCTGCAATAAAAACCAAGCTGAACCCACAGCAGTCAAGTGTATCCTGACTCCTAGAAACCCTATAAGACAGAGTAGAACTGCCGCCTCATAGGGTGTCCAAGACTGTAAATCTTTATGGAACCCACATTGCCTCATCTTTCTCACTTGGAGCAGCTGGTAGGTTCCAACTACCAAAATTTTAGTTAGCTGATGGGTTCCAACCACCAAACTTTGGGTTAGTAGCCAAATGCTTTAACCACTATGTCATAGATCTCCTGATAAAGGCTGAGCAAGAGTAGCAAGAAGGGGAGAGGACAACAGATAAGAAAGAAAAAGCAAGAATAAAAAAGATATGTTGTTGTTGTTATGTGCTGTCGAGTCGGCCCCGACTCATAGCGACCCCTCCTTGGGTTTCCAAGGCAGTATCACTACAGAAGTAGGATTGCCCAACCTTCCTTCCGAGGAGTGGCTGGTGGGTTTGAACTGCCAGCCTTCTGGTTAGCAGCCAAGTGCCTTAGGCACTATGCTACATTTGAGGCTATAATGAAGGCTGGAGCTGAGGGTGGAAATGGAGAGGTGGAAGCATACTCAGGATAAAGAATGAACAGGAATCTGTGGACAATGGATCCGTGGACAATGGCAGAGCATGAAGATAATTTTAGGATGATTTTCACCCTTCTCGTTTGTATACTAGGAGCTCTGGTGGTGTAGTGCCTAAGGCACTTGACTGCTAACCAGAAGGCTAGCGGTTCAAACCCACCAGCCACTCCTTGGAAGGAAGGTTGGGCCATCTACTTCCACAGTGATACTGCCTCGGAAACCCAAGGAGGGATCGCTAGGTGTCAGATCTGACTCGATGGCAGTGAGTTTGGTTTTGGTTTGAGTATGAATACTAAGTGTAATGTAGTGTCATTCACCAAGGTAGGGAGCAGGTTTGGAGGAAGGAGCAAGAGATCATGAATTCATTTTTTGATTTATTAAGCTTGAATTTCCTACAGTACATTTACTTTCCTTAGAAAGTGAGATATGCAGGCCATAAGTGGACTAGGCCATTTATCCCATTGTACTCTATTCTTCCCCATCCTTTCAAAGGATACAAGTGTTATCTCTTTGCATGTCATTAAGAAATAATTTATTCATATGAAAATTCACATAACATAAATTAACTATTGAAAAGTGAACAATTTAGTGGCATTTAGTACATTCACAATGTTATACAACTACTTACCAATATTTAGTTCCAATTCATTTTCATCATTCCCCAAAAAAACTCTTACTCATTAAGCAGTTTCTTCCCATTCCCCTTATTCCTCCATCCCCTGGCAACCAGGAATATTCATTCATCTCATGAATTTTTCTATTCTGGATATTTCATGTAAGTGGAATCATACAATGTGTCTTTTGTGTCTGACTTCTTTCATTAACATGATGTTTTAAAGACTATAACATGTATCAGTATTTCATTCTTTTTTATGATGAATAATATTCCATTGTATAAGTATGTTTTCCATTCACCTACTGATGGGCTTTGGGGCTATTTTCACCTTTTGGTCATTGTGAGTAGAATAGTTATGAACATGTGTGTATGTGTAATTATTTAAGTTCCAGGCCCAAAGTGTATCCCAGGGCCATAGTATTGGAGATCCCACCAGACTCCATCCAACCAGTAGTTCTGGTCATTATTGTGCTTTTGGATTTTGTTCCATATTTTTCCTCCCACTCTATCCAGGATCTCCGGTTTTGATCCTTTCCCAAGTGGTTCGCATTGGTAGCCAGGCACCATCTAGATCATCTGGTCTTGAGGTCCACCATGTCCTAGGGCTGATTGCTTCTGAATGCCCTTGGTTTTTTGCACTCTTCTTTGCTTCTGATGATGAAAGACCATTAGCTGCATCTTAGATGGCCACTCGATAGCTTTTAAGACCCCAGTCACTACTCACCAATATAGCTTGTAGAGCAAGATTTTTATGTATTTTGTTGTACTAATCAAGTCTAGTGTCCCCCAGTACTATGGTCCTGAGTTGGTAGATCTGGTGGATCTCTCTCTCCCAGTGTCTGGTTGTCTGTGAGGGATTGCTCCATGTCTGTCTTCTGTTGTTTTTGTAAGGGTCGCAGGTATTTTGTATCACTGGTATCTGTGCAAGATTAGCCTCAGCTGAATCTATCCTTGGTCTATAATATAATCCTGTTCACTGACCCTCATCTGGTCTTCTCAGATATTTATGTGTTTATCTGTAGCCTGGTGTTTGTTGTTAATGGTAATGCAGTATTGTGGATATACTGGTATTAGTCTCTGTCATCTATATCTTATGTGCACACTTTAGTGTCCTCCCTTTCCCTAGGGTTATCATGGTGGTCACAAACTCTTTCCATACCATACCTCCCCTTACCCATCTCAGCGTGTGACCCCCAATTAGCCCTAAATTATTCCCTTCCCTCCCATCCCCTTCCCACTCTGACAACCTACAAAGTGAGTTCTCTTCCTTAGCAAACTCTTCCAGAAAATAGATATCTATTTTTAATCATGTTGGGTATATACCTTGGAGTAGAATCATAGGGTCATAAGGTAATTTTAAGTTTCACTTTTTGAAGAACTGTCAAACTTCCATGTTCTTTTGAAGAAGATGTATTTAGTGTAACATTTCTACAAAATTACATTTCTATGACTTACTGGAGTTAAACTATTCTTCCAAAATTCTTTATCAATTGATATAGCTAAGCTTCATAGGCTAAATCATTTTGGAAGGCTGAAATGCTTAGTATGTGCTTAAGACTAAGTCAGTACTTGCTGAATAAATGAATGAATGATTGCATGGTTTAATGTCAAAATTACAACAATATGCAGATCGAAAAACAGTGGGAGTGAGAGAAGTCATTCAAGACATTGGGAGTAGGCCTCGAACTTTTCGAACATTGTTTCATATGTCCAACTAATTCTGCTTTTAAAAACAAAGAACACCATAAACAACATTTTATATTCTTGTCTACCAGACTAAATTTCTATCTATCCTGTTTTTGGGTAGAATTGCAGGTTTGTATGGTAATTCTATGCTTAACTTTTTGAGGAACTGCCAAATATTCATGTTCTTTTTAAGGAGACGTACACGAAATAACAATCTGCCAAAGTTTAATTTTAATTGTCAGAGATAAAGTTTACTTACCAAATAGCTATTCAAAGACTAAAGGGCAATTATTAAAACATTAATAATAATTTCTTTCACTTATTTCCAGCTCTACCTAAATAAAGCTAACCCTCGCAAAATTTTTCTTTAAATCTCTAAAATTGTATTTCTCAATCTTAAATAACAATATATTACTATTTGAGTAACATTTTACAGTATATTTGATAAATGAAGCTGCTTTTACAATATTTCTATAAGAATATTGTGTTTTTTCAAATTCATATACAGATCATAAAGCATTTCCTTTTAGAATTATATAATGCATTTTGTATGTTTAATATTTTCACTTCTATTTTAATCCCAACGATTAAAACATCAGAGAATCTCATAAAATAGGTAGCTGAGAAATCAATGCTTCCAGTAAAACGTAATGAGATTCTGAATTGATTCAAGCAATCCATAGAAGTACTTATGATATTTTCTTATCTACTATGAATGACCTGCTTATTCAATGTATATGGTACAATGCTTAGATATTCATCTTCAAATCAACTTAAATAAAAAGTACCGATTAGATGTTTCTTTCTGGCCAAAATGTAATATCTATAGCAGAGCCAACTTGTGCTCTGTACTAAATGGCTGTGGGTGTAGATACAGTATAACTGGAACGGATGTACTGGTTTGTTTAAAAACAAAGTTAGTTCAAAAAGACAAACAACTCAATTAAAAAGAAATAAAGGACTTAAATATTTATCTGAAGCAATTATAGGGATGGCCAACAAACACATGAAGAGATATTAAACATCAGTAATCATTGTTTTAATTGTTGTTTATTGCTATTGAGTCAATTCTGACTCATGGCAACCCCATGTGTGCAGAGTAGGCTGTTCCGTAGGATTGTCAAGGCCATGATGGAAGACCATTTCCAGTCCTGTCTTCCCAGATGCCTCTGGATGGATTCTAACCACCAATAATTAAACATTGAAAACAACAACAACAACAACTCACTGCTATTGAGTCACTTCCAACTCATAGGGACCTCTGCTGGGGTTTCCGAGACAGTATCTCTATGGAAGTAGATTGCCCAGTCTTCTTTCCGAGGAGAGACCAGTGGGTTTGAACCTCCAGCCTCTTGTTAGCAATCAAGTGCCAACCACAGTGAGATACAACTTCATGCTCACTAGATGGCTATTACCAGAAAGACAAAAAACAACAAATGTTAGAGACTATGTGGAGAAATTAGAAGCCTTATCCATTGCTTGTGAGAATGTAAAATAGTGCTGCTACTGCAGAAAACAGTTTGGTTGTTCAAAAAAATTAAATATATAATTATAATATGACCTAGAGATTCCACTCCTAGAGTTGAAAGCAGGGATTACAACAGATATTTGTACACTAGTGTTCATTGCAGCATCAATTACAATAAGAAAAGGTATACACAGCCAAAATATCCATTAATAGATGGATAACAAAATATGGTACATACTTAGATTGGAATATTACTCAGCCATGAAGAGAAATGAAGTCCTGATACCTAAGGCATGGATAAAACTTGAAAATATTGTGCTGATGAAGTTAATTCAGACTCAAAAGGACAGGTGCAGTATAATTCCACCTACATGAAATGCACTAAGGTCAGAATTTATCAGATGCTATTACAAATAGGAAGAAGGGGAGAAGGGAGTTATTGCTGACAGGGTATTGGGTTTCTGTTTGCGGTGATAAATGTTCTTTGGAATGGAATAGTGTAACTCTTGCACCATACGGTACATGTGATTGTCACTGAATTTTACACTTATAATTGGTTGAAAGACCAAATGCTTTGTGGTATATCTTTTTGTTGTTAGGTGCCCATGAGTTGATTCTGACTTGCAGTCACCCTGTGTACAATAGAAAGACACACTGCCTGGTCCTGCGCCATCCTCACAATCTTTGCTATACCTGAGCCCATTGTTGCTGCCACTGTGTTTATCCATCTCATTGAAGGTCTTCCTTTTCTTCTCTGACCCTCTGCTTTGCCAAGCATGAAATCCCTCTCTAGGGACTGGTCCCTTCTGACAGTATGGACAAAGTAGGTGAGATGAAGTCTGGCCATTCTCACTTCTAGGAAGCATTCTGGTTGCACTACCTCAAGGACAAATTTGTTCATTCTCCTGGCATTCCATAATATTTTCAGTATTCTTCAGCAACACCATAATTCAAAGCCATCAACTCTTCTTCGGTCTGCCCTATTCATTGTCCAGCTCTCACATGCATACAAGGTGATTGAAAATAGCATGGCTTGGGTTAGGTGCAACTTGGTCTTTAATGTGACACCTTTGCTCTTCAACCCTTAAAGAGGGCAACAGATTTGACCAGTGAAATATGACATCTGATTTCTTGACAACTGTTTCAAAGGGTGTTGATTGTGGATCCATGTAAGATGAAACCCCTGATAACTTCAATCTTTTCTCCATTTATCATGAGGTCGCTTATTGGTACAGTTGTGAGGGTTTTTGTTTTCTTTATGTTGAGCTATAATCCATACTGGAGACTGTAGTCTTTGATCTTCATCATTAAGTGCTTCAGATCATCTTCACTTTCCCAAGAAAGGTTGTGTCATCTGCATATCGCAGGCCGTTAATGAGCCTTCCTCCAATACTGATGCCGGGCTCTTCTTCATAAGTATGGTGAAATGATACAACCATGACACACACCTTGTGATGCATAGTTTACCACACACACACACACACACACAAAAAAAAAAAAAAACTAATAAAAGAAAGATAAACCAATGACAGCCATAACCTCTACTTACAAATTTAAAAAGAATATCTGATGATCATGCAAATAAATCAACCTAATACAATTTTCTTAGGGTAAGTTGCTTGAAGTAGATTTACAAAATCACAGGATTAAATATATTTAGATCTTTTGAAACATGATGCCAGATAGCCTACCAAAAAGTACACAACAGTTTAAACTTCCATGATCAGTGTACAGGAGGGCCCATATGGATGCCAATGATCAATATTAACATTTAAAAATAATTTTCAACTTTAGAGGCAAAAATCGATGTTTTATTGATGGGTATGCTAATAATACTTGCCATTTTTAGTATGTTTATTTGCTACTTGAATTAATTTTTTTTGAATGTCATTTTTTTTCCCTGTGGGAAATTCAACTTCTGGAAAAACCAGAAATGAACACATTATTATGAACATCATCTGTACAGTGTTTTTTGAGATATATTGAAAATGTCACATGGGGAGTATATTTGCATTAATTTTTTTAATTTTTGGAAGAATTATTTAAATTCAGAATCTTATTAAATAACAAATGAAATTAAATTAAGAAATAAAAAATATTAAAGATTTAGGAAAAAGCATACAAGGCTTGTTAACCTGCCATTGTACTTAAACTTGTTCCTATAGCAGAAAATCTATCAGAAATTGAGTAAACTGACTTACTAAAGAGCAACAGACCTATGAGGAATTATGCCGCAAATTTTTACATTGTTTGTATGTAAACTGTCTCTCTATTAAACTATTTACCATTCAGATTTACATTAATATTTAACATAACTACATCATTTTAGAGCATGTAACAGGCTAGATATCATCTACTCTTTCTCCTTTTCTTTCCTTTCTGGAAAAAGAGAACCAAGTAGCTTAAATGTCCACACCAAGTGTCCACAGATAATGAGTGAGAAACAAAACCCAAGCTTTAAGATCTCTTACATAGTACTTTCTCCATGTGTTATACAATAAATACTTCCTGATTATATTAGGTGGGCATTTTAATATTTTTGTTAGAAGTTACTGTCAAAAAACCCTTAATAATATATGTTGTTGTTATGTGCCGTCAAGTCGGACCTGACTCATAGCGACCCCTCCTTGGGTTGCCAAGGCAGTATCACTATGGAAGTAGATTGCCCCATCTTGCTTGCAAGGAGTGGCTGGTGGGCTTGAACCGCCAGCCCTCTGGTTAACAGTCAAGTGCCTTAGGCACTACGCTACCAGAGATCCCTAATAATATATAGAGACAGGCTATTCATTTGATTGTATCCATAATTTCAAACTGTTACAACTTTTATCTTTCATGTATCTAACTTAAAAAATTTGTAAAATACAAAATATATTCAAATTTAAAAACTAAAATAACCTCCATAATTAAACACACACACTCACACACAATCACATACATTTTGATATATTGTTATTTGCTATTTGAAATATATTCCATACTCTAGAACCACTTACCACCTCAATGAGCCCTTCAAAACTACTATGATTTGGTTTCCTTTGTAAAAACAAATAATTCTTACATTTTTAAAAATTTCACATCCCATTATTTACAGATCTCCTTCACTAATGCTGAATAGAATATTACCGTCATCTAGATTGAAAAGCTGACACACTATAATCACAAGCATAATCTGTTTTTAGCTCTACCAATTTATGTCTCAGCACATTGAAAGCTTTCTCTCTGACTCTTATCAAAGGTAATTTGCTACAACATGGCTTAATAATTAGCTCAAACTCAGAATTGTGAAAAATAATCATACTTTTCTGTTAAATGAGTGATGTTAACAAATTCAGCCATGTTATTCAACAGGGGTTCACAAACCTCAAATTGCATCAGAGTCATCTGCAGGGCTGAACCCAATGCCTAGATCCAAATCAGGATGTTTTTGGTCGGGTCGAGAATTTGCATTTCTAATAAGTTCCAGGTGATATTGCTTGAGAGTGACTGCTTTATTGCAGTCCCCTCCGACACGCAATATACATTTGCCCTTACACCTGATGTTAGTTGTCATCAACTTATTCCTACTCTTTATGACACCAGATGTGCAAAAAATAACTCCATAGAGTTTTCTTGACTGTAATCTTCAAGGATGCATTTGATTGTGTGGATCATGACAAATTATGGATAACATTGAGAAGAATGGGAATTCCTGAGCACTTGATTGTACTCATGAGGAATCTGTAC
>NW_006922093.1:522221-550280 GCF_000298275.1 Orycteropus afer afer | reverse complement strand
GGGGTCGTTATGAGTCGGAAACGACTCGACGGCACTTAACAACAACAACAACAACAACAACAAAACAGTTGGTGTGAAAAGGCTGAAACTCACTGCCCTCAGGTCGATTCTCACAATGCTGCATAGGTGTCATTCCAACTATACAATATTCTGGAAAGGAGAAAATCTATGGAGACAGTAAAGAGATCAGTTGCTGCCACAAGTTTCGGGGAAGAGAGGACATATGGCTTGGTAGAACATAGTGAGTTTTTAGGGCAATAAAACTACTCTGTATGATACTGTAATGGTGCATATTATGCCAAGCAAAAGGGACTCTTCTTTCATTGTGGGTGAGAATGCAAAATGGTATGGGTTTGTGTAAACCCATACAACTATGCACCATAAAGAGTACTGTAAACATACACTATTTAAGCTATGTAATGGAATGTAAGCTATGGACTTCAGTTAATGAGAATGTGTAAGTCATGATTCGTCAATTGTAATCTTTATGGAAGCATATTGCTAGGTCTTTATTCCTGCAGAGTGGGTTCAAACTACTGACTTGCAGTTAGCAACCCAACTCTTCCTTAATCATTACAATACCAAGGTTCCTTAAAAGAAAGATGACAATCTTCACCTTTTACTTAGGGTGTTTATACTCTACCTTTTAAAGCAGTTAACAATATGGTTGCATTTAAATTCTATCATTTTTCTGCTTGTTTTCTATGTGTCTCAGCTCCGTTGTTGTTGTTAAGTGCCGTGGAGTCAGACCCAACTCGTAGAGACCTGCCCTTGGGTTTCTGAAGCGGTACTATGGAAGCAGATTGCCCAACCTTCCTTCCTAGGAGTGTCTCAGCTCTACTTTGTTCATATTTTATTCTTTTTCTGCTTTCCTTTGAGCTAATTGAACATTTTTATTATTCTGTTTTCTCCTTTTTGCTTTATTAGCTATAACGTATTGTGTTATATTAGTGGTTGTTTCAACATTTTTAATATTCATGGTTAACTTATCAACATCTACTTTCAAGGGATACACACTTTACATGTAGCATAACATAATTTCAGCTTTTCTTCTTAAGACTTTTGTGCTATTGTTGTCATACATTTTACTTGTAAACACATTATAAATGACACAAGAGTTTTTTTTTTTCCTTTTTTTCTGCTTCTATCAGGCAATTATCTTTTTTTAAAATTTTAAAAAATAATGTATTTTTTTAATTATTTATGTTGTCATTATTTCTGATGCTTTTCAGTCCTTGGTGTAGTTTCTGAATTCCATGTAGTAATATTTTTATTCTGCTTTAAGTATTTCTTTCCAGATTTTCAATGCCATAGGCTAGTCACAATGCTTTCAAAAAGTTTTTTATCACACCTATTTTTGAAAGATATTTTTTCTGGATATAAAATTCTAAATTGACATAGGCTTTGTTTGTTTTGCATTGTTTTCCCATAATCCACCCATCTCATACCTTCTTAGAATGATTTTAAAACAACAACAAAAAAGCATTACCCACAAGAGTCTGCGAGCGATAGTTTTTAAATCTTTCACTAAAATTAATAATCTTATTATATAAAATAAATTTTCAATTAGAAATTTAATCATGGATGTTAAATACATATTTTAAAGAATTTAAATAAAAAACGATTATTACATATATTGTTGATCTATATCTTAAACATAGAATTTTCTAACATATTCAAAATGTTAATTCAGTGAGTGTTATATTCTTCAGTCTTTATTAATTTTTCAACTTTTTCTAGGCAAAGATGTCATCAAGCCTAAGGCTCCACGTATGTTATATGCATGTAAAAAATAATATAACAGAAATATTAAATGCATGTTTTTACTCATCCTCTGATCCCAGTGTTGAATATTTCACTTGAAGACAAAGGCTAAATATTTTGTAGAGAGTGTGTGTTATTATCATAAACATATTTGTGAGAACATGCTGTGACTATTTTTTTCTTTCTTCCTTATTCATTTATTCCTTTTAGAAAACAATATCTTTCATTAACATATTATTAAACATTTTAGTTCACATTACTATTTTTGCTCAAAATACTTCATATTGAGATTAATAGTGAGGGGCATTTACTGTCTGTTTGTATTAAAGGAAAATTAATATGGCAGGTATAGAAACAATGAATAATATGTAAAATAAATATGCATGAGCAAAAGCACAGAAAATAAATCACTTTTCCATGTAATTATAATTCCTAACTCAATGGCATATAACAGCAACAGCAACAACAATATTTACCTATTTTTTTTCAGAGCCACAAGTAAAGAAAGAAGAGAAGCCAGGTATGTATACCATAGGTAGAGGTCCATATATGCTTTCCATATTTATAATGAAATAACACAGAATCTCTTTGCAAATGATATTTCATACGGTTATAACATCTAGTGCAGATGCTGTAACAAAGGTTTATCTTTGACTGACTTTGGCATGATTTTAGCTAATGATGTATTTGTAGTCCATTACTGACAGAACAGAATTACCTTGGAATACTTTTTTTTAGTAAAATGCTGTGTTTTTTAAATTATAGTAAATAAAATAATTTCAAAAAAATGTGCTGTAATTTTCATTTTTTTAGTAGACTTTAAAGTTTCTCTCTTTATGTTCCCCCTCAATTCAGAGCCACAAGCTAAAAAGGAAACAAAACAAGGTAACAATACTTTGACTTCTAAATAGAATCAGAGCTGATACTGCTTTCATTTTAGAACTAAAAGAGTTTTACCTCCTCCGGTCTCCCAATTGCTTATTAATTTTCCCATTCCATTGCTCAATATAATTTTACAGAACTGGATTAGTTGGGAGTGAGGATTTCTCATAAGAAAAAAATTAGAGCAATCCCACGAGAGACTCAGATCCTAAAGCGCCCAGCAAGTTGCTTCTGGATTCATAAGTTTCAGGAACTGTGTGACATCCTACACCTTCATTATTTTAAGTGCTATGTTTTGTGAGAATTTGTTACACATCAATAATTAATACAATGGCATTATGATAATGATATATTATTTAAAAAATTAAGTGAATAAAGAACATTAAGAAAATACTGAGCCATAGAGAATTTAGGAAATTAGTAGAAACTTACACTTATAGGATCATTGAAAACTATAACTGAAAAGATACAATTCTATTAGAAGTACAGGGAAATATAAAGTAACTGTATAACTTGATCATAGTCTTAGGTTTGACCCTGTGCCCAGCAATAATGCAATCTATTAAGCAGGTCATTATCCTATAACTTTTTATAAGCCTCAAATAATGCTGGAGCTCTGGAGCATAGGGCCTAAGGCACTTGACTGCTGACCAGAAGGCTGGCGATTCAAACCCACCAGCCACTCCTTGGAAGGAAGGTTGGGCAATCTACTTTTGTAGAGATAATGCCTCAGAAACCGAAGGGGGGGTTGCTATGAGTCAGGCAGGACTTGATGGCACATAACAACAATAACAACAGAATAATGCCTGCCACTGATTAAGTGTTTGTTTAATGAGTGAGCAATGGAAAATGATAAGGCAGTGGGTAGGTATGGGAAGAGTATGGAAAAGACACTAATGTTAAAGGGTATCTTACTTTGTGCCAGATATTGTGATAAGTACTCATTAATAAACAAGTATTTATATTATATATGATAATTGATCTGGAATACTCACTTTCTAAAATTCATTTAGAAAAAAGAAACATAATTGATGGAAATAAAAACAACAGTCAGAGCAGAAAAAGAAAGTCTACGAACACAAGATAATCCTAGAAAGGGCCTTATCAGTGTACAAAACAGAAGATTTTTCCCTAGGCTTACTGATTTTTCAGGTATCCTAATGGCACAGCTGTCAATATTCTTGGATACTAAGACAAAATTCTGGTAGCATAGTTCCTAAGGCACTTGACTGCTATCCAGAAGGCTGGCAGTTCAAACCCACCAGCCACTCCTCGGAAGGAAGGTTGGGCAATCTACTTCCGTAGTGATACTGCCTCAGAAACCCGAGGAGGGATCGCTATGAGTTGGGTCTGAGTCAATGGCACATAACAGCAATAACAACAACAAGAAAGCCAAAAGTCAATTATTTGAATCCACCAGTCGCTCTAAGGAAGAAAGATGTGGCAGTCTGCTCTGTAAAGATTTACAGCCTTGGAAACCATATGAGGAAATTCTACTGTGTCCAATATGGATGCTGTGAATCAGAATGGAAGACGATAATGGGTTTGGATGTGATTTTCCATGGAAACTTAATAAGCCAGTGTGAATTACTGGAATGCAGTTTTGTTGTTGTTGTTGTTGTTGTTAGGTGCCATCAAGTTGTCTCTGACTCATAGTGACCCTATATGTACAACAGAAAGCAGTTTTAGCTAGTGTTTATTTAAAACTAACTGAAATTAACTGAATACAGCCTACTTTCTCATTATCTTAAATTTTGTCAATGAAATTATATATTATATTTTCAATGATTTATTTTTTTATCTCAGAATACTGAGCTAAAGCTACATTAAGGATACAATAAAATAATGATAAATTTAAAAACAAGAAAAAATTAGAATATGGCTTTAAATTTAACTCAGCAGAGACTCCAGGTCTTGGGGTTCTTTGAAATCAAGTGTGATCATGTTTAATGTGCAAATTTCTCCCAATAATATACAAGAATCAGACATTTCAAACTCCCATATTATTGAGATTTGAAGGAAATTAGAACCAGAATTTATTAAGAGTACATCATGAGTTAAAGATCTGGATAGTATTTTGATTTTCATCATATTATTATATAGGACACGCAACATGGCAAGTATTACTGCCATTTTATGTCTATGAAAACAGAATTTGATGAATCAAATTCAAAAAGTAAGGTATTTCCCTGAAGTTTTCAAATTAGCAAATGTTGGAGCTAGAATTTTACCCCACATATTTAGTTCTTCAAACCCTGGGTGCTTCCATATAGATATTGCACCAGACTAACTGTATCATTTTATTAAGAGGTAATATCTATATAAAAACATGTGACCTTTCCAAGTTTTCATTTGTTATTTAGTGTCTAAGTCCTAGCTCTGGTACCAAGTTTTGACCCGGGACAGGTTTTATGTAAACCTTCAGGCTCCGTAGAAGCAATTTATTTATATATTAAAAACATTTCATAGCAGAACTCTTGAATCTCAATGAATTTAAGACTCCAAATCAAGAAGTGCATACAATATTGACCTCACCCTTTAATTCTCACCAGAACCTACCTGGTACCTAGTCATACGCTTGAGATTAGTAGCTCTTGTAAATAATATATTTTTAATTTAACAAGACTAACAGATGCATATCTACTAGTTTACAATATATTTCCTGACTATATTTATTTGGGGAGCTCTGGTAGCATAGTGCCTAAGGCACTTGACCGCTAACCAGAAGGCTGGTGGTTCAAACCCACCAGCCACTCCTTGGAAGGAAGATGGGGCAATCTACTTCCGTAGTGATACTGCCTCGGAAACCCAAGGAGAGGTCGCTATGAGTTGGGTCCAACTCGACGGCACATAACAACAACAACAATATTTATTTGCAGCAGGTAAATATCTGTTATCACATGTAAGCATTTTGCCTTTTTGTTTTTCTTTTCATCAGAAGCCCACTATCATTTAAAACTGCTTGTTAGTAACTTATTACCATTTAAAGCTTCTCTTACTTATTGTCAAATACAAATCTTTGTAATTTAATTGAACATGCCATTCTTTATTTTTACCAACAAATGTTTCTTTTTTAGCTGTATCTGAAAAACCTCAACTACACAGTATGTATAGCAATTTCATCTTTATCACTTTTATAAAATTTTTTGAACTATTTTCAAAGTTATATATTTTTAATATATGCTTTGGAATTTATGTTTTACCACAATCTATGTTTTGGAAATTATGCTGTATAAATGTAAATATTTTTTAGTATATAATTTCATGCAACCAAAACCTTCAAGGTTTTTCATATGAAATTGGTAGAATGAGAAAAGTTTTTTAATGTTTTTTTTTTTTTTTTTCTCTATGACAGCATTTGCTCAAATCTATCAATTACTATCTTAATGAATTATTGGCCTCACCCACAGGCATATTCATTCTAGGTTAATCTGTAACACTTCTGAATGCCTGAAAAAATATATATTTTTTTTATTATTTGCAGAACAAAACATAACAAAACTGGAAAAGACTGTCTCTCATGGTAAACCAGGTATTTTGCAGGTGCTATTTGTAGTACCAAATTGTTACTCAATGTTTTTGCTTTACCAGATAGAAGAATTTAGAGAAAAATTGAAAGCAATTTGAGATGATTGACGTCTTAAATTAGCCAGCTTCTTAAAACATCTGCAGTTCTAGTCATCTTCATAAAGATTTTTGTGCTGAAACTTGATCGGATAGTTTTAACTAGACAGATGTAACTATAGACAGTCTTATCAGATAGTTAGTTTATTGCAAAGAACATCATCCACCAACATTCACATGAATGTTTTGTATTGTTTTGTTTGGGGCAAGACAAGTTTAGAAAATGTGATACAGATTGGTTCCTTCAAGAAGGATCATCTTAGAATCTAAACATTCCAAGGATGCTCAAGAAATCAACATTTCTCCCCGCCTTTCCAACCTTCCATCTTCCTTCCATTCATACCTCCAATCTTAGTTTTCTTTTTATTATTAATCTGGAATATTGGAGAAAGTAAAGGTGAAGTAATGCACCTTGTTCTTGAAGAAAGATACAGAATTTACCAAAATGAGATAATTATTTAGTCCTTATTTAAGAAGCTAATTGAATACGAAAATACTGTTGAGGCTGCCCCAAACCTCAGTTGTTCTGTATAATATTACTGTTCTTCCCAGCTGAAATGTTTACCCCAAATCATGAATATTGTTAGACCAGTAGAATCTCAAAGCAGTTAAAAATGTACTTTTTCTAAATACATCTTAGGACATACATTTTTTGACTTGAACTTTAGAAAATCTCTTTGCTGTGGGTTTGGGTGGGTTTGATTTGAAGAGCTCATATCACTCCAGAATGCCCATGCTTAAAGCAAAATAGGAGACACCAAAAAAAAAAAAAGAACCCACAAGACTAAAGAAAGGAGGACTGAAGGATTAAAGGGCAGGAATTGCTATCTGTATCGATAAAAACAAAACCTTAGACACAATTTTACCACCTCCTAACTTAATAATAAATCCCTATTATTTTCTTCACTGACACAAAAGAAAAATATTTTGAGATGAAATACAGACAAAGGGAGTTAAGCCTCTGAATGTATAACAAAGTGTATAACCACATCTCTCCTTTATTTCAATTATAACATTCATTCTCTTTAAATTATCTGTTTCCCTATGCAATGTTCTAATTAGGTTTTATAACCAGCGAGTCTAGTTTCACAGCTAAATGCTTGAGACATTTTCTTTCATATGGGGTCATTGCAATAATCTTTCCCTGACTCAAATTTATTTGATTACATCTGTAAGAGCATAGAAAACAGAAGACATCACATAAATAGGAAATCCCAAAATGTCTTAGACCTTCCCCAGTTTAAAAAAATTTAACAAACTTGAATTCCCAGGCTAATTCTGGGTTCCCAGGGAGGTACCTGCATAAGAAAGATAAAAAATTATTCCTTCCATCTCTAATTCAATCATGAAAGCAAGTGAAAGCAAGGAAAAGGGATTGTATTGACAGGTTAGGGACAATTTGAATTAGGAAAATTTCTATAATGAAATGGCTTCAAAGGATATCTGCAGGTGAACAAATTTTCTTTGTGCTATCATCCAATTTTAATAATAAAACCACTTACTGTTTTATTGAGGGAAGGGCTAAGGGCTAAATAAGGGCTCTTTATTAGTGTTATTTCTGAAAGAATAAAAACCAGTAAGGCTGAAATACGTTATTGTTTTATACATTCAAAATTTCTACCTGTATTAACATTTTTCCTACCACAGAAGAAAAAATTGTCAAGCAGGTAAAAGCCTCTACAATTGAAAAAACAGGTAAATAAGATATATTTTTATATTTTTTCTACTTATCAATTTTATGTTTTGTGGATACACATACATAAGTATCTTCACTGAAGCGTGTAGACTTTTAGTACCATAAACATTAAGATTCTGAACTATTGTACATAACTAAAAGATACACATAATAATGTTAACAGTGAAAACTAGTAATTTAAGTTTATTTTTTAAAAATATGATTGACCTAAGTTCACATACAATTAAGAAACTCATGTTAAAGATTGATTGTAATGTACTTTTAGCTATTTCATCTTATTTTCAAACAAAATTTCCACAAATCCTAAAAATTCAGCAATCTCAAATTTTCTGCTGTTTATAACTTAGGCAGAAAGTTTCCTTTCATGAGAGTACCACACAGTCTTCCACTTGTATAAAATTTGAAATAGGCTTCAAACAAATTTGAGCAAACACAAAACTTAAAGTAACACAATCAATCCTTGATTATTTCATCTGAGAAAAAAATAGACTATACAGGCTCTTGTACTTCTGGTGTTCTTTACTCTAATGAGAAATAGAACTTCTAAGTCTTCAGCTCAACTGAAGACTGTCTTGATCCACTGTGTCTTCTCCATTTGACTCCAAGATGGAGCCCTGTCTCACTTGACTGTTAATGTAGTACCATCTCTTCCAAAAGAAAAGACCATGAAATAATTTCTGTCTTTTATCTTGGATAACCATAATAATCAGGATTTTAACACATTACTTAGAGGAAAATATAATAGATTTTTAGAAGGCAGCTAATTACTTAGAGAAACCATATACCATTATTTCATGACAAAGAAAAAATCTCATGATGCCATTTCCCCATAACCTCAGTGAGCTTTGCACTCTCTTCCTCTCATTTCTTAAGCTCATATTTTTCCTCCAATCTGTACCCTAAGGACTTAAGATAGACCTCCTTAAGTATCTCATTTAGTTATATGAATGCTTGGAAATTTTGGACAAACTGGCTCAATGTATTTGTATCCCAAATATATAGATTCCTTTAAATTTTATAAGCATTTCTTATGTCTTTTCTATCAGTTTGTAGGTAAACAGTTTGAATAATATAGTTGCTGAAGTGAAATAATTGTGCTTAGAAAGAATGGGTTAAACTTAAGCTAAAGAGAGAACCTAAAGTGAAGAATGCATAAATGCAAATGCTAAGAATTATTTTATCCATGTTTTGTTCTCATCAATATACCATTTTACTTTCCTCCATTCTCCACAGTCAAGCCCAAACCAGCAAGTAAGAAATGAAAAGAAAATCTATAAAGTATTGCTTGACCATTTTGATTTTAACAACTTGTTTTTTTAAAATTCTTGTTTTTAATGTTGGCCAAGCTAAATTACCTGTATAAATTGTAAGTCCATCTTACTGCTGTGGCTTTGATTTAACAATTGTGCCTTTTGCTACTAATTATTGGTTCATTAGAAGGATACAGAAAAGAGTCTCTGGAAGTTGTGTCACTTAATAGCAATACAAATGAGCAAGTCCACATGTTACAAAATAGGAGTAAGAAGTTAAAGTCATTGGATGATCTTTTAAACATGCCTAATGAAAGTCAAAGGAAAATGAAGTTATACAAAATTATCAGTGTTGTGAACCACATTTTGCTTTAATTTTTTGTTTCCATTAAGGAGCTCTGGTGGCAAAGTGGATAAGGCATTTAGTTGCTAACTAGAAGGTTGGCGGTTCAAACCCACCACCTGTTGTGCAGGAGGAGGATGAGGCTATCCACTTCCATAAGGATGTATAACTTTGGAAACCCACTGGGGGTCACTAAGAGTCAGAATCAACTCCATGACTGTGAGTTTGGTTTTGTGTTTTTGGTTACACTGCATTAATTTCACTGTATGAAGACTTTGGAAATTGATTAAACTATAAACATGTTGCAATTTGTCTATTAAAAATCATGAAATATTTATCAAAATATTGTCCATTTCACTATATAAGAGTGATAAAGAAATTATAGTGGTAGAGAGTATAAAAGGAGACTATTGAATTCAGGTAGGTATAAAGACTTGCTCATTGTTACACAGCTACTAAATATATCCAAAATCATGTTAAAATTGTGATGTTTGTCTTTAAATGATGTAAGTTTGTAAAACATAAGATTGTATAAAAAGATGGTTGGCTGTAGACAAATCTGTAGCTACTATATCTATCTACTAAAATAGATTAACAATGTCCAAAGATGAGTATGGGGAGACAAGTCAGAAGGACATATAGGCAATTCAAAGGATAAGTAAATGTATAGAGTCTAATTAGAATGTATTCACCCCCTAGAACCTCTTGCATGGATTTTGAATATATGATTTATGCCCTCTCATATTCTAAAATTAGATATTATTACTACTTGAGTTTTTATAGTTCATTTATTATAATTTTGCATTGCTGTTATTATGACGATTTGATAACTTGAATATTTACTTAATTCTTTTTATTGTGCATGCTTATTTAATATTAATATTTATACAAATAAAGTTAATAGAAGTTCATTATTAAATGTAGTGGCTGGTAAATCAGAAATTTATAGGGTAGATTAGGAAATCAAGTAAGAGTTGATGGTGTAATTGAGTCTGAAATCTGTAAGGCTGTCTGAAGGGCTGAAACTCAGGCAGAATTTCTCTTACAGTCTATCTTATCTTCCTAGGACAGCCATAACAAAAATACTACAAAGTGGGTGGGTTTATAGAATCGAAATTTATTTTCTCAAAATTCTTGGGTCTATAAATCTGAATAGAGGGGCATCTCCAGAGCCATGCTTCTTGCTGTCAGGTCTGGAGTAAGATTGTTCCTCGTCTTTCAGCTTCTTGCATCACTGAGCATTTCTTGGTGTTTCTTGGTTCACTCTTCTTTCAGTTTGTCAAAATGTGGGAGCATGTGTGGCTGTGATGTGGAAGCTATGCCATCAGTATTTCAAATACCATCAGATTCACTCATAGTGGATAGATTTCAGCAGAACTTCCAGACTAAGGTAGACTAGGAAGAAGGCCTTTGTGATCTACTTCAAAAAAAAAAAGTTTCCAGGAAAAACCTTATTAATAGCAGTGGAACACTGTCCAATATAATGCTAGAAGATGAGTCCCTCAGGTTGGAAAGTACACAAAATATGACTGGGGTAGCTACCACCTCAAAATAGAGTTGACCTTAATAACAGGGATAGAGTAAAGTTTTCAGGACCTTCTTTTGCTAGTGTGGCATGACTTAAAATTAGAAGAAACAGCTGCAAACATACATTAATAATCAGAATGTGGAATATATGAAGTATGAATCTAACAAAATTGGAAGTTGTAAAATGAAATGGAACACATAAAATCAGTATCCTAGACATTTCTGGGCTGGAATGAACTGGTACTGGCCATTTTGAACCAGACAATCATGGTGTACATGCTGGGAATGTCAAATTGAAGAGGAGTGACATTGATTCCCCATAAAAAGAACATTTCAAGATCTGTCCTGAAGTACAGTGTGTCAGTGATAGGATAATATCTATACATTTACAAAAAAGATCAGTTTATGCAACTATTATTCAAGTTTACACACCAACCGCTAATGCACAAGATGAAGAAATTCAAGATTTTTGCCAATTTCTGCAGTCTAAACTTAAACATGCAATCAAGATATTTTGATAATTACTAATGATTAGAATGCAAAAGTTGGAAACAAAAACAGTAGTACTTGGAAAATATGGCATAGACAATAGAAATTATGGTGGAGATTGGGTGATACAATTTTGCAAGACCAATGACTTACTCATTGCAAATGCCTTCTTTCAACAATATAAATGACAGTTACACACATGGACCTCACCAGATGAAATATACAGAAATCAAATCAACTACTTGTGTGGAAAGAGATGATGGAGAAGCTCAGTATCATCAGTCAGAAAAAGGTTAAGGGCTGACTGCAGAATGGACCATCAGTTGTCCATATGCAAGTTCAAGTTGAAGCTGAAGAAAATCTAAAAAGTCCATGTGATGCATGTATGGCCTTGAGCATATCCCACCTGAATTTAGAGAGCATCTCAGGAATACTCTTAAACCTTAACAAAGACAACATGAGTTATGGGATAAAATCAAGGACATCATGGATGAAGAAAGCAGAAGGTCATAAAAAATACAAGAAGTAAAGAAACAACAAAATAGATGTCAGAAGAGTCTCTGAAATTTGTTCTTGAACATAGAGTAGGCAAAGCTAATGGAAGAAATAATTTAAAAAAAGAAAAAGAGAGGTGAACAGAATTTCAAAGAGTAGCTTAAGAAAACAAATTATGAAATGACATGTTAAAGACCTGGAGTTAGAAAACCAAAAGGGAAAGAACACACTTGGCATTCTGCAAGCTGAAAGACTGAAGAAAAAATTCAAGCCTCGAGTTGCAAAATTGAAATATTGTATGGGTAAAATACTGAATGATTCAAAAAGCATCAAAAGATAGTGAAAGAAATATACACAGTCTCCATAACAAAAAGAATTCATTAATATTCAATTCTTTCAGGAGGTAGTATATGATCAAGAACTGATGGTATTGAAAGAAGAAGCCTAAGTTGCACTGAAGGCATTGGCACAAAACAAGGCTCAAGTATTGATGGGATACCATTTGAAATGTTTCAACAAATGAATGAAATGTTCACTAATCTGAGCCAAAGAAATCTGACCTGCTACCTGGCTTACTGACAGTAAGAGATCTATATTTGTGCCCATTGCAAAGAAAGGTGATCCAATAGAATGTGGAAATTATTGAACAATATTATTATTATCAAACACAATTAAAATTTTTTAGAAGATAATTAAAAATGGTAACACAAGTCCATGGACAAGAAACTGCTAGAAATTCAAGGAGGATTAAAAAGAGGAAGTAGAATGCAGGATATTATTGCTGATGTCAAATGGAACTTGGCTGAAAGCAGAGAATACCAGAAAGATGTTTATCCAAGTTTTATTGACTACACAAAGGCATTTGACTGTGTGGATCAAAACACATTATGGATAACATTGCAAAGAATGGGAATTCCACAACACTTAACTGTGCATACATATTGAATTTGTATACTGAGAAAATAATCTGAGAAACTGGACTATATGTAAAAGAATGTGGCATTGATATTGGAGGAAGGCTCATTCACAACCTGCCATATGCAAGTGACACAACCTTGCTTTTAAAAGCGAAAAGACTTGAAGCACTTACTGATGAAGATCAAAGACTACACAAAACGACATAAGGCTCAACATAAAGAAAACAAAAATCCTCACAACTAGACCTAAAGCAAGATCATAATAAATGGAGAAAAGATTAAAGTTGCAAAGGATTTCATTTTACATGGATCTGCAATCAATGCTCATAGAAACAGCAGTCAAGAAATCAAATGACACATTGCATTGAACAAATCTGCTGCAAAAGATTTAAGTATTGAAAAGTAAATATGTCACTTTGAGTACCAAAGTGTGACTGGCCCCAAACAGTGTTTTCAGTCACCTCATATGCATATAAAAGCTGGACAATAAATAGATATGAGAATTGATGCCTTTGAATTATGGTGTTGTTGAATATTAAATACACCATGGAGTGCCAGAAGAACAAACAAATCTGTCTTGGAAGAAGTACAGCCAGAATGCTCCTTAGAAGTGTGGATGACCAGACTTCTTCTCACATATTTTGAACTTATTATCAGGAGAGATCGGTCTCTGGAGGTCACCATGCTTAGTAAAGTAGAAAGTCTTTGAAAAAGAGATGTACCCTTAATGAGATGGACTGACACAGTGGCTGCAACAATGGGCTCAAACATAGCAATGATTGAGAGGATGGTGCAGAACTGGGTAGTGTTTCATTCTATTATACAGAGGATCACTGAGTGTTGGAACAAATTTGCCAGTACCTAACAACAATAACAACAAATTGGCTTGTAGATGGATAACCTTATGTTGTCTTCTGCCTGAGTAACTCTTCCAATTCTGTCCTCCTTTATAAAACACCATTCAAAATGGATAAAATTATTACCCACCCCACGAACTTCTGCAGTCTGAAATGTTTACCAATTTCTGTGGTCTGAAATTGACCAAATACACAATCAAGATGCATTGATTATTATTGGTGATTGGAATGCAAAAGTTGGAAACAAAGAAGTATCACTGGTGAATGGAAAATATGGCCTTGGTGACAAAATGACACCAGAGATCACATGATAGAATTTTGCAAGACCAGTGAATTATTCATTGTCAATACCTTTTTTCAAGAACATAAAAAACAATGCAACATACTGCCATTGAGTTGGATCCAACTCATAGCGACCCCTCCTTGGGTTTCCAAGGTAGTATCACTATGGAAGTAGATTGCCCAACCTTCCTTCTGAGGAGTGGCTGGTGGTTTTGAACAGCCAGCCTTCTGGTTAGCTGTCAGAGTCTTAGGCACTATGCTACCAGTAGCTATACACGTGGACCTCACCAGATAGAATACACAGGAATAAGATTGACTACATCTGTGGAAAGAGGTGATGTAGAAGCTCAATACCTTCAGCCAAAACAAGGCCAGGAGGTGACTGTGGAATAATCAATTGCTCTTATGCAAGTTCAACTTAAAGCTGAAGAAAATTAAAACAAATCCATGAGAGCCAAAATATGATCTTGATTATATCCCACCTGAATTTAGAGACCATCTGAAGAACAGATTTGATGCACTGAACACCAATGACCAAAAACCAGAGGAATTGTGGTATGACATCAAGAACATCAAACATGAAGAAAGTAAAATGTCATCAAAAAGATAGTAAGAAGAAAAGATCAAAATGAAAGTCAAAAGAGACTCTGAAACTTGCTCTTGAATGGAGAATAGCTAAAGCAAATGGAGGAAATGACAGAATAAAGGAGCTGAACAGAGCATCTCAAGAAGACTTAGTCAATTTTTATAGTGAAATGTACAATTAATTGGAGTTAGAAACCAAAAGGGAAGAACATACTTGACATTTCTCAAGATGAAAGAACTGAAGAAAAAATTCAAGTCTTGAGATGCAATATTGAAAGATTCTATGGGCAAAATATTGAACCATGCAGGAAACATTAAAAGATGAAGGAAGGAATGCATAGAGTTGCTGTCCCAAAAAGAATTGCTTGATGTTCGTCTATTTCAGAAGGTGACACATGATCGAGAACCAATGGTTCTGAAGGAAGAAGTCAAAGCTGCACTGAGGGTTTTGGTGAAAACATGACTCCAGGAATTGATGGAATACCCACTGAGATGTTTCAACAAATGGATGCAGTCTTGGAGGCACTTACTCGTCTATGCCAAGAAATTTGGAAGACAGCTACCTGGCTGGCTGACTGGAAGAGATCCATATTTGTACCTATTCCAAGGAAAGGTGATCCAAGAGAAAGTGAAAGTTGTCGAACAATATCATTAATATCACAAGTGAGTAAAATTTTGCTGAAGATAATTCAAAAACAATTACCGCAGTATATTGACAGGGAATTTCCTGTCAAGAAATGCAAGCTGGATTCAGAAGAGGACATGGAATGAGAGATATCATTGCTGATGTCAGATGGATCTTGGTTGAAAGCAAAGAATACTAGAATGATGTCTGCTTGTGTTTTATTTTACTATGCAAACACATTCAACTGTGTGAATCATAACACATTATGGGAAGAATAGGTATTCCAGAACACTTAGTTGTGCCCATCCATAAGGAAATTGTACATAGTCTAGGAGCTGTCATTCGAACACAGCAAGGTTTGAAATCAGGAAGGGAGTGTGTCAGAGTTGCATCCTTTCACCATACTTATTCAATCTGTATGCTGAGTAAATAATCTGAGAAGTTGGACTATATTAAGAAGAATGATTGGAGGAAGACTCATTAACAACCTGTGATATGTAGATGACACAAGCTTGCTTGCTGAAAGTGAAGATGACTTGAAGCACTTACTGATGAAGATTAAAGACTTTAGTCTGCAGTATGGATTACACCTCAACACAAAGAAAAAAATCTGCACAACTGGACCAATAAACAGCATCATGATAAATGAAGAAAAGATTGATGTTGTGAAAGATTTCTCATTACTTGGTTCTACAACCCACACCCATGGAAGCATCAGCCAAGAAATCAGATGACATATTTCACTGGGCAAACTGCTGCAAAAAACCTTTTTTAAGTGAAGAGCAAAGATGTCTCTTTGAAGACTAAGGTATGCCTAACCCAAACCATGGTGCTTTCAGTTGCCTCATATGCATGTGAAACTTGGACAATGAATAAGGATGTCTGAAGAAGAATTGATGCTTCTGAATTGTGATGTTGGTGAAGAATACTGAAAATACCATGCATGCCTGAAGAAACGAACATATCTTCCTTGGACAAAGTGCACCTGGACTGCTCCTGGAAGCGAGAATGGCCAGACTTCATCTCAACTACTTTGTTCATGTTGTCAGAGGGACCAATCCCTGGAGAAGAATCTCATGCTCAGTAAAGTAGAGGGTGAGTGAAGGAGGGGAAGACCCTCAACGAGATGGATTGACACAGTGGCTGCAATGACGGGCTCAGGTATAAGGATTGTGAGTCTGGCACAGGACTGGGCAGTGTTTCCTTCTATTGTACATAGGGTCACTGTGAGTTGGAGCTGACTTAATGGCACCTAAAAACAACTACTACTTGGGTATGATTTCATTAATTTAACAAAATAAAAAAAAAAAAAAATCCCCATACAACATTTACCTGCACAAAAGTATCTTTTTGGGTGACACACAGTTCAATCTATAATACAGCATTCAGGGAGAATTCTTTCTTTTCAGAAAAACATCAGTGTTTGCTATTAAGGCCTTAAACCAATTGGATTCATCTGCATTATGGAGAATAATTTCATTTATACAGTCAACTGACTATAAATGTTAATCATTTTTATAAAATACTTTCACAGCAATAGTTCAAATGGGTGACACATAAATTGACACTTAAAATAACTCATCACTGCAATGAATCCCTAATTTACAATTACACGAGTTCCCACTTACTTCATTGTTGTAGCATGATGTTGGGGAAAAATAATGAAGCTTTTAATGTATCTCCAGATTCTGAAGTAAGGAATGGAAAGAAAGGCCAACATTAAGAATAGCTAAGGAGAACTAAACTTGAGGTTTTAGAAAGGACTAAAACTTTCCCTGTTCCAGTATATCCTCTACTTTCAATATTTTTAATACCACTCAAAATAACACTACAAGACTTCATTTTAAATTTTACTTTGAAAGGGAAAAAGAGAGAGGGAGATGTCTTAAATCATTTTTCTTTTTCTTTGTTAAATTAAAATAACATTCAGAGAGTCAAAGGGATGTTTTTTTTCAAACATTTTGAATCTACCAATCATGACTTAGTCCTAGACTCAGCTGAGATTCAGCTATGGAAGTTCTACCAAAAACTGGAAAGCAGGTAGATGAAAATGAAAATAAAAATATATGGTACTTTTTGGAATGGGATAAGCCCAGGTTAAATTTTCAATAAGAAACTAACTAGTGTAAAATTGCTTCTGAGATGGTAAGAAGGGAACTAAAAGGGGTGAGAGATGTGAAAAGAGGAGTTGGTAAATGTCTAAAATAAAAGTTATTTACTTTAAAATATTCTCAAAGAATGATTCTGCCTTCAGGAACAAAAGAAAAAAAAAAGTCCTTTCTTTCTTATTCTCTCCTTTGTTATACTCTGTCTTCTTTTTCTTGTACCACCTGACCACAAAAGGGTTAATACTTTGCAAAAAGTGGGGGTGGCATCTTCCAAACTTCTCTTCTTATTGCATGAGAGGGAGAGAAAAGGATCAACAGCAACAGCCCAAAGCCGATTCCTATGAGGCAGAAGTCAGACATGCCACCATCCTCCAAACTTTTTACCAATTCTGGCATCAGCCATCCTTCCCATAGCACTCACTGCTTCTCTGCTAGGTTTCATAATTCATTGCAATGGCCACACAAACTCACAGACAACATTCATGATTATGGGGCATTAGGGGAGCAACAGGTTGCAATTCAGGTTCAGGAACACTCAGTATACAATTCTTCGATTAGGACATCATCCCCTCAACCATGCCCTTGGCCTGGCCTGTGTCTTGGTCCAGCAAGTCCTACAAAGCTCTTTTAGCTCTGCTGATAGGTGCACTTGGGTACACCCAACTCTGCCAGCAAGGCTCCTGCCCAAAGGCATTCAGCTTTCTCACTCCGTGGGCCAGCAAGCCTCTGCTCTGTCTTGGGTCCGTCTCCCAGTTCTGCTGCTGCTGCCATCTCTCTGCCATCATCTCAGCGCAGGGATCTCAGGTCCAAGAATGCACTCCAATCTTAGCTCTTCTCTATCTTCATGGCAGTGAGATCTCTCCTTTCTGCTTCTTGGAGGGTTCAATTTAAGCAACAGGATGACAAAACCGACCAATCTGTACATTAGGGTTCTATACACCTTATTTCCATGGTCTACCCCCACAAGGGTGCCATGTACCTTATTACACTACTAACAAGCTATCCAATCCCCTTGATAGGCCATAAAGCACATCACATTTATTCCAACCAGTTACCTGGGGGAGTCACAAAGGCCGTGGTGAGAAGAGCTAAACCAAGTAATTCACTGCCCCACAACCCTTTCAGCTACACAGTAAGAGAAAACCTTTTGCAGGTGTCCTCAGGATGAACCCAGCCATGTTTGTAATGTATTTTTATAGCAATATGCTTTCTGCATTTCAAGTTACAAGCAAATGACTTTGGGGACATCCCTGCTGTGTAAACTGAGAATTGCCTGCAAATATATAAATAAGAAATGCTTGCCACATGAGGAAGCCACAGATTGCCAACTAATTCTGATTTATCTTTCTAGAAAAAGTTGACCGTCAAGAAAAAGAACCTTCATCTTTAAAAACAGGTATTTTTTTTCACTTTTGCTTTATATTTTCTTTTTTTAAAACTTAAAAATCAAAGTAAAATGTATAACTACTTTTCATTTTGTTTCCTTGCATTTTTTTAAAACTCTTTATTCTGTCCTGGTAATTTTTCAGTTTTATAGTATAATCTAATTTATCTGGCATATGGGCTCTGGTAATGGTGTCGCTCAAACATTTTGCTAAATATAACAAACATAAATAGATGTCTAAACATGCTACTATAATACAGTAATACAAACAAAGTAGTTTTCTTTATGATTCTCTTTAATATAGTTTGAGTTCTATTATTTTTATGAAGAAAAGATAGAAATAAAAAATACAAAGGGCTGATATTTTAACTACAGGAAAAAAAAATTCTTACTTATTCTTTTTTTTTTCCTTTGTAGACAAACCTGAACCCACTTCAAGTAAGTTTACACTTTTAGAATTATTGTTGTTGTGTTGTTAAGTGCCATCGAGTCGGACCCGACTCATAGTGACCCCTCCTTGGGTTTCCGAGGTGGTATTACTACGGAAGTGGATTGCTCCACCTTCCTTCCGAGGGTGGCTGGTGGGTTTGAATCGCCATCCTTCTGGTTAGCAGTCAAGTGCCTTAAGCACTATGCTACCAGAGCTCCTTTTAGAATTATCAGAATATATTATTTTTTTGTTTTAACTTTATGAAACTCTCAAGTTGTACATGCTGTAACAAAATGTACATTGTGTTTATTAATTCACTAGTCATTACTCTATAACCTATGTAAATGATTTTGATTGACAAAAGAGAATTTGAATGTATTACATTCATTAATCCTTGGACGTGTATTTACTAAGCAGTTTTTAGACGATTATACCATACCAAGATATGTGGTGAAATGGCCAAGATGTGTTCTGTTGCCATGCATACCTGAATGGTTAACACATTTACCATGGTAACTAATATGTGTTAAGGAAAAGAAAGTCGTTATCTCCTTCTTTTTCATATTTTCAGCTGTTAGTTAGGATATATTGAATGAACACAGTATGAAGATCCCTCTAATAATCATCTTATGAGTTAAGATAATTCACCTGTTCTCAATTTCACACATAAATAATCTTTTACTATCTCATTTTTCAAAGATTAGAAATACACTGTTTTTTAGTAATTTTAAATCATTGTTTTTGATATTTGAAATAATCATTTTAAAATGAATCCATGAACAGTAAAATTGTTCATATAATATTATTAAAATATGATCCAGACTTTACCATGGGATAAAAATAAGTGTATTTCTACTAAGTTAACTGGAATTTATAGCTAATGTTTTTAAATGCCCAGGACTAAGTTCTCTTCTTAAGAGAGTTGTGAGAGTTTCTTTAAAGATATAAGTACTATTTTCTTCTGAATATATCTGGTACAAATTTTAAATCATCATATGTTGCCTTTGAGTAATAGAAAATCTCTAGTATGTTTAGTTTTTAATTGATTTTGCTACTAATGTGAAAAGTACTACAAGTGAAGAATTGAGATTTGAAACTGGAATCCTAATATGAGATATCACCATAATCATCTCAAATACTCTTGTTTGTGAAACAGTATTCATTTTTCCATGTTTATTATCATAAAATAGTTTAATCAATTTTTACTGAATTTTGGAAATACCTTCCAAAACAGTTATATATGTGGCTTTTATATGTATCAGATTCATAACAAGTATTGATATTTTAATAAATATATTTTTTTACATTTTCAGAGAAGTTTTATCTTCTGGAAATATTTTCATTTAAATTGACTTGTAAGGGAAAAAAGATTTTTAAATTTCCAGTTTATATTTAGAAAAATTATTAATCTATGCAAATATTGAAAATTATTTTTTTTCTTTCCCAAAAGAAAGCTGATTCAGCATGATCACAGGCTAAAGACATACATCATTGTAGTGCCTTTCCAGACTCTAGTCATAATGAGTTGAGTTTGTTTCTGTGATATTTTTGAACCTCTTCCCACAATTCTACCTAATTGCACTTAATGTAGCATCTCATAAATGGAGTTGCCTTAATAAATATGCAATGAATGAATACATGTAAACATTTGTGAAGATTAAGTTAAAAGTTGTGTAATGGAGATTTATGGGTGAATTTGTAATTAAGAAAAACAACCAGAGGATTTATAATTTATTAATACTACTTCATTCAAATAAACAGTTTTAGATTAGTATGGAATGATTCCATTTTCATAGGAGATGTCTAGTTACAGCTTTTAGAAATATTAATTATCAGTATTTGCCATTTTGAGTATATGTGTCTATTAGAATTTAATAGGAAATATCTGCAGATAGTCCTCAATTGTTTATTGTTAAAATACAACTATTCTTGTCCTCTTTTTATTCTTCTTCCCTTTTTTCCTATTATATTCTTTTGCCTAAAGAAGGAACATCAGAAGTCACAGAATCAGGTAAATATTTGCTTTCCCAGAGAAGGTAACATGGGGCTATGGAAATTATATGGACTTTGGAGTTAGATATAAATTTATATCTGTTCAGCTTTGGAATATTTGGGAAACTATCCATGTTGCTCAGATTCCCAGTCTCCTCATCTATAGGATAGGCATAATGATTGCTATAGGGCTTGCTTTAAGGAATGAAACAACATATATAACTTTCTGACCTTATATTTGGTTGTTGTTATTGTTGTTGTTATGTGCCTTCGAGTCGGACCCGACTCATAGCGACCCCTCCTTGGGTTTCCGAGGCAGTATCACTACAGAAGTAGATTGCCCCATCTTCCTTCTGAGGAGTGGCTGGTGGGTTTGAACCACCAGCCTTCTGGTTAGCAGTCAAGTGCCTTAGGCACTATACTACCAGAGCTCCATTATATTTGGTAGTTGTTTATTAATTATTGGTTCCCTTCATCCTTGCTGAAAAACATTGTTGAAGACAATCACTTAACCAAACTTCATTTTGAAAACCACAAGTCTACATTTTGCATGGAAATATGATGTGACCTTTTCACTGTTTTAATTCATTCATTTAGTCAAGTTCTACTCCCTGAAGATAACAATGGAAAATTTATATATTAATTCTACTGTTTCTACTTTTAAATTATTAATAAATTAATGCCTTACTCTAGCCTCACTTCAAAGCATACCCCCCCCCCCAAAAAAAAGTGGGCAAGGGGTTGCTTTGTGGTTTTTGTTACCTAATGCTACTCTGACAGGAATATACCACAAATGTCATGGCTTGAACAAAAAGGAGTTATACAATTTTGGAGGCTTTAAGTCCAATTTGAAAATGTGGGGCTCTCAGGGCTAGATGAAAGTCCCTCAAACTTGGGTTCCTACTCCTGGCCCACTGAAGCTGGAGGCTTTTCTTCACTCAGACAGCTGCTGGCTGCTAAGGCTGTCATGCCCAAGGTTGACAAGTAACAAGGCACAGTCCCAATGTTACCAAACAATATGGCAGATCACTAATTCAAGTCCAGATCAAGTCTCAAGATCAGCAGGGCATGGCAGGCTGTTGAATAATGACTTGGCTACATGCAGGGTTCAACATTGCCAAAAGGCTGGAGACCTTCCTTAAAGCTGCTCCTTATATACTGGAAACAGCCCATATCCCTAAGGCAGCTACTCAGCTGCTCCAGTAGATTCACCATGGAGTTAATTACCCATCTTACCGTGGGGAATAACTACCTCCATCTGCTCAGCCACTCAACCAGGCCTAGCCAAGTTGACACACAACCTTAACTACCACACTTTGCTGTACTGATGACTGAATATAATCAGAACAACAATTTAACCAAAACATACATTCTCACACTTGGAAGAGAGAATATTCCCCACATCCTGAAATGGTAAAAGCCTACTCCTTGTCTACACATGGTATTAAGCAAGTTTCATCTTCAATGTTTACTCCAAACCTTGAATAAGTAAGTTACATTTTTTAATATGATGATTTCTTGTTGTTATTTTTCCCCAGGGAAGAAAAAATCTGAAAAATCTGAAAAGGAAAGTAAAGGTAAAGATGATATTTTAAGGCATATACATCATATTAGTGATAAAATAAGAACAAAAAAACAATTATACAAAGTGAATGACTTAAAAGAAACTGTGAAAATCTGGATATTAGTTTTATACAATGTATCAGAATTGCAGTTAATTGTAATGTTTTCTATGCAAGAGGTACAAGTATTGTATTATTATTATTAGATATATAGGAGATTAGGAATTTAGATCCCACAGGAAATTCTGCGTGGTAGTGCTAAATAAAAGTAACACAATAGAATTCTTTTCAGATGACTCCTGAATTAATACTAACTATAAAATCTTCTGTTCCAAATCTTATCTTAGGAAGAACAAACTTACTAAAAAATATAGTACTTTATTCTAAATTGTCATTATTTCTCTATAGAAAAAACAGAGATCAAGCACCTTAAAGAACAAAAAGGTAATTTTTAAGAAGAATAAAGAATATAATGATTTGTATTATATCACATGCAAATAGAACTTATATGTATATATGGCTAAAAGAAGAAATGTGATAAACAGTAGCTTGTAATGGCAAAAGGTTAAATAGATGGTAGACTAATCCACACAAATATGCATCCATGGGCTGCTGCCATTGGTGAGCAATCTGTCAGAAGCTACATCACAGCTCTGCTTATTTTCTCAACATTTGGTTTATTTAGTAAATTACAGAATAAAATATATTAATCATTAATCTTTAATTTGTGTATAAATTTGCACAGTATATAATTTACACAGTCCTTATCATCAAAGAAATATTTTATTGGATCAGGAGGAATTCATTCTTAGACTTATCAGAACAATTATCAATAATAAAAAAAAAACATTTTTTGTGATTTTATTTTCTGTTATCTCCATATTCAGATTGTCCATGGATCCCAGTTATCTCAAATGCTTTTTAATTGCTGCACTGATGTCATATCTCTGTTCACAGAGCAAAACAATCTCTACTGCTAACATTTATTTTTGTTAAGTATTAGTTGGATAGAAGAGAAACATTTTGAAAGGCATTCTGAGAAAATAGTTACAAAGCTTAAATAATTACAATTGAAGTGATCCAAAATTTTTATGAAAAGTTATTTTTTAAATTCATGTTTTTAATTTATATTTTCCTTATAAACAGCCCCAGCAAGTAAAGAAAGTCTTCAATCACACAATGTGACAAAAGGTAAACATGAGCTCTCTAAATATTCAGATGCTATATTGGTGTAAACCAAAAAACCAAACTCACTGAGCTTGAATCTGATCGGACTCATAGCGACCCCTCCTTGGCTTTCTGAGGTGGTAACACTACGGAAGTAGATTGCCCAATTTTCTTTCTGAGGAGTGGCTGGTGGGTTTGAACCGCCAGCCTTCTGGTTAGCAGTCAAATGCTACAGGCACTACCTAAATTATGTTAGCCCCTTAATACTGATACTAAATGATATTTTAAACCAAGGATGTTTAGAAGGTATACCAAAAAACCACCACACTGCTGTCGAGTTGGATCTGACTCATAGTGACCCCTCCTTGGGTTTCCAAGGCAGTATCACTACGGAAGTAGATTGCCCAACCCTCCTTCCAAGGAGTGGCAGGTGGGTTTGAACCGCCAGCCTTCTGGTTAGCAGTCAAATGCCTTAGGCACTACACCACCAGAGCTATCTCTGCTAATATCAGAGAAGTTGGAGTGACAGAAAATCTAACTGGAAGCTTACATTTCCACAGAGTGCTAGAAAATGTGTAGCTTCCAGAGCTGTTAACAACATCAACATTCAATATAATATTTCAGTACACAACACAAGAAAAAAATTCCCTATCACTAAAACTTTTATAGGATTAGAAATGTCAAAAGTGGTGTAAAAGTAAAAATAAATATAGCTTAGATTTATTTTGGTATATAGTTAATATCATGAATATATTCTTGTCATTTATAAATTGGCCCACTGAATTAATTTGACCTAGATACGAAGTAGGTGGAGGGCAAGTGTCACTTTGCACATGACAAATATATCACATTTTCCTAAAAGGAGAATGACCTATTTGGAGACACTCATTACTATAAAATCATAAGTAAAGGTTACAACTGAATTATGTAGTCTGAGCCACATAATTCTAGGCAAATTCCATTAATTAGAATTGCACTTTAAATTCTAAGGCCATAAGTAAACAAGTCTTAACTGAGTCAATCATTTTCATTCATGTAAAATACATAGATCTGCAGCTGGAGAGAAAAAGTCTTGCTTTTCACTGGCTCCTTGCTGTATCTTACTATAATATTTATGCCTAAAGTAGCAGGACAGCATATCTACACATATTATTTAGACATATATTTGTTAGTAATTTTGACATATAATTATCCATAATATTACAGGATAAAATTTAGAATAAAAGAGCAAGTGAAATTTGCAGAGTGATATAAAGACACTTAATATGATATTCAAACTTTCTCCAAATATTACTTAATATATTGAAATAATGTACTAAAAAATAAATTATTTAGAAACATTGTAGTTATATCCTTTTCTATTATTAATTCACTTAATGTTTACCCAAAACGCAGTGCTGTCGAGTCGGATCCGAGTCACAGCCACCCCTCCTTGGGTTTCCGAGGCAGTATCACTAGGGAAGTAGATTGCCCATCCTTCCTTCCAAGGAGTGGCTGGTGGGTTTGAACCTGTAGCCTTCTGGGTAGCAGTCAAATGCCTTATGCACTATGCCACCAGAGCTCCTATTTAATATTTAGCACAGTCTAATTAAAAGAAGAGAAGTCTAATAGCTGATGGTGTTTATATGGTAAAGATGGGATTTGGCTTCTGGTGAGTATGAGTCCGAAGACTGGGGCCATTAACCTCATTTGGACCATGCTGCACTTTCCTATCTCATTGCTGCAATTACAAAGGAAGGCTTTCTAACAATCAGAAGAACCCAAAGACAAAATGTAGCTACCCCTCCGTGAATGAGGCTATTAGAACTTTTCTCTGAAGGGCTCCTTAGTAGCTGACCTGAACAAAGGATTTAGATGAATACTGCATCCAGGATACTTCTCACACTGTTCTTTGAGTTCATCATTTCCAAGACTGTTACATTATGAATACACAATAGAGAAAAATAATTGCATGTGAGAGCACAAGTCCAATCCAATGCTAGTTGAAAGTAGGTATATTTTTATGAATTCATTTTCATACATTCTTTCTTCCAACAGATAGTTCATCATATCTCATATGTTTATTTAATTCCTTATTCCTTTATAAGCTAGCCTTACTGAGATACTTTCGTGAGTTATTTTGTTTTGCAATTGTATGCTGTAATATCATTATAATCATCCCAAGTGAAAATGGTTTTTAAAATGTTTTATTGGTATTAACCTACTTTTTTAAAAATTAATTTTTCAGTTTATGTTAGAAACTCTACAGATCTCATTATTTACTATGTACTAAATTATGTACTATAAATTACTTTAAAAAAAAAAAAAAAAGAACCTTATATTTTTAAGCCTGGCTCTTTATAGATTAAACACAGGTGTAAAACACAGATGATGCCAGCCTTATCTTTTTCATGAAGTTTGGATGCCAGACATAGCACTTGGGACAATCATCCTACTTTATGACTTTTTGGGTCATATCAAAAGACATAAAACCAAAAACCAGTTGCAATACAATTGATTCTGACTCCTGGCAACCCCATGTGTATCAGAGCAGAAATATGCTCTATAGAGTTTTCAATGGCTCATTTTTCTGAAGTATACCATAAGGCTTTTCTTCCAAGGAATCTTTGGGTAAATTTGAACTACCAGCCTTTCAGTTAGTAGCTGATTACTCCAACCATTTGTACCCAGGATTCTCTCGCCCTATATACATAGAGTTTAATAGAAAAATATATTGCTTGCTTTAAAGAACAACAATCTGTCATTGAAACTCATAAATTAATTAGTGTGAAAAATTAAACAGACTTTCCATGTTGCTTTCTAAGATTTATATTTTATAGTATAATTAGCAGTTACTTGTCTTCATTTTTAAAAGGAACATATTTTTCAGTGATACATTTTATGGAATTTGGAATATTAAAAAGTATATGTTTAGATAATTACATCATAGAAAGTAATTTTACTGAAGTTAGGTATAAATATAATTGAGTCAAAATATTTCATTTTACAAAGATCTTAAAATGCTGATTTTAGTAAGAATGTTTAAAACACATAAATATGTTATGACACCTGGAATGGTTAGTAGACTTTTTGATAGCTTATATACTTTCTTACATAAAAGAGATGAATTAACTAAGCTATTCAAAGACTCCTGCTCACAAGCAATAGAGAGCTTATTTATTCATTAACTCTAAAACAATAAAGAAAAAAAACCCAAAAGATATTAGAATATTTCATTATAATCCACTGATGTGTAATTTCTTTGTATTTTGTCTCAGTAAGATAAAAGTTACTTGTTTTCTTTTTTAGCAGAAAAACCTGCAAGAGTATCAAGTAAGTACTGTTGTTTATATCACAACATTGATGATAAGTTAACTTTGGCACATGGTGTGAATCTCAAGCTGAAATTCATAAAACATTTATTTTTAATGTGCTCGTAGATTGAGTTACTCTTTGAAAGGAAGTTGTTAACTTTTATTTTAACTTATGTTGAGATTTAAAAAAAAAATAAAACACTTCACTTTTTGAAATGATAACTTGTGATGAAATACCTTATCATGCTCTTGAAGCCGAAGACAAAAGTAGCTTGCATTCAAATGAATGAATCTTATCAGCGACTGAAATCCAATGAAACGAAACTATGCTACTTCTGTCTTAAACCCTTGATCATTGAACAAATTTTGTTATAAAGCACAAGTGATTGAACAATGATGTCTTCTTTGCTGCTGTTTTTGTTTTAAATATACATTAACCTAAATATAACTGTATATTTTAAAAAGATGATATAATTAGGAATGGGTCTGAACTATAATAGCATGAATAGCTCCCAAAAAACTCTAAAATTTCAAGATGCAGGAACACATTAGATTTTTAAATATATAGGATACAACTGTAAATTTTCCTATAAGCACCTTAAGTTTGGGGAAATAGCAATTTTCTTTTCCATGTTTAACAAAATATATTCAAGAATTTAAGTTTAAGAAAAACAAATCCTTCTAAATCAGTGCTGACTGATGGAAATGTAATGTGAGCTACATGTTGTTGTTATGTGCTGTTGAGTCAGACCCGACTCATAGCGACCCCTCCTTGGGTTTCCGAGGC
>NW_006922093.1:511399-522121 GCF_000298275.1 Orycteropus afer afer | reverse complement strand
GAGTGGCTGGTGGGTTTGAACTGCCAGCCTTCTGGTTAGCAGTCAAGTGCCTTTGGCACTATGTTACCAGAGCTCCCATATGTAATTTTAAATTTTCTAGTAGCCACATTAAAGAGAATCAGATAAATAATTTTACCAATATATTTCACTTAATCCAGATATAAAAATGTTGTTTCATTTTGTAATCAATATAGAAATGTATTCATAATTTGTCATTGTTAGGTGCTGTCAATTTAGTTGTCAATTCACAGTAATCCTGTGTGACAGAATAGAACTACGCCATAGAATTTTGTGGGCTATAATATGTATGAAAGCAGATCATGAGGTCTTTCTCCCACAAAACCGCTGGATGGGTTCAAGCTGCCAACCTAGCACTCGAATGTTCTTTTCTTTTTTTTTTTTTTTTCACATTAAGTATTGAAGTACAATCTTTACTTTGTGCGTATAGTTCATTTCTTTTTGTACTAGCCACATTTCAATTCCCCAAAGACTTGTGTGATTAGTGGCTAATGCATTGAAGAGTAGATCTAAACACTATTAGCATCTCCTCTTTACCCAACACTTAGTGAGTATTGAGGACATTACAAGAGAATCATTAAACTATGGTACAATTTTAATGTCTTTAGTGTCTCACTCAAACTTCTTTTGTTGCAAGTAATAGACCCTCACATGGAATTAGTTTAGGAATTTAAGAAAGGAAAATAATTACAAATGTACAGAATTGTCTCACTTTGCAAGGTCAAATTTGTAGTTCATTTTCAGGATGGCCTTTTCAAACTACCTCACTGACTTCTCCATACTCTTATCAACTATAGCTAGTTAGGGAAGACATTATAAGCAGTGTAGCTCCCGGATTTGTATCCTTGAAAAATGGTTAGGATTTGGATAACTGGAGAAAGGATGGGACAGACAATCCAGGAAACATAGCATATAGAGGAAATCAGAATAACATTTGTCTGGAGCTGAGGAAGGTGGCTAGTGTCAGAAAGCAGCTAGCGGAAAGGAAGAGTAGAGTAAAACTTTGAGGTCAAAGACTGGCAGTCCAGAGGCCTTTAGGCATACTGCCACAGAAAGCCAGAGTTTATACAAGGATGTAAAAAGTAAAGGAATCATTGGGAAGCCCAATTTCATAGTAATAGTAATAGCAATAGTAATAGTGGTGGTGGTGGTGGTGGTAGCAGAATTAGTAGCAATAGTAGTAACAAAAACAAAAAGAAATGAGGGAAATAAATATATTATTTCTTACAGATCAAAATGAAATAGATGCCCCAAAACATGATGGAAAAAGATATTTTATTAAGTTGGTTTTATCAGTATATAAAGGTTCTATCCTCTGTAGCACACATTAAAAAAAAAAAAAAAAAAAAAAGTACCTTTCTTAGGTAAAACCATCAAAAATGCCTCAGATATTTATTGAGTAGAGCATAAAATCAATAAAATCTAATCCACTGCCATCTAATCAATTCATACTCATAGTGACCCTATAGGACAGAGTTGAACTTCCCCATAGAGTTTTTAAGGCTATAAATCTTTACTGAAGCAGACTGCCATATCTTTCCCCATGGAGTTGCTGGTGGGCTTCAACTGTCAACCTTTAAGTTAGCAGCCAAATGCTTAACCACTGAGCCACCAAATAATTGATTTTTTTTTTCAATAATCTACTTTTCCTACTCTGAATCCTTTTTCCAGTGTTAGGTACATGTGCTTTTTTTTTTGGCAGACTTATTTCTTCTTCAGTCATTTATTTGTGTTTTACTAAAGGAGGCTCATGAAATATCTTCTGCTGTGAGCTCACTGCTCTCTTTCACCCACATTCTCTAACTCCACTCTGCTGCCTACATCTCAGTCTTCAGAGGGTGACTAACAACTCTAACTCCAGTAGGCCATATTGACCCTTTGATACTGGATGTACAGAAGCTTGCCTTTATTCCCATACTGCGGACAGGATAATGCAAGTATTAATGCATGGAAAAGGAAAACTGTGATAATCCAAATCATAACCATTTTTCAAGGATCCACATCAAGGAGTTACATCCTTTATAATATCTTCCCTAACTACCTACGATTATTGGGTAAGAGTGTGGAGAAGTCAGTGAGGTAGTTTGAAAAGGCCATCCTGAAAATCAACTACAAATTTGACCTTGCAAAGTGAGACAATTCTGTACATTTGTAATCATTTTCCTTTCTTAAATTCCTAAAGCAATCCTATGTGGGGTTCTATTACTTGCAACAGAAGAAGTTTGAGTGAGATATGCAATAAGTACCATAGTTGAATGATTCTCATGTAATGTCCTTTCTGAGTTCACAGTGGTTCAGTCTGAATGAAATGTTTGCAACCATCCCAGGGGAATGGAAACTCAAATGACTTTAATTTTATTGCAAACCCCTTGTCATTGCATCAAATTCTGACTTATAGCAACCCTATAATCAGTGCCATTGAGTCAATTCTGACTTATGGCAATGCTTGTATGGTTTTCCAAGGCTGTAAATCTTCACAGAAGTAAATTTCCCATCTTCCTCCCATGGAGCAGCTGGTGGGCTTGAACCACAGACTTTCTGGTTAGCAGCCAATTGCCTTACTCACTCCATCACCAGAGGTCCTTATATCAACCCTGCAGAACAGAGTAAAACTGCCCCATGTAGTTTCCAAGGCTATTATCTTTATGGAACCAAATTGACTACATCTGTGGAAAGAGGCAAAAGAGATCCTCAAAATCACCAGTCAGAACAAGGCCAGGGGCCAACTGTGGAACAGATTATTAATTGCTTATATGCAAGTTCAAGTGGAAGCAGAAAGAAGTTTAAGCAAGTCCATGAGACACAGAGTATGACCTTGAGAATATGCCACCTGAATTTAGAGACTGGCTCAAGAATAGATCTGACACATTGAACATTGACCAAACAAGTTGTGGGATCACATCAAGGGCATCAAATATGAAGAAAGCAAAATGTCACTAAAAAGACAGGAAAGAAAGAAAAGACCAAAATGAATGTCTGAAACTTTCTCTTGAACATTGCTAAGGCAAATGGAAGAGATGATGCAGTAAAAAAGCTGAACAGAAGATTCACAGGACAGCTCAAGAGACAAAGTAAAGTATTACAAAGAAATTTGAAAAGACTAGGAGTTAGAAAATCAAAAAGGAAGATCATGCTTAGCATTTCTTAACTGAAAGAATTGAAGGAAAAAATCCAAGCCCTGATTTACATTACTGAACAATTCTATGGACAAAATATGTGGATCATAAATTATGGATAACATAGCAAAAAATGGGAATTCCAGAACACCTAATTGTGCTCTTGAGGAACCAGTACATAGACCAAGAGGAAGTCATTCAAACAGAACAAGGGGATCCTTCATGGTTTAAAATCAGTAAATGTGTGCATCAGGATTCTATCCTTTCACCACACTTATTAAATCTGTAAGATGAGCAAATAATCTGAGAAGCTGGACTATATGAAGAAGAATGTGGCATCAAGATTGGAGGAAGACTCATTAACAACCTGGAATATACAGATGTCTCAACCTTGCTTGCCAAAAGAGAAAAAGAATGGAAGCACTTAGTGATGAAGATCAAAGACTATAATCTTTAGTATAGATTACATCTCAACATTTAGAAATAAAAAATCCTCACAACTGGATCAATAAGCCACAGCATGATAAATAAAGAAAAGACTGAAGTTGTCAGTAGATTTCATTTTACTTGGATCCACAATCGACACACATGGAAATAAGTCAAGAAATCAAATGACATATTTGGTTGGGAAAATCTATTGTGAAACATGTATTTAAAATGTTAAAAGGCAAAGCTGTTATTTTGAGGAGTAAGGTGTCCCTGGCCCAACCCATGGTGTTTTCAAATGTCTCATATGCATTTGAAAGCTGGAAAATGCAAAAGGAAGACCAAAGAAGAATTGCTGCAATTGAATTATGGTGTAGGTGAAGAATATTAAATACACTATGTACTCCTCGGAAGGAAGGTTGGGCAATCTACTTCCATAGAGATACAGCCTCGGAAACCCAAGGAGGGGTTGCTATGAGTTGGGTCCAACTTGACAGCACATAACAACAACTACAACAACATGGACTACCAGAAGGAAGAACAAATCTTTCTCAGAAGAAGTGTAGCCAGAATGCTCTTTAGAAGCAAATAAGGCAAGACTTTGCCTCAACTATAGTGGACTTGTCAGAAGACCAATTCTTGGAGAAGTACATCATGCTTGGTAATGGAAAGGGTCACTGAAAAAGAGGAAGACTCTCAACAAGGCGGATTGACATAGTGGCTGCACCAACTCCTCAAACATAGCAATAGTTGTGAAGGTGCCACAGTACTGGGTGGTGTTTAGTTGTACTTAGGGTTGCTATGAGTTGGAACTAACTCAGCAGCATCTAATAACAGCAATATTCTTTTTTAGATACATTTTATTGAAATATAATTTATGCATAGTGAAATACACAAAACTAAAGTGACATGGGTCAATGCATTTCAACAGCAACATTCTTTATGCAAGCCAGCTGCTGCATCTTTCACCTGGGGAGCAGCTGATAATCACTGACCATTTTAATCACTGACCTTTTGGTCAGCAGATGAGCACTTAACTACTTTTATTATAGACAAAGAAAAAGTAATAGTAAGGATCAATAATACACACATTTCTCTGCTATATCCATGAAAGTAATGAACTTCCCTGAATCACAAAAGGGTTATAGTTTAATTGACATCTGTTTTTGTTGATTTATTTAAGGATAAAGTTTTCTAATTTCTAAATATCCATTTGATTTTCACTCTATATCTCTTGTTTGTAGATATGGTAAATACATAATAATTTATTTCTCATGAAGTTTGGAAGAAGGCATTGGGGGGGTTATAATGTTTTACATTTGAAATACCAATTACCACAAAAATTAAAAGCAAATTAGAACAACCAGTCACCAAAAACTTGTGTAGAAATTGTTAAATAGGAACCTAAACTGTTCTATAAACTTTCACCAAAAGCACAACAAAATATTATTAAAACATGAAAAAAGCAAAGTAAAAATATTCATGAATTTTAAATATGGCAATCACTCTTCCTGTTATTAAGATTTTAGGTACTTTGAAAAATATTTCTCTGGGGGATTAAAAAAAAAAAAAACCTATACATCTTAAACATTATTCACCAGGATCTTGCCCAAAAGCAAAATATGAAGTAAAACAAAGGATTGAGAAAATAACTTATTTTCTCAAATGGCTCCAAAGGACAGTTTGTATCAACCACAATGAGTCAAATGTATCTTGATACTGCTGAGAAACAATGACAATATGGTTGAAGTATTAGATGTTGGGATACCAAGAAGAAAAAATTTTATGGGTGCACAGAGCTATTTCATTGTTATTGCCTGGTAGAGCCAGCATTCAAGTAAAGTTGGCTTCCTCTTCAAAATGAATATTTCAAATTTGTAAGAACACTGCGATCATTCTATGTGGATAAGATTTTCTGTAACAATTTTGTCTGATAGAAAATTGTAAGAAATTTGCCATTAGTATCTCATCAAAAGTATCTGCTTGCATACATTTGAGATCATTACAAAGTCTCTGAAATCTGAATTTAATATAAAAGATAATGAATTTAATTTTTATAAGGTATTTTAGTGAAATTTAATCTTTTCCAGAAGTTAATTATTTTTTGATGAAAACAACCTAACAGAAGATTGTCATTAGATACAGTTGAGTCGGTTCCAACACATAGCCATCCTATGTACAATAGAAGGAAACACTGCCTGCTCCTGTGCTGGTCCCACAATCCCTGCTACACCAGAGCCCATCATTGCAGCCACTGTGTTACTCCATCTTGTTGAGGGTCAATCCAACTTTTTGAGAGTCAATCCATCTTGTTGAGGGTCCATCCGTCTTGTTGAAGGATATTGTGCTTGGTAAAGGGGAGGGTCACTCCGCTTGGTAAAGAGGAGGGTTACTCCACTACCAAGAGTGATATCCTTGTGCAGGGAATGGTTCCTTCTGACAACATGACCAAAGTAGGTGAGACAGAGTCTGTCCATTCTTGTGTCCAAGGAACATTGCAGCTACTTGTCTTCCATGAAGATTTGTCCATTCTTCTGGCGGTCCATGGTATTTTCAGTATTCTTTGCCAACACCACAACTCAAAAACATCAACTTTTCTTCAGTCTTCCTTATTCACTGTCCAGCTTTCACAAGAGTTTGAGATGATTGAAAACACCATGCCTTGGGTTAAGTCACCTTAGTCTTCAAAGAGACATCTTTGCTCTTCAGCACTTTGAAGAGGTCTTTTGCTGCAAATTTGCCCAGTGCAACACATCATCTGATTTCTTGACTGCTACATCCATTGGTGTTGATTATGTATCCAAGTAATATGAAATCTTTGATAACTTCTATCTTTTCTCCATTTATTGTGATGCTGCTTTTTGGTCCAGTTGTGAGAACTCTCATCTTCTTTATGTTGAGGTGTAATCCATACTGCAGACTGTAGTTTTTAATCTTCATCAGTAAGTTGTTCAAATCATCTTCCCTTTCAGGGAGCAAGGTTGTGTCATCTGCATATTGCAGATTTTTAATCACTCTTCATTCAGTACTGTTCCTGCATTCTTCTTCATATAGTACAGCTTCTTATTTGCTCAGTACACAGATTGAATAAGTATGGTGAAGGGATACAGTCCTGATGCACACACTTTCTGATTTTAAACCATGCAGTATCCACTTGCTCTGTTTGATTGACAGACTGCTGGTCTATGTACAGGTTCCTGATGAGCACAATTAAGAGTTCTGAAATTCCCATTCTTCTCGATGTTATCTGTAATTTGCTATTATTCACACAGTCAAATGATTTGCATAGTCAATAAAACACAAGTAAACATATTTCTATTATTCTTTGCTTTCAGCCAAGATCCATCTGACATCAGCAATGATATCCCTCATTCCACATCCTCTTTTGAATCCAGCTTGCATTTCTGGAAGTCCCTTGTCTATATACTGCTGTGACCATTTTTGAATTATCTTCAGTTAGATTTTACTTGCATGTGATATTAATTATATTGTCCAATAATTTCCATATTCTGTTGGATCACCTTTCTTTGAAATGGGCACAAATATGGATCTCTTCCAGTCAATTGACCAGGTAGCTGTTTTCCAAATTTCTTGGCATAGAGAAATAAGTGCCTCCAATGCAGTATCCATTTGTTGAAATATCCCAATGGGAATTTCATCAGTTCCTGAAGCATTGTTTCTTGCCAGTTCCTTCAGTGCAGCTTCAACTTCTTCCTTCAATACCATTGGTTCTTGATCATATACCACCTCCTGAAATAGATGAACACTGACCACTTCTTTTGGTACAGTGACTCTGTATACCTTCCATCTTCTTTTGATGTTTCCTGTGTCATGTATTAGATATTTTGCCTATAGGGTCTTTCAACATTGCAAATCAAGTTCTTTCAGCTTGAGAAATGCCAAGCATATTCTTCTCTTTTGGTTTTCTAGTTCTAGATCTTTGCACATTTCATTATAACAATTGACTTTGTCTTCTCAAGATATTCTTTGAAATCTTCTATTCAGCTATTTTATCTTGTAATTTCTTCTATTTGCCTTAGTTACTCTCCATCCAAGGCAAGTTTCAGAGTCTCTTTGGACATCCGTTTTGATCTTTTCTTCCTTTCCTCTCTTTTTCATGACTTCTTGCTTTCTTCATTTATGATGTTCTTGATGTCATCCCACAGTTCATCTGGTTTTCAGTCCTTGGTGTTCAATGCGTTAAATCTATTCTTCAGATGGTCTCTAAATTCAGGTGAAATATAATCAAGGTCATATTTTGGTTCTCATGGATTTGTTTTGTCTTCAGCTTTGGCTTGAATTTGCATAGGAGCAATTGATGGTCAATTCCTGGTCTTGTTTTGGCTAAAGATATTGAGCTTCTCCATTGGCTGATTTCACAGATGTAGTTGATCTGATTCCTGTATTCCATGTGGCATAAGCCAGATTTATAGCTGAAGTTCATATTGTTGAAAAATGCATTTGCAATGAATAAATAATTGGTCTTGAAATATTCTATCACATGATCTCTGGTGTCATTTCTATCACCAAGGGCATATTTTCCAACTACCAGTGATTCGTCTGTGTTTTCAGCTTTTGCATTCCAATCACCAGTAGTAATCAGTACATCTTGATTGCATGTTTGGTCAATTTGAGACTACAGAAGTTGGTAAAAAAGCTTAAATTTCCTTGTCTTTGTTTTTGGTGAGTGTGTAAATTTGAATAATTATAGTTTTAGCGGGTCTTCCTTGTAGGACTATGAATATTATCCCATCACTGACAACACTGTACTTCAGGATAGATCTTGAAACATTCTTTGTGACCATGAATGCCATGTCATTCCTCTTCAATTTGTCATTCCTGGCATAGTAGGTCATATGGTTTTCTGATTCAAAATGGCCCAAACAAATCAATTTCAGCTCACTAATGCCTAGGATATCGATCTTTATACGTTCCATTTCATTTTTCACAACTTCCAATTTTCCCACACTCATGCTTTCTATGTTCTAAATTTCGACTATCAATGGATGTTTGCAGCTGTTTTTCCCCATTTTGAGTGTTGCCATATCAACAAATGGAGGTCTTGAAAGCTTTACTCCATCCACATTGTTCAAGTAGGCTCTACTTTGAGGAGAAAGCTCTTCCCCACTCATGTATTGAGTGCTTTCCAACCTGAGGGGCTCTTCCCATACTATATCATATAATGTTTCAGGGCTATTCATAAAATTTCCCAGTAATATATTAGACATTGTTTCACTGCTATTCATAAGGTTTTCACTGGCCAGTTCTTTGAGAAATGGATGGCCCCATCCTCCTTCTGAGTCTGGCTAGTCTGGAAGCTCTGCTGAAACATTTCCACCATGGGTGACCCTGATTACATTTGAAATACCACTGGTATAGTCTCCAGCCTCACAGTATCATAGAAGCTGCTTCAGAAAGACAAACTGATAGACAAGTGGTGGAGCAGAAGTCTAGTCAGAATTTATTTCCATTTTTTAGAAAACTTCCTTCATATGTTATTTTTATAATTTTTTATCTTTTTAACTTTTCAAATACTCATTCATTTTTTGCCCTGAATCTTTTTTTTCTCTTGAATAAATATGGTCAAGTAGTAAGTCATTTGTTTCAATAGAGTATGATGGATATTTTAAATGCCAAAATTAATATACCTTAGAAATTTACCTGAAAATTTAAATTATAACTAAAATTAAATAAAGATTATATAAATCTAAAGATTAATACTCTTTTTCTTAATTTAGATACTTATTTTAAGATCTATTTAGCACTTCTTATAAAAAAATATAATTAAACATAAATAAAACATGCTGTTTGTTATTAATAAGAAGCTCTGGTAGTAAAGAGACATTTGATTGCTAACCAGAAGGTTGGCAGTTCAAACCCTGGCCACTCCATGGAAGGAAGATGAAGCAATCTACTTCCATAAATATTTTCCCACCTTAGAAACCCAATGAGGGTCACTATGAGTTGGAATCTACTTTTTTTGGGGAGGGGTTGTTATTAATAAAAGCATAGCCTATTTTTTATTGACTATATGTCTTTGCATTACAAGTTTTTAAGAATTTTAGAAACCCAGATTTTCCAGTAAGTATATAATTCCCATTTGAAGAAATATTTTACCTTTTAGACAATCATGGTACAATTAATGAGGTAATGAATTATACAATGATAAGTAACCAAAAGGACCTAATTTTCTTAAATTCATTCTTTAAAAAAAAGAGTATGCTTTGCTTTATGTTGATACTATCTTTAATTAATTTTTTATACAATTAAAGTAATGGTCTCTTCTAAAGTGCCCAATTCTAAATTAAAAGTTACCAAAGAGTGAATTCATCTCTAAAATTAAGTAATTCATCTGTTATCTCAGACTAATAAAGTTGTTGATACAAAATAATATTAATGGTGACACACAAAGACTTTTAACCTTTAAAATAAATGGATGAATCACTTTTATCGCGACAACCATATGCCAGTCACATTCCTAGCACTGCACGAGAAAATTTAAAAGTCTGATTAAGATGCAGTTACAGAACAAGTCTTGAAACACTATTTGCTTAATTTTATAGAATGAATTTGAATGATATTATTCATCGCAATTATATAATGAATTCATTTGTCTAAAGTTAGGTAAATATGTTTCTCAAAAAATAAACTGAATTGCCTGAACGCAAATGGCTACTAATTCCGTTCCATTGGTCCATTAAAATTGTTTGAATGTAAATAAAAGCCATATCCATTGATGTAAATATGGAATCATTTGTACTTATTGTCTCTTTCATTGTTTCAGCAGTGAGTTTGATTATAGATTTATATCAGCAATTGTTGTTGCATTCTGCTCAGCTCATTCTGACTCACAGCAACTCTATATGGCAAAGGAGAACTGCCCTGTATAGTTTCCTAGGCTGCAGTCTATAGGGAGCAGGTCACTTGGTCTCTTCTCCCATGAAGAGGCTGGTGAGTTTGAAATGCTGACTTTTTGGTTAGCTTTAACCACTGGGCCACTGTTCAATAAAATCTAAAATAGAAGGAGAAAGTAGGGCTTTTCTGTTTCTAAAGCAGTATCTCAGGAAATAAATGTTGAGAAAGGAGATGTCATTATCTTTTCTTTGTACACAATTTTCTTTGTATACAAATTTATGTTGTTGTTGTTATGTGCCATCGAGTC
>NW_006922093.1:505545-510801 GCF_000298275.1 Orycteropus afer afer | reverse complement strand
ACCAGAGCTCCTTATTTTAGGATTAGGGATTACAAATAAAGTGGTTTCTATCTTTGATCCTTTTCCATACCACCTCTTGATTTCCATCAGATGTAATTGCTACACTGAATTTTATTTTTATGATTTCTTTGATTTTTTTTCTAATTTTATCTCATGTGTTGGCCTCTAAACTATGTTTACCATGTATAAACTATCTCTCTCTCTCTCTCTCCATATATATATAAATATATATATACATACTTATATGTATATACACATGAGTGTATATACTTCTTTTGAGCTTTATACCAACATAGCACATTGTAGAATTATTCTGAGATTTTTCATTCCGTATAATACTTCTCATGACTCCTCTATGATTTTGTGTAATAATAGCTTATTAATGTTCACTAATCTATAGTATGTAACACATACTTTTTAATCTCTCCTACTGTCAATGGATATTTGCATTGCCTCCAACTTCTTTGAGTGTTCTGTGTTCCTTTCCAAACACCATAAAATGTATACACATTTTATTAATCTTCATGCTTTATACTTTCCTAATATATAAACAAATGTTATACATTTTTAAGTCTTACTTCAGCAACTTTGTACAAGTTTTGTTATGTGGTATTTTCATTATCATGTGTAGTGCCTATGGCATTTGACTGCTAACCAGAAGGCTGGTGGTTCAAACCCACCAGCCACTCCTCAGAAGGAAGGTTAGGCAATCTACTTCCATAGTGATACCGCCTCAGAAACCCAAGAAAGGGTCCCTATGAGTTGGATCTGACTTGATGGCAGTGTGCTTCATTTTGGTTTCAGTTTCAGTTTCAGTTTTAAATATATCTTAATTTCCATTATGGTTTTTATTATACATGTCCCTGGATGGTGAAAGGTCACAGTCTTAAAAACACTATGGAAGACAATTCTACTCTGCAACACATGGGCTGGGTTTGCCATGAGTTAGAATTGACTCAAGGACAATTATTTTTGTTTCCCTATTATAATTGATATATTATTATTATTCTATAGACATTTTAGAACTTAATTTTCAATTTCCAAACTTCTGGGAATGATAAGAAGTATCCTCTTTTAACTAACTTCCAAATTAATTATGTAGTGGTCAGAGAAAATAAATAATCTATTCTTTGCAATACATTGAACTTTAACCTCATGCCCTGCTATGTTAATTGTTTTCATAAATACCTGGTGTGTGATTGAGAAGAATGTGTACTTTCTAATGGCTGGAATTTTGACTCTATATCTATTCGTTGTGGATCTTAATTGTATACTTAATTACCATGTATCTTCATTAGTTTTTATATCTTTGCATTATCAATAATTGAATGAAGTATATTGAAATATCCTACTATGATGAAAAATTGTCAGTTTATCCCTGGAGACCTAGCAATGTTTGATTTTGATATCGGAAGCTATTTAAGAAGTTGCATGAAAGTTTAGATTAACTCTAGCTATTAGATTAATTTAAAATTTATCTTTCTACTCTGACTTTTATATCCCTTATGGTCTTTTTTAATAACTGCAGTGTGTCTAGTATTAATATATATATATATATTTCTTACTTCCTTTTGGTTGCTATTTTATCAGAATGTATTTTTATAAACTTCACTTTATGCCTTTCCATGACATGATGTTTTAGATATGTCTTTATTAAACAACATAAAGCTGCATTTTATTATGTATTGTAGCGAGTACAATGATCTTTACTTTTGATCTGATTAATCTAGGCTATTGACAATTGTTGTTATTATTAATATTTTAAGGCTGATTCCCACTATGTTACTTGCCATTTTCTATTTTTCATGTTCTCACAATGCTTCTTTATTTACTTGCTTGTTTTTTTTTAAATTTAGGAGATTTTCCTCCTTTTAAATCTGTTTTTATTATTCCATTTTCTAGCCTCTATTGGTCTAGAAAGTACATACTTTATTTCTATTATTTTATTGCTTATCCTTGAAATTTATTATGCACATGTAACAAAGTAAAGTTACTATCAAATCTGTTTTCTAAACAAGAAAAGAATGTTGAAGATGTAAATTCTATCACATCTAATATTGACATATATTAATTCTGTTAGCATATGTATTTTTAGTTCTGACCATTTTTTAAAATCTGAACATATTAAATTTTATCAGTATTATTTTTTAAATCAATATGTGTCTCAACCGACATGTTCACCAGTTTCCTTGATTACTGTCTCTTTCAACCTCAGACTTTCCTTTGGTGTCATTGTTCCCTCTCTCCGTAACGCTTTCTCTGGAAGTGCCTTGAGAAAAGATCTATGGGAGGAAGATATTCATTTTTCATTTATATGACAATGTCTCTATATCATCCTTATTCCTGAAAGACAGTTTTACCGAACATGTAATCTAGGTTATCAGTTATGCACTTTGAGCACTTTAAATATTAGTATTCTACTATGTTATTTTGCCTTCCACTGTTGGGGTGGGCAAATCTGTTATTGTCTCCCTTCCTAGTTGACCTATCTTTTATCTCTAGCTGCTTTCCATATTTTCTTTTTGCCTTTATTCTGTTACAGTGTGTTGAAACAAGAATTCCTTTTTAATGTGAAATGCTTCCAGGATATATGGATTTATTTATGTCTTTGACTAGTTCCGACATTGTTTCTTAAAATATTATCTCTTTTCCATTTCCTCTATTCTTTCCTTATGATGATTAAGACTATGTTAACCAGTTGCAATCAAGTTGATTCAGACTCGTGGTGACCCCCATGTGTGTGAACATAAACTATGTGCCACAGGATTTTCAATGGCTGGTAATTTGGAAGTAAATCACTGGCCCTTTCTTCTGAAGCACCTCTGGGTGGACTTGAACCACTAATCATTTGGTTAAGAGCTGAATGTGTTAACTATTTGCATCACCCAGAGACTCTACATATATGTTAAGGTTTATCTCATTGCATTTTAAATGCTGTCCATGCATTTTGCTCTCTAGCTGTTCTGTCTGCTGTTGAAAAAGGATTTAAAACTCACTGCTGTAGGGTCAATACAACTCATAGTGACACCTCCTTGGGTTTCCAATGTGGTATCTCTATGAAGTAGATTGCTCAGTCTTCCTTCGGAGGAGTGGCTGGCCAGTTTGAACTGCCAGCCTTCTGGTTAGCAGTCAAATGTCTTAGGCACTATGCCAAAAGGATTCAGGGAATATATAAATGCTTTGCTGCCACAATCTTCTCAGAATGCTCTGGGACAATCCTCCTACCATCGTTGGCTTAAAGAGTACCTGAGTCTCAGCATCCTCACTTCAATCCTTGCATACTTACTTTCCCAGTTATAACTCTAACACAAGCACTTACATCTAGTGTGGTCCCATTTTCATGTATCAGTAGGTTTTGTTTGTTTGTTTATTTTTCACCATGGGGCAATGGGTAGGAGTCAGTTTGGAGATCTTCTTTACTTCTTTTGAACTCAGTAATGCATTGTTGTTGTTGTTGTTAGGTGCCACTGAATTGGCTCCATCTCATGAGACCCTATATACGACAATGAAACACTGCCTGGTCTTGTGCCAACCTCACAATGCTTACCATACCTGAGGCCATTGACCAAAGTAGGTGAGACGAAGTCTAACTATTCTCACTTCCAAGGAGAATTCCAGCTGCACTTCCTAGGACAGATTGTTAGTTCTTCTGGAAGTCTGTGGTACTTTCAGTATACTTTGCCAACAGCACAACTCAAAAGCATAAACACTTCTTCAGTCTTCCTTACTCATTGTCCAGCTTTCATATGCATATGAGGTAATTGAAAACACTATGACTTGGGTTAGGCGTACCTAGAAGGCTGGAGGTTCAAACCTACCAGCCACTCCTTGCAAGGAAGGTTGGACAATCTACTTCCATAATGATATTGCCTTGGAAACCCAAGGAGGGGTTGCTATGAGTAGGGTCCAACTCAATGGCACATAATAACAACAACAGTCTTCAAAGAGCCATCTTTGGATTCAAAATGGAGTCTCATCAGTAATCACCATGCTATTTCCCTCTAGCATCTTAGTGCTTGAAAAACTAGGTACAGCAGATTGAATTAGGGATTCTGGTGCTTTGAACAGCTCACTGAGTTAGAGTGCACCAAACTCAAAGGAGTAAACTTAGAAAGGAGAAATGTAGAGGGGAAAAAAGTAACAAGATCAGAAGATCTATCCTGCAGAGTGCTGACAGGCAGCTGAGAAAGGCCATCAGAGACTTCCCTGGGGGAGCAACCAGCAGGCGAGAATGGCCATCCAGGACCTCGCTGGGTTAAGGAAGAAGACACACCACAACAACATAGCAGTGACCACACTAACATATCAGTGATCACTCCAAAGATCTACCTTCAACACCTGATTTTATTGGTAACTTGGGTCAGCTAGGTGCAAACATGCACATCCAGCACCACTGAAACCTGAGCAGAGAGTTCATTGGTGCTGCAGGAGGGCGGACCTGGGAAAGTGCCCCCACAGCGGGTCACCAAGTAGGCTTGGGTCAGCTTAGTGGCACTGAGAGGACTGTGCTTGACGTTATCAGTAATATTGGGACCACAGATTACTAGAAGACACTCTGCTGACTCCAATGCCACTGAAACCAAGTGGATCTTTGGTACTGCTGGTGGGCAGACCCACAGATGAACTCCCAAGGTAGATTGCAGTCTGGGCCAGTTGGGCCGGTGCTGTTGGTGGGCGGGTCCAGAGAGAGAAACCCCCGTGGCAGATCAAGGAGATGAGAAGTTGTCTTAGGTCAGCTTTTTGGCATCAAGGGGCCTAGGGAGAAAGGATTTTTGCATGTGTCTGAGCCTGGCAGAAAGTGGCGACCCCCTAACAACTGGAATCTTTGCTGAAATTGAACTGCGGACCTGTAAATAACAGTATGACATCATCATTTGCAGCCCACTCAAAGCACTAGAAACCACCCCAGCAATAGTGAGCTTTCCTTTTTCTGCTCCCACCTTCTGCACCAATAACTTCACTCATCCAATAGAAGAAACCACATTCAGCCAGTATAAAACCTCCTGATTTGAACTCTAAACCTTCTTTATGACAAACAGAAACCCATATCCACATTCCACACAGTGATTCCACCATCACAAAGGAAATGGCAGAGCAACCCAGCATACCTGAATTAATAACTAAAAAAAAAATAAAATAAAATAACAAAATACACTAGCTTCACCTTTTCAAAATATTAAACCATAAAACCAAGACAAAACAAATCAATATATAACCAACAGTTAAAGACAACCTCAAAATGTCTAGGAAACAAAA
>NW_006922093.1:468732-504745 GCF_000298275.1 Orycteropus afer afer | reverse complement strand
GCTGAGCTCCAATTACTCAGCAGAAACCATGTGGGCAAGAAGGCAATGGGACGGCATATATAAAACACTGAAGGAAAAGAACTTCCAACCAAGAATCTCATATCCAGCCAAATTATCCATCAAATATGAGGGCAAAATCAAGGCATTCTCAGACAAATAGAAATTAAGGGATTTTGTAAAAAAACAGACCAACCATACAAGAAATTCATAAGGAAGTTCTTCCAATAGAGAACCCATAACAGAGATCAACAAAATTAGGATATGTGGCATCACCACTAAAACCAAATCAGAAATGGAAACTCAACATAAGACCATAAAACACTGTACCCTAAAAACCAAGGAAATCAGCACGCAACAACAGCAACTAACTTTTCAGAGGGAATAAAACATCTAAGTACAAACTTCCAAATGGAGATGAAAACAGGACAATGTCTTCACAGTACACACTGTTCTAAAAATTTAGAGACAAGAATATACTCCAAGGTAACTACAGAGAAAACTAACAATCCCCCTAAGCAAATCCAGAGGGAAGGAAAATATATGGGTTTAATAAGCACAAAACCAACAATAAAGAAGAAAAGGGAGAAAGCATTAACCAACAAACCAAACTCAGCATGGAAAAGTATATGGACCAAGAAAACACCAACAACAAAAAAAAAAAAAAAAACACAATAGAATGACAGCAACCAATTCATACCTATCACTAATTACTCTCAATGTGAATGGACTAAATGCACCTATCAAGAGAAAAAGAGTGACAGACTGGATAAGAAAAGAAGACCCATCGATATACTGCCTACAAGAGACCCACCTTAGATACAAAGATAAAAACAAATTAAGAGTTAATGTATGGAAAAAAAACCAAGCCAATGGTAACCAAAAAAGAACAGGAATGGCAATATTAATTTTTGACAAAATAGACATTAAGGTGAAAAACATCATAAGAGATAAAGAAGGACATTCTATGATGCTGAAAGGGTCAATTGACAAAGAAGACATTACAATAATAAATATTTATGCACCCAATGAAAGTGCTCCAAAATAGGTGAAGCGAATATTAACTGACAATTCTACAATAGTAGTAGGAGACTTTAACACACCACTTTCAATGAGGGACAGGTCAACCAGAAAAAAACAAAGATACAGAAGAACTCAACAATACAATCAACCAACTCGGCCTCATAGACATATATACAGAGCATGTCATGCAACAAAAGCACAATTCACATTCTTCTCCAGTGCACATGGATCCTTCTCCAGAATAGACTGTATGTTAGGACATAAGACAAGCCTCAATAAGTTCAAAAGCACTGAAATACTAAGAAGCATCTTCTCAGACCACAATGCTATAAAATTAGAAATTAATAATAGGAAGAGCAAGGAAAAAGAATTACACATATGGAAGCTGAACAACTCACTGCTCAGAAACTACTGGGTAATAGAACAGATAAAAACTGAAATAAAAATATTCCTAGAAACAAATGAGAATGAAGATACATCCTACCAAAACCTATGGGACACAGTGAAAGCAGTACTCAGAGGACAGTTTATAGCAATAAATTCATACATCAAAAAAGAGGAAAGAAACAAAATCAACACTCTAACTCATCAACTCCAACAACTAGAAACAGAACAACAAAAGAATCCTACAGTATCTAGAAGCAAGGAAATAATAAATATCAGAACAGAAATAAATGAAACAGAAAATAAAATTTAAAAAAAAGAGAGAGAAAATCAACCAGAAGAACAAAAAAAAAACTGGTTCTTCGAAAAGATTAATAAAATCCATCAACCATTGGCAGATCTAACAAAGAAAAAAAGGAGAAGATCCAAATCAAAAGAAATGTAAATGAAAATGGTGTCATCACAACAGAATTGACTGAAATAAAAAAAGATACTGACAGAATATTATGAAAAACTGTACTCCAACAGATTTGAGAACTCCAACAGTTTGAGATGGATTAGTTTCTAGAATCACAAAGCCTACCTAAACTATGCCACTCAGAGATAGAAAACTTGAACAGACTTACAACAAAAGAAGAAATTGAACAGGTCATTAAAAAAAAAAAAAAAAAAACTTTCCACAAAGAAAAACCCTGGCCCTAATAGTTTGCTGGAGAATTCTATCAAATATTCAGAGAAGAGTTGACACCTATGCTACTCAAGCTATTCCAGAACATAGAAAAAGATGGAATACTCCCAAACTCATTTTATGAAGCAAGCTTAACACTGATACCAAAACCAGGGAAAGACACCACTAGAAAGGAAAACTACAGACCAATATCCCTCATGAACATTGATGCAAAAATCTTTAACAAAATCCTAGCCAACAGAATCCAGCAACATATCAAAAAATTAATACACCTAGACCAAGTTGGATTCATACTAGGTTTACAAGGGTGGTTTAACATCAGAAAATCAATGAATGTAATCCACCACATAAATAAAACAAAAGAAAAGAACCATTTAATTATATCAATCAATGCAGAAAAGGTGTTTGATAAAATCCAACATACATTCCTGTTCAGAACTCACAGAAAATAGGGATAGAAGGGAAATTCCTCAACATAGTAAAGGTATGTATGCAAAGCCAATGGCCAACATCATTATGAACGGAGAAAGACTCAAGACATTCCCCTTATGAACGGGAACCAGTTAGGGATGCCCTCTATCACCACTTCTATTTAACATTGTATTGGAAGTCCTGGCCAGGGCAATAAGGCAAGAAAGAGAAATAAAAGGCATAGAAATTTGCAAAGAGGAACTAAAACTATCTCTATTTGTGGATGATATGATCCTGTGCATAGAAAACACAAGGGATTTAATAAAAAAAATAAATAAAAAACTACTGGAACTAATAGAGGTTCAACAAAGTGGCAGGATACAAGGTCAACATATAAAAATCAGTTGGATTCCTCTACACCAACAAAGAGTCCTTTAATAAAGAAATAAGGGAAATGATACCATTTACAATAGCTACTAAAAAGATAAACTATCTAAGAATAAACCTTACCAAAGACACAATAGAAAACTATAAAACACTGCTATAAGAGACAACAAGGGCACTACATAAATGGAAGAACCTACCTTGCTCATGGATTGGTAGAATAAATATTATAAAAATGTCAATACTACCTAAAGCAATCTATACATTTAATGCAGCAGTCAGGACATTAGATGACGTGTAGCACTGAGAAGGTCGGCTGTGAAGGAACTGTTTCAAGTGCTGAGGAGCAAGGATGTCTCCTTGAGGACTAAGGTGCGCCTGACACAAGCCATGATATTTCCAATTGTCTCGTATGCATGTGAGAGCTGGACAATGAATAAGGAAGACCAAAAAAGAGTTGATGCTTTCGAGTTGTGGTGCTGGTGAAGAATGCTGAAGGTACCATGGACTGCTAAAAGAACTAACAGATCTGTCCTGGAGGAAGTGCAGCCAAGATGCTCCTTGGAAGTGAGGATGGCCTACTTTGGTCATGTCGTCAGAGGGGACCATTCCCTGGAAAAGCATGTCGACGAAAGAGGGGAAGGTCTTCGACAAGATGGATTGACACATGGCTGCGACAATGGGCTCAAGTATAGCAAGGATCATGGAGCTGGCACGGAATTGGGCAGTGTTTCGTTCTGTTGTGCATGGGGTCACTCTGAGTTGGAAACAACTTGGCGGCACTTAACAACAACAACAACATAGACATGCAAAAACTGGACAATGGGTAAGGAGACTAAAGAAGAATTAATAGCTTTGAATTAAGGTGTTGGCAAAGAATGTTGAATACACCATGAACTGCCAGAAGAATGCAAAAATCTGTCTTGGAAGAAATAAGTATGGAGAAATTTTGTCTCACAGTATTTTGGATGTGTTATCAGGAGGGACGAGTCCCTGAAGAATGACATCATTCTTGGTAAAGTAGAGGGTCAGTGAAAAAGAGGAAGGCCCTCAACGAGATCGACTGACACAGAGGCTGCAACCATGGTGTCAAACATAGCAATTGTGAGAATGGCACAGGACCTGGCCGTATTCCATTCTGTTGTACCTGCGGTGGCTATGAGTTGGAATCGACCTTTTGGCACCTAAGAAAAATGAGGATCATGACTCACCATGAGTTAGATTTGACTTCATGGCAACTTTTTCTGGTTGTTTTTTAAAATTTAAAGGTATGGTGATGATGATAGTAATAATTACATAACAATTGACTCCTCCCCAACGTAGGGAGGTGTTTTGCTTAAATTTTTGTGTCAAAATGCATAAAACAATGAGATAAAACACTAAGAAAGAACATCTTTCTTGTTCTGGGGTGGATTTAAAACAATCAGACTCGTTAGAGCAGGTTTGTTTGAATTCAGAGATTTTATTCCAGGAGGAAAAAAAAATGGAGCAATTGCTTTTGGCTAAAGCTTTCTAAACAGGTGCTAGCTGCCATGCTTACCTTCTCTTATCACTCCTTTTGTTGGAAAATCTATATATAAAACACATTTAGGAAAATGTTTGTCACTGTTCATTATTAGTCTTTGGGTGCCAGCCATGTGGCCGCATTCATGCATTGGTGATGCTAAGTTGTTCTGACATTGCCCTCAAGACAGCAGTGTCTCATCCTTAGAGTGACAGGATAGACACTCAGAACAGACTACATACATTTATTGAACACTCTCGACTTACTGTGTGCTGTGTGCAAAATCCAAATGTGAACTGTGTCTGCATACTTTATTGTTCCCTGGGGTTAGTTTCAAGGATTCTGGGGCTATTGCTTAGTGTGGCAAAGTTAATTTTCTTTAAGAGTCATCATCAAATAACAGCATATATCAAAAGACTCTCTCACACTTTTAGGGCTAAAACAAACTGACTGTTGACCATTGCTTTGAACTACCATGAAGTTTTAGTATTTCTTGAGAAAACAAGAACTCATAGAATGTAATATTCTATTAATTATTTATACACAAGGAGCTCTGGTGGTGTAGGGCTTAAGGCACTTGACTGCTAACCAGAAGGCTGGCAGTTCAAAGGTACTAGCCACTCTTCAAAAGGAAGGTTAGGCAATCTACTTCCGTAGTGATACTGCCTCAGAAACCAAAGGAGGGGTTGCTATGAGTCGGGTCCGACTCCACAGCAGTGAGGTTTTTTGTTTTTTTTTTCACACAATGCAATACGTCAATTGATAATAATTCAGAGCTCTGGGTATCTCTACAGATGCAAAATAAGGCAGTGAATTAGATAAATAGGAGTGGGGAAGGAAGAATAAAAAAAAAATCCATGCTAAGTTATTTTGGTTTCTGTGCCCAAGGATCTCACATGTTTGCCTCTGAGTATTTCTTAAAACTCCACACAAATCAGAATAGATTGTTAGTAGGCATAAACATGCAATAACTGTGCTGGTATGCAAACATACATTATTCAGGTAGCTTTCACTTATTTATCATGGTTGTTAAGAGTGTGCCATGCAGAGTGGGCAGTACACAGAGAAATTTTATCTTTAAAAATGAGAAAAACAAAATTAACAACCTATGCCATCAACAAAGATTCTGTAAAACAAGCTCCAAATTACAGTCTCTTTTAGGCTTTTTTATTCTGCCCACTGTAAGGCCACAGTAAGGAGAAGAGGACGCACAAAAGTGAGGTTAAAGAGAAGTTTTTATTCTGAGTTTCCGGGTGAGGTTTACGGGTCCCCGAGAGGGGGCCCGGGCGAGGTTCATGGGTCCCTGAGAGGGGCCCGGGAAGTCGCACCGTCTGGCTGGGGAGGGGAGGGTTTATAGTCTTGTGGAGGACCTAAGTGGGGACACTAAGGAAATCGTGGGGTCCAAATGGTGGAGTCCAATTAGCTGCTAGCATGGGTCTGTACTTAATTAGCATGAGGGGCTTCACAAGAGGAAGCTTGCCATTGTATGGGACTTTGCAGTCTGGGCGGGTTCTGTTACTTCGGTTGTCTTATCAGGCTGTCTCATCAGGGCTTGACACCCGGAGGAAGCTGCTAACTGAAATGTTGGTGGCTTGGGTTTGCTTCGGCCTAACACCTACAACCGCTGTTTCGTTCTCAGAAACACTGTTTCTCATTTATCATTCTAGGTAGCCTGTTGTCTGAATCCTTTTTTAAATTGTTCTGACATTACCCTAGAGACAATTTGCCCCCTATTACTCTTTGCTCCCTCAATAATGCATTCACTTTGTCACTCTAAGAAATTCTCCTACCCCTGCCTACAAATATGTTCAAAATGCTTGCTTAAAAGGTCCCTGTATGGAGCAAACTGTTTATGCTTAATTGCTAACGAAAAAGTTGATGGTTTGAATCCACTCAGGGGCTCCATGGAAAGTGATCTGCATCTATAAATACGCCAGCCAAGAAAACCTGGCGGCGCAGTTCTGCTCTGTAACACATGTGGTTGCCATGAGTCAGAAGTGACTTGACAGCATAGGGTTTTTGTATTCCCTTGCTTAAAAATTTCCCTTGAGCTTTTTACCAGCTGAAGAGGTTATACTTTGGCTCTGCTCTGATTTATAACAACACTCTGAAGTAAGTCTCCCAATAATTCCTACCACTCCATTAGGCATTGGCTTTATACAACCTGGATCTTACTCCCTACGCTCTCCTCAAATAGTTCACTCAAATTTCAATTCTGAACTCCAAACTGCAAGCTTCATTACATTTTCTGACTTCTCTTTCATTCTTAACCTCTCTGATGTAGTCAGCATCGTTGATTCCCCACCCTTTTTGAACTGTTTTTTTTTTTTTTTCGGCTTTCATAACAGATCATTTTTTCCGTCTTAGTGTATCATCTTTGTTCTGGGCTTCTGATGCTTTTTCAGTGACTCAATTATTCCATCCTCTGCTCTTTCCTCCCCCTCGGCTCTTTACCTTGGTGGAGTCATCCTTGTTATCTCCCCTCCAATCTACTGCTTAGATAAGGCCTCAAATTGCAGGAAACCTAACATTTCTTTTCAGCTCTCCTCCTACATTGTGGACTTCTAACTTCCCCCTTTGTCTGCTTTACGCCCACTGCACAAGTCTACAAATTAGCTTCTTATCTTACACCCCTTTTTCAATTATCCCCCCCACACACACAAACACACAAACTGCAAAAGGAAATTCTCCTATTGCCAACTGATTTTTATTCTTTAGTCACTTACACATAAAACTGGAAATTCTCCTTTGACTAATGTCCATCCCTTGTCTCGATACTAGTTCACTTGTCAGGTCATGTTGGTTATATGTCTGCTAATAGGAGATTTTACTATTTCTCTTCTGGATCATTGAAGCCACTTCCTAATGGACTGCTCTCCAAATTTTCTCATTCTTCCTTTTCATATCTACAAAATAACAATTTTTCCAAAATTTCAAATTGAGTAAGCCATTTAAGTGATAAATGCTGAATATTTTTTCATTGACAATCTAGAATAAATTCTAAATTTTTTAGCCTAGGGATCTAGGACCTACCTGATCCATCTTTAATCTACATTTTAAATCTTTTTCTGTCTTCATTGCCTAAACCTATGACATTTTCCAATCAAATTGGACATTCCATATTCCTAATATTCTTGCATCCTAAACACTGATCCCATCATTCCCTTTTCCTGTAATATTCTATCCACCTCTGACTATCCAATGGCTTATGATCTTTCAAAGTCCATCTCAAAGGAGATAACTTTCTTTGGTCCATAAAAGAAAGTTACCATTAAACCCTTGAACATCTTGCATTTATTTTTATAATTACTATCTTGCTCATAATATCCAATAGTTGTTTGAACACTTATCCTGGTAGCATCTTATTTTCCCCTTTTTTTTTTTTTTTTCTTTCTTTCCATGGCATGTAGCAAAGTGTTTTGCAAATAGACATAGAAAGTTTTTGTGGAAAGAGTAAGAGTTTAAGAGTTGAGGGAAATTAAATCTATACCTTATTCTAGCACTTTTTTTAGCCTATTGATACTCAATATTCTCTGATAAAAGGTGAAATTTTTATATATATTTCATAAATAAAACACTTAAAGTGAAAGCATATGTAAAGCACTTATAAGGGAACATGGTGGCATTTGACTGCTAAACAGAAGGCTAGTGTTTCAAGCCCACCAGCCACTCCTTGGAAGGAAGATGGGGCAATCTACTTCTGTAGTGATATCCTCTCAGAAACCCAAAGAGGGGTCACTAGGAGTCGGATCCAACTCTACGGCAGTGAGTTTGGATGATGGCACAATGGTTAAACACTGGCCTACTAATCAAAAGGTCAGTGGTTTGAACCTACCAGTGACACTGAAGCTAGACTCTACAGTAACCTCATATTCTTGGAATTCCTTATTAGAGTCCATATTTATGCTGTATATATACAGTCATCTTAATGCCAATCAATGGTTTAAACCATCTCCTTTCAAACCTCATAGAGCCAAAACTAGTCTTGACTCCGTTTAGATGAAAACTTCGTATCCAGATTTTCCTACATACTCCATCTTGCTCTCATTCTCTTTTTGATCCATGGATGAAATAAGGCTTGGAGATGAGCTCTAAATTTCAGGCAAAGGGCAGAGAGAATGTCTGACTTTTTATTGGTGTGTTGCACTTGATTATAGAATAACATATGGTTTTCTTTTCTGTCTTATTTCTATTTAGTATTGAAAGAAAAAGGGAAGATTTTGAAATTGAGGCATAGGAGAAAATCCCTCAAAAAATGAGGAGATCCTAGCATCTCTCTTATAATCCTTAAACTAAAAGTGATTTATGAAACCCTTTATCTTTAGCCCCAATTCAATAAATAGAAAAAGTTATATGAATCTTGGTCCTTCTTTTCAGCATGTTTAAAAGATTAAAATGGTGGTCACACAGACAAAACATAACATCTGTTCATGACTCTTATAGTTGGATATCTACTTTAGTTAATACCTGCTGCATCCAGCAAAACCACACAGGTCATGAAATGAAGTGACACAAAAGGATTAATGTTTTTTTAAGGAATGGAGGCCAGGCGGATGCCCTACATATTCTGCCAGAGCCACCCTGATGCCTTTGTTCTACTTTATTTATGTGTTTGTACATGATTACATCATTAGTCTTGGAATCCATACACTCAGGTTATTCTCTACAAAGTTAAAGTTTTACTCCTCTACGTGCTCACGGACAACAGGTGGTCATTAAAAAAATCACAGAAGTCTCCTCAGGAATAAGGAGTGTAAAACAATAAATCTTTACTAGTACACAGTGACCCAAGGCATGAAACATCCCAATAAGATAAAAGCATGGACTACTGGAATAACATCTACTTTTAATACTTGATGTTGTGCCAAGTAAGCATTTAACCCTGAGAGAGAACTTGCCATCTCTTAAAGCAAACATTCAACCCGAAGAGAGGCCTTGCCATCTCTTAAAGCAAACAGTCAACCCCAAGAGAGGCCTTGACATCTCTTAACTCTAGAACATGTGCCTTGCAATCATGTTCTTTTGGGAGTCTCCAACAAATGTCAATATCTGATACCTTTGAATCTAAGATCCTACATAAGTGAGGGATGGAGTCTACAGTTTGGAAATCATGGTTAATACATTTTTATTCCTCATTGTCTGGAATATGATTGCCTAAATTACTCATAGCGGTTAAGCAAATAAAACAAATATTTTTTCCTCTTCACTGTTTTTACCATTTTCAAAGACAACTAAGTAATCTTTATTTATCCCCAGAGAAGGAAAGCAGATTGTGTGAAGCACGGAGAGAACCACTTAGCAAGCCTTGTCTCTGGCAGAGTGCTTCCTTCTTCAATTTTCTCTGCACAAGTGGATGGTGTATGAATAACTCAACTCTGTCAGAGCCTGTCAGTGAATTTGTGTTAGAGAACTGTCTTGGTTATCGTGTCCTGTGATAACAGCGATACTACAAGTGGATGACTTTAACAAACAAATTTATTTTCTCACGATTTAGGAGTCTAGAAGTCTGAATTCAGAGCACCAGCTCTCAGGGGAGAATTTCTCTCTGCTGGCCCTGAGAGAAGATCCTTGTCTCTCCAGCTTCTGCTTCCTCATTCCTTGGAGGTCTCTGTGTCTTTGCATCTGTCTTTCCACATGTGTCCTCTGCTCACTTGCTTAATCTCTTTTGTATTTTAAACAGATTAACTCAAAACACACCTGACACTAATCTGGACTCATTAACATAACAAAGACATCCCGTTCTCAAATGGGATTATAACCACTGAGGTTAGGATTTGCAGCACATATTTTAGAGGGACAAAATTCAATCCATATTACAAACACTATCCATAGGTGAAATGAGAGAGAACTAATTTTAGAAGGACATCCTGAAGAGATGGAATGGTGTACTGGTTAACAGCACAGTCTGGAGCCAGGATGCCTGAGTCCTGGTTCTACCACTTACAAGCTATGAGAATTTGAGCCTTGCTGTGTTTTGATTATCCCACTGGAATGGGATAATCAAACTGGAATGTTGTTGTTGTTGTTATTTGCCATCGAGTCGGCCCCGACTCATAGCGACCCCTCCTTGGGTTTCCAAGGCAGTATCACTACGGAAGTAGGATTGCCCAACCTTCCTTCCGAGGAGTGGCTGGTGGGTTTGAACCGCCAGCCTTCTGGTTAGCAGTCAAGTGCCTTAGGCACTATGCTACCAGAGCTCCTAAAAACTGGAATAGGGACATTCTAATATTTGTAAAGTGCTACTGGTTGGTACAATGTAGGTGTGCTGTTTGTAAAATAAATATAAATCCTTGTTCAAGTGGCCCTGACCCAGGCAAACTTGAGTTCATGCCTTGGCTCTGTCATTGACTGGTTCTGTGATCTTGGGTAACATTTAATCCCTCTCTGCTGCATTCATACAGGAGAATTTAAATAAGAGTCCCTGTCTTGTAAGATTGTCATCAGGATTGAATGCATATTAAATAACTTAAGAACACTTTGTAGGTGGCAAGTGTTAATTACTGCCATCATTAAAAGTGATCTCACGACTTACCTAGCTTTGTGAGTTACCATAATGTATATAATTTCTAAACATTTCCAGATATATTATATCTCTCTTTCTTGCTTCCTGCTAGAAATTTGCAACTATGTGATTTGCCCAACACCGCAAATCAATCCTTAGAAAACTAAACTTTTCATACTCCTCTGCCCTGCTGTTGTCGTTGTTATGTGCCGACGAGTCGGACCCGACTCATAGCGACCCCTCCTTGGGTTTCCAAGGCAGTATCACTATGGAAGTAGATTGCCCAACCTTCCTTCCGTGGAGTGGCTGATGAGTATGAACCGCCAGCCTTCTGGTTAGCAGTCAAGTGCCTTAGGCACTATGCTACCAGAGCTCCTCTGCCCTGCAGTATCTCTTTATTATGTTCTTGTTGGTGAGAAGGCCATCACTATCCTCCTTTAAACTTAAATATTGTATTTTCTATCCCTTATGTTAGTTACTAAGAGAACCCCTGCTAGAACAGTGGTTAATGCATTTGGCTACTCTGAAAAGGTCAGAGGTTTGATCCCACCAGTTGCTCTGTGAGAAAAAGATGAGGAAGTATGCTTCCTTAAAGATTTACAACCTTGGAAACACTGTGGTGCAGTTCTACTCTGTCCTGTAGGGTTTCTAAGACTCAGAATCTACTTGATAGCAACTTTTTTTTTTTTTTTAAATTTTGTTTTATTTTACTAATCTCTTGTTCCAACCCAAACCAAACCCAAACCAAACCAAATTCACTAACATGGAATTGATTCCAACTCATAGCTACCATAGAGGGTCACTTGTAGTGACATGACCCTAAAAAAACAAAAAAAAAGAAACACCGCCGTCGAGTCGGAGCAGACTCACAGAGGCCCCTCCTTGAGTTTCTGAGGCAGTATCACTAGGAAAGTAAATCTTCCAGGGTTTGCTGGGGAGCTCTGGTAGCGTAGTGGCTAGGTACTTGACTGCTAACCAGAAGGCTGGCGGTTCAAACCCACCAGCCACTCCTTGGAAGGAAGGTTGGGCAATCCTACTTCTGTAGTGATACTGCCTCGGAAACCCAAGGAGGGCTCACTATGAGTCAGGGCTGACTCAACGGCACATAACAACAACAACAACTGAGAAGTGGCTGGTGGGTTTGAACTGCCAGCCATCTGGTTAGTAGTCAAATGCCTCAGGCACTACACCACCAGAGCTCCTGACATGACCCTGCCTGTACTTAATTCTATTTAATTTTATCTACAAAGTCTCTTTTATACTCAACTGCAGTGATTCCTAGTTACAGGAATCATTGCCGTCTATCTTTAAACTATGACACCAGAGCTCCCATAATTAAAATACTTTCCCAATTTCTTTCTCCAAATGTATTCTCTCATATCCTAGTGATTATTGCTTTTTAAAAATGTTGTTGTTGTTATTGTTCGTTGCTGGTTGATTCCAACTCAAGGTGACCCCATGTGTTACGTGGAACTGCTCCACTGGGTTTTCTTGCTTGTGATCTAACAGAAGCAGACAGCGAAGCCTTTTCTTCCATTGTATCACTGTGTGGGTTTGAACCATCAAGTTTTAGGTTAGCAGTTTGTGTTGTCTAAGGCCCTGGTTTAAAAAGTTTTATAAATAATACTTCCTTCTTGAGCAGTCTTCACTGGCTATGAAATGAAGCAGAGAACTGTCAGCCTGACATCAAGGACCTTCCACATGACAACCTCACTCAGGCTTTCCAGACTTGGTTTTCCTCTTCTCCTCAACATCACCTGTACTCCCAGAGTACCCCTTGTCTTCTGTCTCTACGTCTTTCTTCATATGTTTCCTTTCATTTTAAACTCACAACTCCTTCTGACAAAGCACCTTTTGTACTCTAAGGGCCATGTCTCAGTTTCTCACTGCTGCTTAAAATGCTGTAATGAATGGATATTTATTTTCTCCTGGTTTAGGAGGCTAGGAGTCCAAATTCAGGGTGCTGGTTCCAGGACAAGCCTTTCTCTGTCAGCTCTTAAAGAAAGTCTTTCTTTCCAGCTCTATTCCTCAGTTCCTTGGAGATCTTCCAGTGGCATGTATATTCCCCTCTTCTTTGTGCTTACTTGTTCTTTTTGCCTAATCTTCTCTTTCATTATCTCAAAGGTATTGGTTTAAGACACACACTGCATTGATATGATCTCATTAACAAAACAAAGAAAGTTCTGTTCTCAAATGGGATTTTATCTACATGTATGAAACTCTAGGGGTCTTTTGAACTGATTCTGACTCATAGCAATCTTATAGGACAGAGTAGAATTGCTCCATAGGGCTTTGAAGGCTGTAATCTTTATGGAAGCAGACTGCCACATCTTTCTCCCATTGAGTGGCTAGTGGGTTTGAACCTCCAACCTTTTGGTTAACAGCTGAGTGCTTAACTACTGTGCCACCAGGATTCCTCTCATCCACATGTATAACGGTTAGAATTTACAACACATTTTTTTTTTTTTAAAGGGGGACACAATTCAGTCGTTAATACCCTATTTCAAATTTGATTTCATCATAAAAGTTCTCCTAACTGTCCCTCCCCCAAATGTGGGTCATTCCTTAAAATCTCATTAACACATTTTTATGCTTCTTTCAAGATAATTGCACATTCCATTTTTATAATCAAATATTTGTATTATCCAAACCACCACTCACCCAACCTGTGTACAAGTTAAAAGTAAGTGCCCTATTATTTTTCTTTTTTTTTGTATTCTGATTAACAACAACCATAGTGAGTTCTTCTTCAGTTAAGTGCTCTTGCCGCTAAATTGCTTACACAGAGACTACATCTGTGTAGCAGTTGTCCTAGGCTGGCAGTTTACCTTCCTGCGCCTCTCTTCTCCCTCTGGTGAGCACAGCAATGGATACATAACTACTGTCACTTGTAGCAGCCTATACTGGGTCAGAATCCAGATTTTGGGAAAGAGGAAAAGATACAGTTTTTATTCTACAATTTTATTTCTCCAGGGGTAACAAATAAATTCAGAGAAACAAGTGTCTTAGTTGGGTAAGATAATCTACCCCTCCACATAGATAGATAGATGGATAGACAGATAGATAGATATACAGATAAAGATAGATTATCTACCCCAAAAAGTATGTTCTTTGTAGGCAAAGACCTTGTTGTACAGATCCTTCATAGTAATTTACAGATGCTTCTTATAAAATTGAAAATATTATTCAACTTATTCAGGAACTCTGGCATTATAAATATTGCCATTTCATAGTATCATGTAACTATATATTTTCTTTATAGCTCACTTAATCTAGCATTTTATTGAGTTAAGTCTATGTTCGAATATTCTTAAAAACTAATCAGGTTAAAACTTTAATAATCCACTGTAAAAATATTAATAATTTTTCTTTTGCCCATTTTATTCTTTTACATTATAACATTCAATTCTAAAGGTCACATTTCTCTCCTGTTAGAGGAAATCTACATACTGACCTATTTTTATCTGTTTCCTATTTATTAGTGAACAGCTGGTATGCAAAATCTAAATGAATAATGCAAAACTGATCCTCTTTCAGGTCATCGCAAGTGCTAAAAAGATGATATAAAAATTTAAGTACCATTTGATTATATTGTGTTAGAATTTGATTACATTGTGTTAGAATATTCTCTGACTTAATATTATTTCCAGCCTATTCCTTAAAAACTTATCATTCTCAGTCTGTGCTTGTTAGTTGAATGGACAAAAAATGTACAATGACCAAGTGATTTACATAATGCAATTTAAAGTCATTGTCTATATAATTAAGTATTAGTTCAACTTTCAGTATTTTTTAGACTTTAGAATTGTCAAGAAAAGCTAAAATTCTCTAATCAATCTGTAAATAAAATATGTGGGTGGATATTTTTCTCTTGATCTATCTTTTTTTGTACCACAAATGTAATAGTGGTTATTGGACAAGATTTTAGAAATCAGAGGGGGAGAGACACTTTTGGGAAGGCCACTGTAGTCCCCTCTCTCCCATGGACAACCTTTGGCAGCCTTCTGACCACAGTCCTGTGTTGGTATCCTTTCCCTCCCTGACTCTGACCAGCTCAGAAAAGGTGCCACTTTTGCTACACAGACTCTCATTTGTAGGGACACGAGATGCTCAGTTTATACAGTAAATTGTCCTGTGAATCTTAAAAAAGCATTAAATACAATGTATCATCTTTGGGAAGACTGGGAAGTAGATTATGCTTTGATTTCCCTTTTATCTACTCCTTAGAAGAAGATTTTGAAGATGTGCCAGCTTCAAAGAAAGCTAAAGGTGAGTATTTTGTCTTTGGTTCATTTCTGGTTTTATTTCAAAGCTTTCATGTTTTGTTCGTCTAGTTGTTTTATTTAACTATTCTTGATCTAATTCTTAGCTGTTCCAAAGCAACATTTATATGGTAGATTTACTTTTTAAAACAAACAGATTTTTTTTTCATTATTTATTGGAAAATATATTTCCTCACCTATTAAGATGCTAATGGTCACTGACTTATTACAAGTAAGTATAACATGCACTTATTGGCCAGTCTTCTTATAGGAACAATACATCAAAATTATGATTTCATCAAAGACTATAAGGATGCCATGTAATAACAAGAGGACCACATACATATTCAAATATGAAGTCACTTGGTTTTTAAGAAAAATTGAGACTACTTTCATATAATAACACAAACAGCAGAAAGGAAGGACTCAAAAATCCCAAAACAGCAGACTGAGAGTCAGAAAAGTTGGCTACAACAAGATACATGCTTTTCAATAAATTTCTGAGGGCTAAATTTCTTTATCTGTAAAGTAGAGTTTGAACTAACTCTATGGGTTTTTACCTGATGGGTTTTCTGGCCTCCTACTATGAGCCTGGTGTTTAATAGAGATTTTTCTATTACTCTTTCAAACTTGCCTGTGGACAATAAGAGTTAGCCTAAGAATTCTTCTTGCCATTGAAGTATAAATTCTGTGTCAGTGCCAAGAGTTAATTAAAAATGTGAAAGATACCATATTTTTATGCAAATAATATACTCATTGTAAGGTGTTTTGCAAACCATGCAACCCCCTTGCGTGTTTGTTTCCTATGTGCACTGTGCATGTTATATGAGTGTGCATGTGTTATCTACAAGGGCCTGTTATTTGCGAAAAAAAATTTCATAGGGCTATGAGATTAGACTCAAGGAGATTGGTATCTGAGTCTTGAGAAATGAAATTTGGAATATACACTTGTCTTAATATACAGTTTTGAATACAAGATTTTTAGGATATTTTAATTGAATTAAGAATTGTCACCCTTAATGTTCTTGACTTCTAGACAAATGTTTCCCAAATTGTTATACATATATATACACTTTACCTGAGGACTTTGCTAAAATGTAGTAAATCCAGATTGGGCCCAAGAATTTCCGTTTGTAATGATCTCCCAAGCAATGCTGATATTTCTGGTCCATGAATCAGACTTTGAGGAGCAAGGTGCTAGAACTCATTGAGAATCTGATGAAAGCTATAAATCTAAATTTCTATAACATATGCACACACGCATGCACTCACACACACACACATACACACACTCTCTCACACACACCTTCTTATCATTTCACACTTTTAGAGGCAGTCCCCAAACGTCCATCCATGGACCTCAATTAAGAATTTCTGACCTAGAGTAAAGGACTTAAATGTATTGCTTCATTTTTTTTTTTTTTCTCACAAGATAAACACATGGTGTATATCATTACAGAAAAACAATCCTTGAGACAGAAGGTGAAAAGACAGGATACAAGATATCAGTCTGCTACTATTCTCTCATGGCAAGGACAATCCCTAAAATGTTATGTCCATCAGAAATGTAGAATTCTTTTTACTACTTCTGTCTATCTTAAAGCCAGATTCAACACTAACCATATTATAATTCTGAGTACCAAAGATCTCTTTTCAATAAGGGCATGTGTGTCAGCTAGTCCTCATTACTCAACATCAACAGTTTGAGGCACTTCTCCTATTTGAACAATGGCCTGTAGCGTGCCTCATTCTTTTCGTTCAGTGGCTTCTCTTCTATTTCTCACTCTTACATTTTAAATTTTATAGTGAAAGTCTGATCACACTCTTAATAAGAACCTTAAGTGTAAATTAATTATAAGGAGGGTAAGTAGCTCTTGTTTTTTCATATGGTACTCCTATTTTGACATCCTCTGTCCTGTATTATTTGTGTAGTAACTGTGAATGCACAACCTATTTACTTTCATATATATTTTTTTTATCTACCAGAAGAAATGGAAGATATGTCTTCCACAAGGAAGCAAAAAAGTAAGTTTATGATTAAATTGAACTATTAATTCATTTTATAAGAAAGAAACTACATATGAATTTAAACTTCAGACTCTTTTAAGAAGCCCAGTATTAGAAGAAAAAGATTTTTAGCACAGACATGAAATATAAAATTAAAGTAGGTCATTTATATTTCAAAGAGAAGTTCCTCACATTTTATGTCAGGCAAGAGGTACTTATTTGGAAGAATTACAAAGTAATGTCTGAAGTGGTATTCATTGCAAACCATTCTACACAGCTCTCATCCTGAGTACACCAGCAGAATCTATGTTTAAATGTGTTACTGTCTGCTTTATAATAGGACAGCTGAAGTGATGTACTGACTTTTCTGTATAAAGTAGAAAAAAAACACAGAAATAAGCCTCAACAATTCAATTGCTTAGAAACTCACTTCTAAGTTTGAAAGTACTTTTTGATTTATTTTAGCTGTATCACAGACTCTTAATATTCAATCTTTGAGGTAGATTTTAGAATGTAATCAGTGTTCATATGCAGTTGCAAAATTCAGTGTCTAAGATATCACCATATTCTAGTATTTCTAAATGAGACATTTTGCTTCAAATAGTAAAACAATAAATTTTGGATCGATATATGCATTAAATAAAGTTATTGCGGGACAGAGTAAAGGAAGCAATTTCTGCAATAGGTATAACTTCTTTTTTTTCACATAATGCTTTTAAAGTAAGAACTAGACATTTATCTGAGGAATTGATGTCAATAATATTTTCTGGATCTGCAAAGATTCTGAAATATACTTCTGCAGGAAAAGTATTTAAGTCTTCTATAATAGCAAATGCCATCCACTTTGAATTAATAATTCATTGATTCATTTTAAAAATATTTATTGAGTGCCTACTATGTTTCAAGTAATGTCCTAGATTCTGCTGATGGGTCTACTGCAACAGACAAGAGAGATATCCATTAAAATCCTTCATATAATCAAGTTTTGAGAAATATAAGAAAATAGTAAGAGTCTAAGGATACTTTTGTATATTCCTACAAAACCCATAAGAAAAAGAATTATAGGCCAGTTCTCATCACTGTTTCTGATTTATACAGAATCACTTTCCCAAGTGTTAATGTACTTATAACAATTTTTGGTTATGTCATGTAAACACTCCAATTTCTTATTTCATAAATAAATATTAAAACATAGATCAATATCTTAGTAAAAATGTGGCAATATTTTGTATTAGTTTGGAGCTTTATTATATTAAATAATAATCCGTATTTTCATCTTACTGTAAGGTAGTATATAGCCTATATAGCCTGATATTCACGAGCCTTTTATGTAAGCTCTAAACTTTGAAGCTAGTATGTTGTTGTTGTTGTTATGTGCCATTGAGTCAAATCCAACTCATAGCGACCCCTCCTTGGGTTTCCAAGGCAGTATCACTACAGAAGTAGGATTGCCCAACCTTCCTTCTGAGGAGTGGCTGGTGGGTTTGAACTGCCAGCCGTCTGGTTAGCAGGCAAGTGCCTTAGCCACTATGCTACTAGAGCTCCCTGAAGCTAGTATGGTATACATTTATTAATAGCCTATTCAACATCAATTAAATAAATGTGTTAGAATGATGCACACTTCTAACAAGGTTTAGCTGGAAGGTAGCCTGCAGGCAATAGACTTGTCTACTTTTAGCCCTGGTTCTACCATTTCTCATTGATGCAGGCCCAGCTTTATCTTCATGTGGTTTAGGTTTCCCTCTCTGGAGCCTGATTATCAGGCCCTGCAATGCCCATAACCTCAAAAAGTGTGTTACTGCTTCTGTTGAGACTTGAACACAATGTACACTAATGTTGCAGTAGATATGCCGTGGAGAACTAGATTCACGATTTCTCCAAACTACTTTTATCACCAAAAGCCCAATGATTGAGGTCTATTGCCACCCGCTGACATGAAATCAGGATAAGCCCTTGTGGTTTCTGTCAGCTGCCTTCTACCCATACTTTGATTTGTTCCACTTCATAAACCTCTAGACTCCTGTGGGTTTGACTATCTTCCCAATCTCCCACATACCACTAACTTCAATTGTTTTTCTCTTTCCTGGGCCTACACTTATTGTCATTCCTGGCCATCTGCAAAAAGTCTGGGGTTGGCTGATAGCATGTCAATAAATAAGATGGAAAACACTGAAATGTCAGTAGCACCTATGACTATGAGGAGAGGTTAAACACACCATCTGTGAACAAAACCGTTCCCTGGGAACATTGGCTTCCTGATTCCAGAGCTCTTGCTCTGATATAAGGCACTAGACTGCCTTGGTAGGTTAACTTCTTTCCTATGTTGCTTTCCACTCTAACAACGGAGTTGCTACCTGCGAGCATTGTCTAAAAGAGTGGCTATGTCAGTTCAGGAGAGCTCTTGTCTGCAGGATAAGAGCAAGAGGAAAACCTCAATACTTTAGAAGCTAGAAGGCTTTCCATCCATTTTTAAAACACTAAGAAAAGTCTGTTACTTTGTATGTCGATGAGTTCATGTTCTGAAACCTGCTACTATATATGTCTCTCTGAACGTTGTGCACCTCAATAAATTGCTAGAAATTAAGCACTTTGACTATTTATTTATTTATTACCATTTATTCAGGTTCTCTGAATGCTGTGTACATCAATAGAACGTTATAAACTAAATGCTTTGACTTTCTATGCCAGGCCATTTTTGTATTATTTATTAACATTGTAAGTGTTCCACATATATTAATTCATTTGATTTTCACCATATTTCTATGAAGGATTTGTTGCCTTTATTTTACACAGGAGGAATCTAAGACAGCCAGGTTTAGTATGCTGGTAGTTGCCATGGCTCTTTGGCTACACAACTCATATCCATATTTATTGCCCTATACTGTCTCACTGAATTTTAGCTCTTGTTCCTTCTCTCATTCTGCTCATTTTAATAATCCATTATGATCCTTTCCTTAGGTCCCATCAGTTTCTTCCAGTGTGTCTACTTGGATGGGTACAATGGCTACGGATTTCAGTTTCCTGTCACTCCTGCACACTACCCTGGAGAAAACTCTGGCAATCCAAGTTCTCCCAGAGAGAAGCAGCAAGGACAATAAACACACATGCATGGCCCTTACAAGTGTTCAAGCTTTTGAAAATGGAGTTTCCTCTTTTGTCCACAGTGGTAAAGACAACTGAAGTCATGTGATCCAGGGAATTTCTTCTAAAATATTTTACTCTTCTGCCTGGTGTAGAGAGAAAAAGTGGCAAAGTAATTGAAAGTAAAGTAGAGATGTGGAACAATCCTTTAAGGGTCTGATGTTCTTTTGTTTTTGTTGCTGGTCAGGAGTGCTGTTATTTTTCTATTTCCACTCACCAGAGAGTTGTTTGCAATTTAATTTAAAGTATAGTTAATAATGTTCTTTTAAATGTAATTGACACAATTATAAAATGAAGTTCTTGGGTTCAGTTAGATATTAATTTTTAAATGATAACATAGACTGTTCTCTCAATGTATATGCACAGTAGCTTATATAAAAGCAACTCTTTTTCTTCATGTGGGTACCTAAACTTGATTTACCCAGTAAATTGATGCTTACTAGTTTAATTTTATTTATGCCTATTTCTATTTTAGTGTGGCTGTGGTGTAAGAATGGGCAATAGTTGCAACAAAGGTTGTTATAACTTCATTGTGATTCTCTTTTAGAGTTCAAGTGTCTCTGAACTTTAGATATGATAAGATAGAGAAGAAATATGTGATAGATCTTACCTCTAAGATCTGTCTTTAATTACTCCAGTGGAAACATACCATCCAATTAGGCAGGTGAATCATTTGTTTAAAATATAAGCAAATGAGATGTGGGATTTTCAGATATCTCCAGCCTATGCACTAATCAAACTGTCACCTAGGTGAAATTTTGTATCAGTCACTAAATTTAGATGACAGATTAAAACATATTTTCATTTAACTTCAATAGATTATTTCTGTGGAGTTAAATAAGATTTACTTCTCAAAATGAAAAAATGTGAATGCCATCAAAGTTAAAGGAAGACGCCTTAACCATGAGTGACTTCATGAGAAGTCTTACCTTTTTTTAGATAATTGGTCATCAGTGCCAATTTTTAATCTACTTGACAATATGTCACTGGGAATGATTATTATGGTTTTGTCATTCTTTTGTCTTTCCAGTGATATAAACACTCCAGTTTATTTATTTTTCTATCAACAATAAAAGTCCAGCCTCTGTGACTTTTATTATTTACAATTGCAACTCAACTTATGGTAAATTAACTCAAGAAGTAATTTGAGTTTTTCTTGTTGGTGTTATATTTACCTTCAACAAGATCTGAGATAACTAGAGGCAATACTAGCCAAGTGATTTATTGCCAAAGACTGCAACTGCCGTGGTTCTTTAGGTCCAAGATATAGAACACTATCTTACTGAAAATCATCAGGCTAGGACATCAGTGACACATTCATCCTTAATAATGGATTTTCATTGACTTTTGTGAGAGGAATTTGTCTTAGGACAGATGCTGATAGACCAGATTCATGCCACAAAAGTCAAAATTACAATGAACCAAGATAAATGACACTCCTTACAGGGAATCTGTAAGTGTATAACTTCAGGACTGACAAATGGTAGATTTCACAAGATCTCGCAAAATCCCTCCATTTAGCAATGGAAACATGTGGGTAGGATAGTGGAAACGTTTACTCCTCACCTCCTCCTTCAGTCTGTTCCATTTAATGGGTAACAAGATAGACAACCAGTATGACAGCTGCTTTAGATTTCATACAACACAGTGGTTTATCCATTCAATTTTCATTCGATGACTATGTGTTGAGTGTTCTTTCTAGATCACTGTGTAAAGCATTGGACTGTGTAAGAAATAAAGTCAAAAATAAATTCTGTTCTCAGTGCTACTCTTGACACAATATATAGCACTGAACAATTTACTAAGTATACCATATGTGCTTCTCCATGTGTAACATATAGATTTCAAGACAACTTGGTACCTGACAGAGGTGTTGTGAAGATTGTGACAAAATATGTTAATATGGATATGACATTGAAATAAGTTTCAAAATACTACTTTTGGATATAGCACTAATCTTTTCTGTAAGTTCATTTCTATATAATATTTTGGTTTCCCACTCTCATTATGGAAACTATTATAAAAAATAAAAAAAATATGTAAATTACTGTAACTAGAATTTAGACAAACCAATTATAATGTCAGACAAACTAAGTATAATGTAAATGGTACTAATAATTATTAAAGTTTATCTAATTATATTACAATTATAATAGCACTTTGAAAATATTACATTGCCATCAGTTTATTTAGTTCCATCAAATAAAAAAATAAAATATATCTATCCCTTTCAAATTTGGTGACTTACTTTTTAAAAGCAAAAGGTTGGCTAAGAGTTTCTGTCTTTAAGAGTTCATTGATAATTAATGGTATAATATTCTTTTAATAATGAATCATTTTAGTGCTCCATTTTTTTAAATTGGTATGAATTATCCACCCCATATCCCTGTTCTTCCCTCTATCCTTCAACCTCACTTAATAGATGAGGATCTGTAGAATATAAGAAATAATTTTAGCTAAGTTTTTGTTTTAATATTATTGTGTCAAATATATATTTAACAACACATTTGCTATGTCAACAGTTTTCATATGTACAGTTTAGTGGCAGTAATTCTGCTCATTATGTTTTTCTAACATCACCCTTATTCTTTTAACCAATTTTTTTCTCTTTGTAGTTAGTTTTCATAAAATCTGATAAATCATCATTCAAATGGTCAAGGCTATTTTTCAAATAAACCCCATGAAAAGTTCCTGTATATTTATTCCTTCTGTGTTATTGATGTCAAAAATTCCACCAGAACTATTTCAGAAACACTAACTGAGCATTCAGGAGCTCAAAAAATTGATTTATTTTACTGGAAAAAAAAATACCTCCCTGTATAACCCCATTTGGTATTTCCTCTATTGTCCTTTTCCCTTTGTAAATTGAAAAGTAATTAACCCATGGAACCTCAGCACTACTTCCCAGGAACTGACATCCTTATGAAACTCTTTGTTCTACTTCTTTCAGGTCTATACCACCACTATTTTGTTTTCATTGTTGTTAGGGGTTGTCAAGTCAGTTCTGACTCACAGAGATCCAACAGCAGAACAAAACACTGTCTGATAATGCAGCCCTTGCTGTTGGAGCTCATTGTTGCAGCCACAGTGTCAATCCATATCATTCAAGGTCTTCTTTTCAATGACCCTGTACTTTACCAAGCATGATGTTCTTCTCCAGGGACTAGTCCAAATATCATGTCCAAATCCCTCCAGATATCGTGTCCAAAGTACGTGAGATGAAGTCTCCCATCCTCACTTTTAAGGATCGTTCGGCTGTATTTCTTCCAAGACAGATTTGTTTATTCTTCTGGCAGTCCACGGTATATTCAGTATTTTTTTTTTTTTCCAGCACCATAATCCAAAGGCATCAATTCTTCTTCAGTCTGCCTTATTCATTGTCCAGCTTTTCCATGCATATGAGGCAATTGAAAATACTTTGGCTTCTGTCAGACATTCCTTAGTCCTCAAATGACATTTTTGTTTTTCAACATTTTAAAGAGGTCTTTTACAGCACACTTGCCCAGTGCAACACATCGCTTGATTTCTTTACTGCTGCTTTCATGTGTGTTGATTATGGATCCAAGAAAAATTAAATCCTTGACAACATCAATATTGTCTGCATGACGTTTATTCATCCAGCTGTGAGGCTTTTTGTTTTCTTTATGATGAGGTGTAATCCATACTGACTATAACACATTGTTACTATTTTTGCTCAGAATGGTCAGTTATCTTTTTAAGAATAATATGAAGCAAAACATAAAATTATCTACATATTTGCAATTTCCAGGAGCCTTCATTCATTTCAGTAAATCTAAGTTTTTTTTTTTTTTTTAATGTGTATTGTGAGTTAGGTGGAAATTTACTGAGCAAATTCATTTTCCATTCAGCAATACATACACATGTTGTTTCATAACATTGGCTGCAATTCCCTTGATATAACAGCTCTCTTCCCACTTCCTCCATGAAGTTACCTCTTTCCTGTGTCCCTCTTTTGTATGCATTCCTGCTCCAGTGCTATCTCCCTGTACAATTAGTGTCCTTCTGATCTCCTATGATTCATTGTTCTAATGAGTGTATCTATGTGGTATAAATGTTCACCCTATATGCCTGTCTCTTGTTTGGCTGGAAGCCAAGCACGGGAATGAGTTCAATTCTAGGCCAGAAGGGTGACTATGGGACATAGTCTTGCGGGGTTTCCACCAGGATCTGTCGGAGCAATAAGTCTGGTCCTTGTTATGATTTTGAGTTTTGTTCCACATTTTTCACCCACTCTAGCCAGGATCTTCTTCACTGATCCCTTTCGAGTGATTGACTGTGGTAGCCAGGTACCATCTAGTTCTTCTGGTTTTAAACCTAAGTTTTTATATCTTATCTTTCCCTCTGTCTAGAGAGCCTTTTTTGAGTGCAGGTCTGCTAGTAACAAATTCTCTTCACTTGTATTGTCTTAAAAATGCCTTCTCTTTGTTCATTTATAAAATATTTATTCATTGAATACAGAATTGTAATTTAACATTTTTCTTTAAGAATTTTAAGTATGTAATTTCCTTATCTTTTCATTTCCATTATTTCCAATGAGAAATATTTAGCCTTTCTATTATTATTTATTTATTTGCACTATGTCTTTTCTTCTATGTCTTGCTACCATTTGTTTCACTAATTTGATTAGGATATATATTGGTTTAGTTTTGTTCTGTTCTTATCCTGTTTCAATTGTGTTGAAGATCTATATGTTTGGATTTATAGTTTTCAGCACTTTTAAGAATTTTGGTCATTAATTCTTCAAATATCTCACTGCTCTTTTCTTCCTGGGACTACAATTACAAGTATACTAGATATAGCCCTACACATCACTGGGGCTCTGCTTATATCTTTTCAGTAGTTTTGTTTTGAGCTTTCTTATTACTATGTTTACAAGTTCAATGATCTTTTATTCTACAATATGTAATTTGCTGATAAGCACAATGAGTTTTGTATTTCAGGAATTGTATATTTTTGCTCTAAATATTCTCCTTTGTTATTCTTTATCTCTCTCATTTTCCTCTTTATTATGTTCATGTTTTTTCCTAATTTTTTAACGTAGTCATAGTCTTTACTTATGTCCTATTCTGCTAATTCCATCATCATGTGTGTCATTTCTAGACTTGTTTCTATTGACTGGTTTTCTGGTTCTAAAATCTCTAGTCAGTATTGATTGAATGTTAAATTTTTTACCTTCTTGAACACTGGATTTTTTGTTTTTGTTTTCCTTTAAAAAATATTCGACTTTTCTCTGACAATTAATTTAATGATCTATGACCACCTGTATCTTTAAGGCTTGCCCTTAACCTGCATTGCCTATTTTGTTTGTCTCTTACCCTTCTGTAGTTTCCACTGGCTGCTCTGTGAGAACTCAGCCATTTGTTCAGGTTACAGTGCTCTCTCTTATATAATTTTACTTCAGATAAGGATAGATTAGTATGGCAAAAGACTCCATGCATATTTCTGAAACTCTTTTTCTTTGTGCCTCCCTTGTCTCCAATACTCTGCTGTGCAAATTGCTCCCACCTTAGCCTTCCTGAATCTGCTGTCTTCTCAACTCCTCAAGCCTTCTATTTTCTACTTGGTTTCATGAACAATAGTTTTAAATCCCTCATGATGGAATGGCTTGGTGATCATTGCTCTTATGTCAATTTTTTTTTTTTCCTAAGAGAACCACTGCTCTCCTCTACATGTTGTCTACTTTCTTAAAAGAGTTTTGTGTAGTTTGACTAGTTCTAAATTGTATTGTTTAGACTAGTTCTAAATTGTATTGTTTAGACTAGTTCTAAATTTTGTATTGTATAGTTTGACTAGTTCTAAATTTTTTATGGTGCAAGAGTAAGTACTATACCAGTTATTCCCTCATGGCTGGAAGTGGAAATACCAAAATCTTTTTTGACAGAGCATATCTATCAGCATCACCAAACTCTCTGGGCCAACACTTTTTTTTTTTTTTTTGGTCATAGCCTTATGGAGCCATCCAAAAAGGGAATTGTCTCATTAAACAGTGTCACACATGCAAAAATGTGGGATGGGGATGGCAAAAAAGCATATGACAAGATACTCAATATCATATATCATTAGGGAATTGCAAATTAAGGCAACAATGAAATATCATTATTTGCTTATTTGCCAGTTGCTGTCAAGTCACCTCTAACTGAAGGTGAGCCCATGTGTGTCAGAATAGAACTGTGTTTCATAGGGTTTTCCATGGGTCATTTTGAGACATAGATTGTCAAGCCTCTCTTCTGAGGCACTTCTGAGTGGACTCAACCTCCAATGTTTCAGTTATCAGCCAGACACAGACTCCCATTGTTGTTGTTGTTGTTATATGCCATTGAGTCAGCCCGACTCATAGCGACCCCACCTTGGGTTTCCGAGGCAGAGGCAGTATCACTATGGAAGTAGGATTGCCCAACCTTCCTTCCGAGGAGTGGCCCCATTAGTATGGCTAAAAACCAAAATACTGACACCACCAAATACTAGCAAAGAGTAGAGCAATAAGAACCATCATTCACTGCTTGTAGGAATGAAAAATAGTGCAACCACTTTGAAAAATAGTCAACAATTTCTTGCAAAGCTAAACATAGACTTACCATATGATTTAGCAGCTGTGTTCCTAGGTGTTTACTGTAATCAATTAGAAATTTCTTCCATGTAAAAACCTGTATGTCGATGTTTATAGCAACTATTCATACTTTCCAAAATATGCAAGCAACCAAAATTTTTTTCAATAAGTGAATGGATAAGAAAACTGTGATACAGCCATAAAGTAAAATATTGTTCAGCAATAAATAGAAAGTTATGAGACAACAAAAACAGACATGAAGGAAATTTTAATGCACACTGCTAAGTGAAAGAAGCTAGTCTGATCAAACTGTATATTAGATGACTCCAACTATCTGACAAAAGGCAAAACTATAGAGACAATAAAAGATCATTAGTCACTAGGAGTTCATGTCACTTGGGGAAGTGTGAATAGATAGTACACAAAGCTGTTTTAGGGTGGCGAAACTTTTCTGTATAATAGTATAATGGTGAACACATAATATTATGCACATGTCAAAACTCATAAAACTACAACACAAAGACTGAACCCTAATATAAACCATGGAATTCAGTTAAGAATAACGTGTCAATACTGGTTTATGAATTAAAACAAATGTACCACACAAATGTAAGATGTTAATTACTGAAGAAATAGTGAGCATGAGAGAGAGTGGCATATGAGAACATCCTATAGTTTCTACACAATTATTCAGTAAACTTAAAACTGTTATAGAAAATAACATCTAATTTTTTGAAAAGTGGTGTAGGAGTTGAGTATAAAAATGGATGAGGGCCAGGAAAGTAGTGAAGGCACTATATTGTTCAATCTGACCTATGCAAATCAGTTAGACATACAAGTGAAAGGAGAGGTAGAAAAAGATTCTCATTCACATAACACCACAGAATCTTAAGTCTGTAAGATTGATGTTAGAAGTAAATATGAAAGGAAATGTAAATATGTTTTTCACAGGAAAAAAGGAATTAAAGGGCAAAGTCACTTGGGGGTAACTATATGTACCCTTGCCCATAGAGTCCTTCAATATTACAATGCAATATTGAGTTTTTTCTTCAGTGCCTTCAGATTGAGAAATACAAGGATGTTCTTCTCTCTTGATTTTCTAACTCCAGGTCTTTGCACATTTCATCATACCTTATTTTGTCTTCTCAATATCCCTTTGAAATTTTCTGTGCAGCTTGTTTACTTCATCATTTCTTCCATTTGTTTTAGCCACTTAACATTCAAGAATAAGTTTTGGAGTCTCTCTGGCATCCGTCTTGGTCTTGTTTTTTCCCTTTTTAATGACCTTTGTTTTCTTCATGTATGATGTTCTTGATGTAATCCCACAACTTGTCTGAACTTCAGTCATTTTGTGTCACATCTATTCTTGAGATGGTCTCTAAATTCAGATGGCATATACTCAAGGTTGTACTTTGGCTCTGTGGACTTGTTTTGACTTTCTTCAGCTTTAACTCGAACTTGCATATGAGCAATTAATGGTCTGTTCTGCATTTGACATTGGTTTTGTCTTGACTGATGATATTGGGCATCTCCATCAGCTCTTTACACAGATGTAGTTGATTTCATTCCTTTGTATTCCATCTGAAAAGGTCTATGTGTGTAGTTACCATTTATGTTTAAAAAAGGTATTTACAATGAGTAAGTTGTTGGCCTTGCAAAATTCTTTCATGTTATCTCCAGTGTCATTTCTATCACCAAGGCCATATTTTACAACTACTGATTGTTCTTTGTTTCCAAATTTCACATTCCAATCACCAGAAACTCTCAATGAATCTTGATTGCATGTTTGATCAATTTCAGGTTACAGAAGTTGGTAAAAATCTTCAATTTCTTTATCCTTAGTATTAGTGGCTGGTTTGAAAATTGGAATAATAATCATATTAACTAGTCTTACTTGTAGGCATATGGATATTATCTTATCACTGACAACACTGCACTTCAAGCTAGATGCTGAAATGTCCTTTTCGATAATGAATGACATCATTCACGTTAAGTTTATCATTGCTGACATACTAGATTGATTCAAAATGGCCAATAACAGTCCATTTAAGCTCACTAATACCTGAGATAATTGGTCTTTAAGTGTTGCATTGCATTTTTGACAATTTCTACTTTTCATAGATTAACACTTCATAAATTCTATGTTCCACTTTTTAATGGGTGTTTGTTTGTAGCTGTTTCTTCTCATTTTGAGTCATGCTACATTAGCAAATGAATGTCCCCAAAACTTTATTCCATCCACATGATTAAGGTAGATTTGACTTTAAGGAGGCAGCTCTTCCCTAGCTGTGTATTGAGTGTATTCTAACCTGAGGGGCTCATCCTTCAGGACAACATAAAACAACATTTTTCTAGCTACTAATGAGGTTTTCACTGGCCCATTTTCTTAGAAGTAGATCATCAAGTGCTTCTTCTTAGTATGTCTTAGTCTGGAAGACTGCTGAAACTTGTCCACCATGTGTGACCCTGTTGGTATTTGAAATACCAATGGCATAGCTTCAAACATCACTGCAACATGCAGGCCAGCAGAAAAAACAAATGGACAAAAAAGTGGTGGATTTTTAAAGGAGTATTGCATATTGAATGATTCTATGAGCAAGGTATTGAATGACAAAGAAGGCATCCAGGACAGATGGAAGGAATACAGAGTCATTGTAACAAAAATAACTGGTTGACATTCAACAATTTCAGAAGATAGCATATGATCAAGAGCTATTAGTACTGAAGCAAGAAGTCCAAGGTGCATTGAATGCATTGGCAAAAGACAAGACTTCAGGAACTAACAGAATACCAATGGAGACATTTCAATAAAAGGATGCAATACTGGAAGTACGTATTTGCTGATACCAAGAAATTTGAAAAAGATCTACATAGCCAAGCAACTGGAAGAGATCCCTATTTGTGGCCATTCTAAAGAAAGATGATCTAACAAAATGTGACATTTATCAAACAATACCATAAATATCACACACAAATAAAGTTTCGCTGAAGATAATACAAAAATCATTGCAGCAGTAAATCAACAGGGAAGTGCCAGAAATTCAAGCTGGATTCAAAAGAGAAACTGGAATGATGGACATCATTGCTGATGTTAGGTGGATCTTGACTGAAAGTAAAGAAGACCAGAAAGATGTTTGTTGTTGTTGTTATTTGCCATCGAGTTGGCCCCAACTCATAGCGACCCCTCCTTGGGTTTCCGAGGCAGTATCACTACGGAAGTAGGAATGCCAGAAAGATGTTTACCTGTGTTTTATTAACTATGCAAAAACATTCAACTCTGTGGATCTGAACAAATTATAGATAACATTGTGATGAATGGGAATTCCAAAATATTTCTTTGTGCTTATGTGAAAACTGTACTTAGATCCCTTTGTTCCAAAAGATCAAAGGATACAGTGTTGTTTAGAATTGGGAAAGGTATGCTTCAGGGTTATATCCTTTCACCATGCTTATTTAATCTGTATGCTGAGCAAATAATCTGAGAAGCTGGACTTTTTGAAGAAGGTTACAACATCATTACCAACCTGTAATACATAGATGACACAACTTTGTTTGTTGAAAGTAAAGAGAATTTGAAGCACTTATTAGAGAAGATGGATGGTTAAAGTCTTTACTATGGATTACACATTGACATAAAGAAAACAAAAATCCAAACAAGTGGCTCAATAAGCAACATATAGGTAAATGCAGAAAATATTGAAGTTGTCCAGGATTTCATTTTACTTGGCTCCACAAATCAATGTCCAGCAGTCATAATCTTCCTCAAAAGACCTCTTTAAAATGTTAAAAAGCAAAGATATCACTTTCTGGCTAAGGTGCCTGTTGTAGTTAAGGTTATGTATCAAGTTGGCTGGGTTTGAGTGGCTGGGCAGCTGGTTGTAGTTATTCCCATGATGAGACTGGTAATCAACTCCATGGTGGAATCTGCAGTAAGTAGGTGAGTAGCTGCCTTAATGATTTGGTCTGCTTCCAGTATTTAAGAAGCATTGAAAAATGTCTCTGGAGCTCTTTTGGCATGTTTGTATCCTGCATGTAGCCAAGTCTTCATTCAGCAGCCTACCATGTCTCCTGCTGACGTTGGGATTGTCTCTGGAATTGAACTAGTGGACTCCCATGTTATCTGGTAATCTTGGAACTATGCCATTTTGTTTGTCGACCTTGGATTTGCCAGATTCAGCAGTCAGCAGGTGCCTGAGTGAAGAGATGCCTCCAGCTCCAATGGTGTGGGAGCAAGAGGCAGAACTGAAGCCTAAAGTCAAGGGGCTTTCACTCAGCCCCTAGAGCTGGCACTTTGAACTGGGACTTCTAGCCTCATATATTGTAAGAGAATAAATCCTTGTTTGTTAAAGCCATCCACCTACTTTTTTAGTATTTTCTGTTAGAGCAGCCCTAGGTAGCCAGAACAGTGCCCCTGACCCAAGCCATGGTATTTTCAATGGCCTCATATGCATGTGAAAGTTGGGTAATCAATAAGGAAGACTGAAGAAGAATTAATGCATTTGAATTATGGTGTTGATAAAGAATATCAAATATACTATGGCCTGCCAGAAGAATGAACTAATCTGACTTGGAAGAAGTACTGCCAGAATGATCCTGAGAAGACAGGATGATGGGACTTCATCTCATCTACTTTGACCATGTTATCAGGAGGGACCAGCCCCTGGAGAAGACATCATGTTTGGTAAAGTAGAGGGTCAGCAACCCTGAAGGAGATGGATTAACAGAGCGGCTAAAGGATTGGCCCAGATATAATAGCCATTGTGAGGATGATGCGGGACCAGACAGTGTTTGTGTCTGTTGTCATAGGGCTGCTATGAGTCAGAACCAGCATGATGGCACCTGGAATCACCTACAGCATCTATATGCTTAGATGAATTTATTGTTTATAATAAGTATATTCACTTAATGGGAATCTCTAATCATCAAGAGTTTATAGCAATTAGAATGCAGAAGCCAAACATAATGGTTTTTGTTATAAATTGATGTATAAGGAGCTCTGGTAGCGTAGTGGCTAAGGCACTTGACTGCTAACCAGAAGGCTGGCGGTTCAAACTCACCAGCCACTCCTCGGAAGGAAGGTTGGGCATTCCTACTTCTGTAGCAATACTGCCTCGGAAACCCAAGGAGGGGTCGCTATGAGTCAGGGCCGACTCGATGGCAAACAACAACAACAACAACATAATAGAAACTAAGAAGTAATTGGTTTGAATATGAAACTTTGTGGAATATTTTTCAAAGTGGCGTTATTTTTATCAATGCATTCATTTGTATTTTGACTCAGAAATAATGAATTAAGTAATACAACACTTTTATGGTTTGTTCACAAAACAGAAGTTTCCCAGAGGAAAAAGTGATTTAATCAACTGTCCGGAAGTGTGCATTAGATCAGAATCAAAACATGACCATGGGCAACATTCCCTTGCTAAAGAAAGCTATTAGTCTTAGTACTTAAAACTTTTCTGGGGTACATTTACTGAAGAAAATAAACTAGTTTTATGTCAACTTATAGAGAAATACTAGCCTGGAAATCCTTGGAAAAAACACAAAGGAATGAACAAAGTGTGAGAGATGAAATTTTGCCATTCTTGCTTCTATACTTCTCCAAAACAGATTTGTTCATTCTTCTAGAAGTCCATAGTATATTAAATATTGTTTGCCAACACTACAACTGAAATACATGCAATTAGCAATAACATGATAGATGGAGAAAATATTGAATTTGTCAAGGATTTTGTTTTACTAAGATGCGCAATCAATGCCTATGGAAGCAGCAGTAAAGAAATCAAATGATGTGTTGCGTTGGGAAAATCTGCTGCAAAAGACCTCTTCAAAGTGTTAAACAACAAAGCTGTCACTTGAAGACTGATGTTCACCTGACCCAATCCATGGTATTTTCAATAGCCAACTATAGATGTCAAAGCTGGACAATGAAGACAGAAGACTGAAGAAGAATTGATGTGTTTGAATTATAGTGTTGGATGGTCCTTACTCAGCCAGTAAAAAAGCAAGTAAGGATCCTTATACCTGGATCCCTTCAGATCTCATCATTGTTTCTTTTGTCTGTTTTCATAACATATAAATACCCTATTATACTAAAAAACAAAGTCCTTATATGATCATTCTTCTAGAAGCCATAGAACACAATTTATTTTAGTCAACATGAAAATACATAGCTTCTCATATTTATATTTCAGCACAGGCATGTCTGGATCCATAGCTAATATAAACCTATAAAACCAAACTAAACCAAATCTGTTGCCATTGAGTTAACTCTACTAGTGATCCTGAATGGCAGAGTAGAACTACCTTTCAGTTCCCATAGGGTTTCCAAGGTTGTAATTCTTTCCAGAAGTAGATTCTCCCACTTTCCTTCTGAGAAGTTGCTGATGGGCTTGAATCACCAACCTCCTAGTTAGTAGTCAAATGCCTTAGGCACTATGCTACCTGAGCTTCTTTGGATAAGGCTACCCACCAGCCACTCCTCGGAAGGAAGGTTGGGCAATCCTACTTCCGTAGTGATACTGCCTCGGAAACCCAAGGAGGGGTCGCTATGAGTCGGGGCCGACTTGACGGCACATAACAACAACAACAACATAGTCACTCCTAATATTTCAGTTAATTTTTTGGGGACAAAGTGGGCAGTTTTCTTTAAAGTATTTTCTGGGAGTCTCTTTTTACTCCTTCCCACACATCACTCGTCTAAAGTATTCATACTATTCCATTCCCTGCCAGCACATGAGCTAATTACCTGATGCATCATTCTTTCACACTGAGGATATGTTTGGAAAAAATACCCTTAATCTTTTCTCTTCCTTTGCTGTACGGGTATTAGTTGCCATTGAGTCCATTCTTCTGGTGGTCCCATGCATATCAGAGTAGATCTATGCTCCATAGAGGTTTCCATGTCTGATATTTCAGAAAAGATCATGAGGCTTTCTTCTAAGGTACTTCTGAGTTGACTAGAACCTCCAACCTTTCTGTTAGCAGCTGAGTATGTTAACCATTTGTACCACTCAAATACTCCCTCCTTTGGTGGGATGTACCTTTTTGCACTCACATGTCCCAGATAAGCCATGCCCTATTGTTGGCTTATTTTCCCTTCGCACTATATGACCCAATGACTTCAGAAAACTTTATGACAGAAATCATGTGACTTTGAAGTCATGCAGTCTCACGTCCTAGTTCTGAGTCTTATTAGCCATTACACTTTGGGAAATTTAATTTGCTTCTTTGAAAAGTAGTTTCCTTATAAAATAGGTTTTTTACCACCAAACTTTGTGTTAGTAATCAAGTGCTTAACCATTTGCACCATCCAGGCACTCATCTCTCACCCTCCCCCATTTCCAGATTCTCATTTAATCATATCTAAAAAAGTCCCTTCTTCATATAAGGTAACATTTATAGGTCCCAGGGGTTAGAACATGGACATTTTTAAAGGGTCCTAATTCAGCCTACAAGAATAAATGAGCCTTATTCTGTACCTCACATGGAACACAAATATTAATTCAAGATGGAACACAGACATTGATATAAAGGCTAAATCTATAAAGCATCTAGAAAAAGACATAAGAGAACATTTTGCAACCTTGGGGTAGACAAAAGTTCCTAGGACACAGAGCAGTATATAAGGAAAATTGATACATTTGATTTCATCAAACTTTAAAACATCTGCCCTTCCAGAGACACCATTAAGAAAATGAAAAAGCAAACAAGTGACTGGGAGAAAATTCCACTCTTATAAATTTACCTCAGGGAATGGAAAATGTATCCTATGATAACGTGTACAAATTTATATAACAGTCAAATTCACAACAGTTCAAGATGGAAACAGCTGAATGCCCAGTAGGTATATGGACAAATTGTGATGTACTCAAACAACAGAATATTAGTCAACATTAAAAAAAAAAAAAAAAAGAACAGTTGATACAAACAGAAACAAGGACTCTCAGAAATATCAGGTTGAACAAAAGTACCCAGACACAAAAGTAATATTATTATATGATTTAGTCGTATGGAAATTCATAAACAGGCAAAACTAATCTATGTTGATGGAAATCAGAACAATGATTGCCTCTGAGAGTTGGTGGTTGAATTTGACGGGGGCTCATGGGAACTTTGAAGGTTGATGGGAATGATCTATATTTCAATTTGGGTGCTGCTTAATCTTTATATGTATTTATTATACCTCATTAAGATTAGTACTTTTCTCTGTATATAGATTTTAGCTCAATTTCAAAAAAAAAATAATTAAAAAATCCATTATAAAAAAAATAGGCTTGATGCACCCCTTATGTACCCCTTATGTCGATCAACCATGAGAGATCAGGTCAACATTTGTACAGAGGGAAAGCTGGGGGGGGGAAAAAGAAAAGGCTTGTTAATAGTGTTTACTCCATTGAGTTGTGAGGAAGATTAAATAAGAAAATGTATGTATGGCAATTAGCATGTTCTATGAACTCAATAAATGTTGTTGTTGTTGTTGTTGTTATGTGCCGTCGAGTCGGCCCCGACTCATAGCGACCCCTCCTTGGGTTTCCCAGGCAGTATCACTACGGAAGTAGGATTGCCCAACCTTCCTTCCGAGGAGTGGCTTGTGGGTTTGAACCGCCAGCCGTCTGGTTAGCAGGCAAGTGTCTTAGCCACTATGCTACCAGAGCTCCCCAATAAATGTTAGTTTTCTTTATTTCTGCCTTTATTTCTCTTTGTTAGTCCTAATTGTCTTCCCATCCTGACTTGTTTTTAAGTGTCCAAGTATATGAATTGCTATTTGATGCACTTCTATATGCTGGCCACATGGTTCTTATGTTCACCCTGATTTTAGTTAGCAGTCAGATGCCCAATGTTAAGCATCACCTTCCAAGTTTTCTTGAGGACTGGCCGAAGCTTCTGCCTGCCCACTCCCTTGCTCTCACAGCCTCATCTTCATGCTCTCAAATCTACCTCCCTTTCTTGCCTCTTTGCTCCACTATTTGTTGTTGTTATTTGCCATCGAGTCGCCCCGACTCATAGCGACCCCTCCTTGGGTTTCCGAGGCAGTTATCACTACGGAAGTAGGATTGCCCAACCTTCCTTCCGAGGAGTGGCTGGTGGTTTGAACCGCCAGCCTCCTGGTTAGCAGTCAAGTGCCTTAGGCACTATGCTA
>NW_006922093.1:458349-468333 GCF_000298275.1 Orycteropus afer afer | reverse complement strand
CAGCACCACAACTCAAAAGCATCAACTCTTCTTCAGTCTTCCCTATTCATTGTCCAAGCTCCTTTGTTAGAAGGCAACAAATGATGAAATCTAGTAATCCTGTCCACTGTTGGGGCTTAAGAGATTTTAATGTATGGTATCAAATGACATCATTGATGTGAAAGACCAACGGAATGTGGAAAGAGGGCAATCAAAAATATTTACTTATTGGGTGTTATAGATTATACTCCAAAAGATTAAGAAGTCTGAGGTCTCTTCCTCAAATGCTTTCCTACTTGGACTTCTATGCTAGGATGTTGTAATCATTTTTCGAGTGAAGGTTGGTATTCTCAACTTGCTTAAAGAATCACTGTGAGAATCAATCCACTCCCATTTATTTATTTGTCTAATCTTTGAGGCTCTGTCTTTGATCCTTAATTTTCCTTTCCATTTAACTTCCAGAGATGCTACATGCTTTTGTCTGTGCTGCCCTTTCTCTTAAGGGAGAGCCACTACAAAACATTTACCTACTAAAGGTTTTTTTAAAAAGTTAATTTAATCAGCATGTGTAATTTTTTGCTCCCTTGCAATTCATTGCCTCTGATGCCATTTCCTAAGAACACCTTTTTTTCCCCTTTTAGTCCATTTTCTACAGAACTGTGGGCAAACTCTATTATGCTAATGATTAGGCAGATAAGTGGTTTACTTAAATTAAATTACCAAATACATCCAATTACTCTGCAACCATTTTGAACTTAACGAGAAAAAACCATTATCAGCACAGAAGAGATAAGGTGTGCTTTTTTATGTTTTTTTTTTTTTTTTCCCTCACCCTTCTGTGGAGAAAAGCTCATCTGCGCCAAAAAATTTCCTATCAAACGGATTAATGGTTGACCGGTTAAAGTCAATTTTCTTAAATTGAAAGCTGGCAGAAAAGAATTAGTGAATCATCCTAGCTCTCAATTAGATGGCTATTAATTTATAACCCTAGATGGCATCACTGACTATAAGACCTATGATATATAAATAGCTATATTATCATGCTTTTCCACCACTCATCTGTCAATTTGTTGTACTGTGGTGGCTTGCAGGTTGCTGTGATTCTGGAAGCCATGCCACTGGGATTTCAAATACCAGTAGGGCCACTGATGGTGGATAGGTTTCAGTGGACCTTCTAAACAAAGACACACTAGGAAGAAGAAAGTGGCCAGGTCCACTTCTAAAGAAAAGAAAAAATAAAAATAAAAAAGGTCACTGAAAACCGTATCAAAAGTAGGAAGACATTGATACAGTGCCTCAGGTTGGAAGGCACTTAAAACAAGACCAGGGAAAAGCTGCCTACTCAAAGTAGAGTCGTTCTTAATGGCATGGGAAGAATAAAGTTTTTGGGACTTTCAATTACAGATATGGCATGACCTAAAATGAGAATAAATAGCTGCAAATACCCACCAATAACTGGAACATGGAATGTACAGAGTATGAATTTAGGAAAACTGGGAGTTGTCAAAAATGAAATGGAATGCATACAGGTCAATATCCTAGACAGGAGTGAGCTAAAAGGGACTGGGATGGGCCATTTTGAATCAGACTATCACATGGTCATCCATGGTGGGAATGGCAAATTAAAGAGGAATAGTGTCACAGTCATCATCTAAAAAAAGCATTTCAAGATTTATCCTAAGTATAATTCTGTTAGTGATAAGATAATATACATATGCCTATGAGAAAGACTAGTTGCAACAGTTTATTGACAGGGAACTTCCATCAATTCAAGATGGATTCAGAAGACGGCATGGAATGAGGGATATCATACTGTCAGATGGATCTTAGCAAAGAATAGAAGAAAGATGTCTTGCCATGTTTTATTGACTATGCAAAGGCATTCAACTATGTGGATCATAATAATTATGGATAATATTGCAAAGAATGGGAATTCTAGAACACTTAATTGTGCTCATGAAAAAACTGTACATAGACCAAGAGGCTGACATTTGAACAGACTAAAGAGATACTGCATGGTTTAAAATCAGGAAGGACATGCATCAGAGTTGTGTCCTTTCACCTTATTTATTCAATCTGTATACCGAACAAATCCTCTGAGAAGCTGGACTATATGAAGAAGAAAGTGGTACCACAATTAGAGGAAGAGTATGCGATATATAGATGACACTACTTTACTTGCAGAAAGTAAAGATGACTTGCAGCATCTACTGATGAAGATCAAAGATCTATGTCTGCAGTATGAATTAAGCATCAACATAAAGGAAACAAAAATCCTCACAACTGGACCAAGAAGCAACATCATGATAAGTGGAGAAAAGATTGAAGTTGTCAAGGATTTCATTTTACTTGGATCCACAATCAACACCCATGGAAGTACCAGTCAAGAAATCAAACATTGTATTGCACTGGGTGAATCTGCTGCAAAAAATCTCTTTAAAGTGTTAAGAAGCACAGATGTCACTTTGAAGACTAAGGCACACCTGACCCAAGTCATGGTATTTTCAATAGCCTCATATGCATGTGAGAACTGGGCAAAAAATAAGGAAGACTGAACAAGAAATGATACATTTGGATTGTGGTGGTAGGGAAGAATATTGAATGTACCATGGACTACTAGAAAAACAAACAAATCTGTCCTGAAGGTAGTACAGCCAGAATATTACTTAGGAGAACGGCAAGACTTGGCTCTCATACTTTGGTCATGTTGTCAGAAGGGATCAATCCTTGGAAAAGGAGGATATTGCGCTTGGTAAAGTAGAAGGTCAGAGAAAAATGGGAAGACCTTTGTTGAGGTATTTAGACACAGTGACTGTGATGATGGGCTTGAGCACGGCAACGATTGTGATGATGACTCAGGACCAGGCAGTGTTTTGTTTTGCTCTGTTATACGTAGGGTTGCTATGAGTTGAAACAGACTAGATGGCACCTAACAACAACATCACATTTTTCTGTAAAAGCCAAGCATTGTCTCTTTCTTTAGAGATACTACTGCTTATTTCTTATACTATTTTGCATTGTCTTGGGAATAAAATTCAGAGATCTTATGTCCTAATTTTGGTCTTCCAATAAAAATCCTAGGCAATCATCTGTCATTAATTTATTTTATAAGTATTTGTTTATATATATTTTATAAACACCAGTTGTATGCCAAATCCAGAGGGTGACTAAGTCAAAACAAAGAATACCACGATGAGTAAAATGTGCTAATTGCCCTCAAACATCTGAATTCAAGGAAAAGAGACAAATATGTTAACAAATGTAAAACAGTGGTGTGAAGTCTATGAAATGGTCACACACACTGTAGAGGCAATTATGGAAGCCTAAAGGAGAATGAAGGAGCCCTGGTGGTGCAATGCCTAAGGCATTTGACTGCTAAGCAGAAGGCTGGTGGTTCAAACCCACCAGCCACTCTTCAGAAGGAAGACTGGGCATTCTACTTCCATAAAGATTTACAGCCTCAGAAAACCAATGGGGATTGCTATGAGTTGGACTTGAGTCAATGGCAGTGTTTTTTTTTTTTTTTTTTTTCTAAAGGAGAATGAGGAACACTGGTGGCATGGTGGTTAAGGCATTCAAATGCTAATCAAAAAATTGGCAGTTCTAATCCATGAGAGAAAGATGAGACAGTCTATTTCCACAAAGATTTACAACTTTGGAAAGACTATGAGGCAGTTCTACTCTGCCCTACAGAGTCACTATAAGTTGGAATCTCCTACATGGTTGTGGGTTTTGGTTTTAGATACAGAAGAATGTGTGTAATTCTAACCTCTGTAGTACAAAAAGGAAAGATTGGAAACATTTAAAGGGAGACTTGGTGGTAAAGTGAAAAGCAAGGCAGTAGAAGGCAATTCAAGGCAAAAACATCCGAAAAAGCTCAGAGTTCTAACTATGCTTAGTTTGATGACAAGGAATGGTAAGAAGCCCTGCAGGGTGAAAATAGTGAGAGGAGAGGAAGTGAGGAGCATGAAAGTCATTTAAAAATGGTACCAAGGTTTCTAATTTTGGTAACTGAGTGTGAAATTCATTATGGAAATATTGATTGCCATCAAAATTTCATAAAGTTCAATTGAAACTGAAATAAATTACAGGGGAATATATCAATCAGAAAGTTTTCATGTGTAGGGAACCAGGAAAAGATAGAGGGCTAATGATTGATTCCACTGCACCTTGGAAATCCTTTGAAATGTAGAGGTTGGCCATTTGGCTAGGGAGCAGTAGTTTTTACAGGGTAGGTGAGTGGCACCGGCCCTTTTGTAACACACATTCTTCATAGGAACAAATTAACTACATCCTGACCTTTTGCGTGCTAGGAAAGCATGTTGATTCCACCATTTCTGTTCTGAGATGAGTCCTTCCATGTTTGAAAATTTTATCTGCAAAATCAATGACATCTTGACTGACTACCCCAACTGTGGACTAATAGCTATGAATTAAAAATGAACATCATAGTTTCGTCTACTGAAACAAACACGAATTAGGTTTTTTTTTTCAATTCTGAATTATATTTCCTTTTATAATTTCTGTTTATGGCAGACATCTATCTCTTTATTTCTGTCATATGATATTGCATGGGAATTATTCTTGGAGATGCAAATGTTTTCCTGTCCCCAAAACCAGAACATGATAGAGTTGAAAAAATAAACAAAAGCAACTCCAGTAAGATGCAGTTGTGTGAATGCTAAATTCTCAAACATATTTTTGAACTATGCTAATTTAGCAATTCCAGTATCTCGCACTTTGGGGCTATTTACTACTTTTCAGTAAATACCTTACAGCTTTGAGTTTTTCATCATCAGGTTTAATAGTCTCCAGTTAAGTCATAAGAAAACTCTTTCCTCAGCTATTGATTCTCAAGCAAGGATTCTGTCTACACACTCTACCTTATTACCTTCTCTTTCTTCCTGAGCTACTTGCTCCCACACCAATTCTGGTAATTCTATCATCTCATGACACTTCATTTCATCTACTTCTTTCCACTTCCACTTCTATATCCTCACCTCAAATCACCTACATCTATCACCTGGTAACTGCAGCAGTGTTCTGAGTGGTTTCTCTGTCTGCAGCATTGCTCCCTTCATCCATTTCCCACACTATCATCAAAGATGAGTCTTTCACATGAAAACTTAATTATGTCAATATTCTGGTCTTTCTACTAGTGGCTGCCCATTGCCACTAGTATGTCAGCTAAACTCATCAAGGAATACAGCACACTTCACCTCTGTGTTCATCATTTCTCTCACCACAGATTCATCTGTTACAGCTCCCTGGAGGTGTCCTTCTCATTCTGTGTTTTTATGGTACTAGAACATTTACAGTTCCTTAGGCTCCCAACATCATAGCCTGACCCTTTCACCCATATCTTCCCCAAATCTTCCCTTGAATACCTCCTACATATGATTTTGTAATCAGTTTCATAGTTTCATAAATCCTCAAGGAAGCCTTCTCTTCTGCCTAAGAATGAGTAAAATGACTCTTACATGTATGGGACCATATGATTCTATGAGGGAGCTCTGATGGTGTAATGGTTAAGCTCTGGGGTGCTAACCAAAACTTTGGCAGTTGTAACTCACCTAGAGGCTCCATGGGAGAAAGATCTAGCAATCTTCTCCTGTAAAGATTACAGTTTAGAATACCCTATGTGGTATTCTAAAGGAGCTCCGGTAGAGTAGTGCCTAAGGCACTTGACTGCTAACCAGAAGGCTGGCGGTTCAAACCCACCAGCCACTCCTCAGAGGGAAGGTTGGCAATCTACTTCCGTAGTGATACTGCCTCGGAAACCCAAGGAGGGGTCGCTATGAGTGGGGTCTGACTTGACAGCACATAACAAAAACAATGACAACAGCAGCATGTGGTAGTTCACAATGGGGTCACTATGAGTTGAAAATCTGCTTCAAAGCATCTAACAACAAAAACAACAAATGTAACAATCTATAGCTCCCTAACCTCCCTGACTATACTACTCCCACTGAACTTGAGTTTCTGAAGACTAGGGTTATATCTTATTCATAAAAGTATATCCCCAGTGCTTAAAACAGTTATTAATACGTAGACCCCAAATGTGTGTGTAACTAACACATGAAATAATTAATTAATTGTCAATATATTACTTTTAAACAGTGCTCTACTCATCTGTGGTTTTTTATGCACAAACACAAGCAGATTTTCTTTTCCATAAATGGCTCTTGTCTCTTTCTCAGATCAAGGTCGTCCAGCATAATTCTGACTTTTTTTTTTTTTTTTTTTTTTTAAGTTTGAGAATTTTTAAATATCTATGGAATCAATAAAACACAGCTATGTTCAGTTTTCAAAATCATTTCAATATGCAAATTTACAATTCTTTGATAATGTGTCTCATCACAACCTTTGTTGCCCTGAACTACTCCCTAAGCACTCTCCTGTATTCTGAGCACCATTAGCCCTTTTCTCAATTGTAATAATGCAGTTTTGGCTTTTTGGAAGTCAGGTTCATCTCTCTCTTTCTAGTCTGGTTTACACTCAGTCCTTCACCCTTTACCTGGTCACTTTTTATATGTGTTTAAGAGGTCACCAATTCCTAGATTTTCCATCCTAGGTCTGTTTTTTGGCCTTTGGAACTTTGCTTACTATGAAAAAATAAGTATGTCTCTACTATAAGTTTATTTCAGACTTAAATAAATTTAAGCCCTTAGACAACCATGCTAAACATAAACTTTAATCTGTATTTTGTGAGTGAAGAGAGAATTCTCTTCTAGTACCACTTGACTCTTCTCAATTTTTGTCAGATGGAAGAAATCCAGTGCCACCACATTATGTTAAAGAGCTATTGAATTCTATATGTAACATAATCCCTTACAGAGGTTGCAGTAATTCTGTAAAGTCATCATCAGGCAACTCTTTAGTTGTGAGGCCAGTAGTAATTTATTCATTGGTACCTCAGCTATCTGAAGAAAAGATGGTGGCTCCAGGATATTCCTAACCATTTGCTACTCAAGCACATTGAATAAACCAACAGAACTGGGAAATACAGAGTCACAGACCCACCCCAGACCTACTAGATTAGGATTTGCATTTTAATCGACATCTTCATGCAATCAGTATACATATTAAAATTTGAGAAGCACAAACCTATGGTATTTTATAAGCTATTCACTGTGTGGATGGGTACTTCTAAACTGCCTTGTTACCTGGAAACATCACAAGCTATCTCTGATTGTTTGACCACAGCAATAATGACTCCATTAGTGGATTTAACACAAAAACAAAAACAAAACCTTAAACCATAGGAATCTAGATGTCTATTTAGTACTTCAGAAGATTGGGAAAACTTGCAGATACTGGGCAAAAGGAGGCACTACTGGGATTTTAACAGCTTGCAAGTAGCCATCTAGATGCAACAATGGGCCTCTCCTCATCCAGAGCAAAGAAGAATGAAGAAAACCAAAGATTCATGGAAACAATTAGTCCAAACGACTGGTACATGATGTGATCCTCAGCCTATATGGCTATGAGACCAGAAGAATAGATGGTGCCTGGCTACCATTGTCAACTACTCGGAGGGGGATCTATGTAGGAGATCCTGGAGAGAGTGGGAGAACAATGTGGGACAAAACTTAAAATCATTTGAAAAAAAAAAAAAAAAGGACAAGGTTTGCTGGTCTGATAGAGCTTGATGGAATCCCTGAGATTATGGGCCCTAGCTGCCCTTCAGATCTGGAATTGAACCCACTCCTGTGGCTTCTAGCCAAACAAAAGACAGGTGTACAAGGTAAACATTTACGCTAGGTAGGTAAATGTTATCCTGGAGCAAAGGGGGAAAAGGAAATTCAGTTATAGGAGGAGAAAGGGGAATGTGTGGCCCACTGCCTTCACAAACAACTTCTTCCTTTTCCACAAGACCAGAAGAACTGGATAATACTCAGTTACTATTACTGGAAATTTGATCAAAGATTCTATAGAAGAATCCTGGTCAAAAGGGGAAAATGCAGTTCAGAATTACAAATCTCATGAAATACAGAATTCTGGAACTGTGGAAGCTGAGTAAACTCTCAGACCTATTGCCATCAATAATCTTACTTAAACCAAAAATATTCCCTGAAGTATTCTTAAAGTCAAACAGTAATTTACTTGAACTATTTAAGTATGTCTGCCTTGAGAATGTGCTCTTTTAAGAGCTCCCTATATGTGATCAAGTTAGCTACAGCAACTTGAAAGACTGGATAGCAATCTAAGGAGGCAGTGAATTTATGTTAATGGGGAGAAAAAAACAATTGGACAAGGAGTATGAGAATGGTTACACAACTTGAAGAATGTAGTCAATGCCAGTGAATTGTTCATGTGGAAATTGTTGAATTGGTATATGATCTGCTGGGTGTATTTTCACCAATGACTGCAAAAATAAAATAAATTAAAAAGAAGAAGAAGAACCATGTCTTGATGGAGCTGCTTTTATCTTCAATGTGCTCTATAAAACAACATTTTGTTCCTGTCTTAAATCCCTCACAGATATATATTCACTACTTAAAGTCAGGAGATGTGAGAAGAGAATACGTGACTAGCACAATGTACACTTCATTCCTTTCTACTCAGAATGTAATTTTTAAGTTGGAAAAATAAAAACCCAGATGATATTTATTTAGAAAGGGCTTTAAATAAATAGCCTTTGGGCAGTACAAAATGAGAAAACATGGGTAATCAAATCCCATTTTCATAAATTCCTTATGATGTGATACTTTAAGTTAAGAACTAAACAATATTGTGAGATAAACATGTGACCTATCCACACATGCAAAATATTATGCTTTCTTTGGTGCAGATGGAGGTAAAATCAAATACTTTGGGCATTTTCATGTATCAAAGAGGATATTCTACTTCTATGTGGATCAATAATTGAGTAAATTTCCTCCCTGAATTTCCTTTCTTTTTTTTTTTTCCTGCCACTCCTCAGAAAGAAGGTTAGGCAATCTATTTCCATAGTGATACCACCTCAGAAACCCAAGGAGGGTCACTATGAATCAGGTCCGACTTGATGGCTCATAACAACAACAACAACAACAATGTGTTTAGTATAAATTATATAATACCCTAACAGAAAGGAAGGTTGGAATTTGTTAAGCTTTATATATCTCAAAAACAATTGGTCAGGTATGGATGGGATAGTAAGTGTCAGTATCCATGATCAAAACGCTTAGGGAGTTTCATTACCAGTATCTGAGATAGTCATTCTACTGAAAGGTCTGTGGCCACAGTAATCCTGGTGACTAAAAGCAACTGACATTAGAGAGTTAGTGTTGTTGTTGTTGTTGTTGTTGTTGCTATGTGCCGTTGAGTTGTCTCTGACTCATAGAGACCTCTCCTTGGGTTTCAGAGGCACTGTCTCTATGGAAGTAGATTGCCCAATCTTCTTTCCAAGGAGTGGCTGATGGGTTAGAACCGCTAACCATCTGGTTAGCAGTCAAATGCCTTAGGCGCTACAAAATCTGAAGCTTTTCACTATAGTGTTCCACCAGCATCACCAAGAGAGGAAATGGGATCCAGGTCCCCAAGAAAAGAACTGCAAAGTACAAAGAGTGACATCTGCTTTGACCCTGATGGGTTGGTTTTCCTGATGGTCTTAGATCACACGTTATGGGTAATGAACTGGCTGGGAGCAACTATTTGAAGAGAGATATTGGAGATAAAAGTCCCCATAAGCCTGAAGCAATGACAATAATTCTAAGTATTACTCCTTAGAAAGCCTAAAATGCCTTGCCTAAGATTGATAAACCACTCTTTTTGTTCACTTTTGAATAGACTCAGTTTATGATGGAACTGAGCCTACAGGAAAGGACATATCATTAATAGTTTGTATATATAACTTTTGGTGGAATAGTGCCTAAGGCACTGCTAACCAGAAAGCTGGCGGTTCAAACCCACCAGCCACTCCTTAGAAGGAAGGTTGGGCAATCTACTTCCGTAGTGATACTGCCTCGGAAACCCATGGAGGGGTCACTATGAGTCGGGTCCAACTCCAACTTGACAGCAGTG
>NW_006922093.1:448787-457994 GCF_000298275.1 Orycteropus afer afer | reverse complement strand
TCCTTCTAAGGAGTAGCTGGTGGGTTTGAACCACCAGCTTTCTGGTTAGCAGTCAAGTGCCTTAGGCACTATGCTACCAGAGCTCCCATAAATAAATAAATAAATAGACAGATAGATAGATAGATACACACACATGCACACACACACACACATATATTCAAATATACATATTTGAATATCAGGTGTTATAAAAGAAAGAAGAAGGCTGCCAAGCCTTCTCATTCTGAGACGTTCTCTACACTTTTCAAACAAATGGCCTGGATGTTCACTTTACTGCTATCTTTTAGTGCAACGTGAACCTGTGGGTGATATTCGGCATCCTCCATTGCTCTGGCTTACCTTTATGCTGTTTTTGCTATTCATGACACTCATCAGCATTCAACTTATGTTTGTTGTCTGTGTTCTAGAATGTACACTTCATCAGAACAAGATCTTTGTTTTCTTTACGTTTTAATATCCAAAGCAAGGACAAGCACATAGCAAGAACTCAATAAATATTTGTTGAATGAGTAGATCAATAAATTTAGAATTGAGTCATTAATCATTGAATGTGTTGCTTCATTACAATTAATCAAATTTGTATTAAAGCATACCAGTATAGTTCTATTTTTTTGACTGCTGTTAGAGATGTGCTTAGACTAATTGTAAATGTGATAAGTAAATAAATGATAAAAATATTCTTAGAAAGCAAGTAATACTAATAATAACTGTAACAGCACGACAAAGTAATAGCAGGAGTTTTAAAATGACCACTACAGATTGAGTGAGTATTGCCATCATTAGTCTGTGCTGGCATTGTTATATACATTGAAGTGTGATATATAAGTGAATATGTTATTATAAGTATATAACATTGTTTCATTCTTTTCCTGTTTATTTATTTATATCTGTGGCTAATTCTTCCCATACCTCCCAGTTTGTAGCCTCTCAGTACAATTTTTAACAAAATCAGTCACATCAGGTCACCATCTGGTGCAATGTTTTCCTAACTATGTCCAATCTGTGCTTCATCATTAGAATTCCCCTGGCCTTTTTCCTAGATTGAATTTCAGGTCCTAATAGCTTTGTTGATTTGTTCTTCAGTTTTCTTGAAACATATACCTCAACAATTTTGTCAGCTTACAAAATATGAAAATGACAAAAGGCCTGGCTGTAGCAGCTTCCCGTATGCACGTCCACTGAGTCCTACTGCACCAAGGCGGACTGGTTTCCCTCCAAATCTATTGCATAGGTTGTCATCCTGGGCTTTGCTTTTATCTTCATTCTGGAGAGTCCCTTTCAGACTCTGCTCTGTTGGAGCTCCTGTTTCTGTATCTTGTGGGTTCTTCTCTGTTTGTTCCCTATTTTGTTGGAAGATGAGAGATGTGCTTTTTAAAATCAGCACCTCTGAAAATACATATGAGAGAACTTGATCAATACCATTAAGTATTACTTCTGAAACTATCATATTATCCTGAGACTATTCTTTTATCTCTTGTCTTGAAGGTGGAGTTCAAACTGTCAGTATTTCGGGAGTCTAGAGGAAGGAGGAGAGCCAGCATGCAGCATCCAAAATGTACATTGCTGTTGTGTGTCATCCAATTGATTCCAACTCATAGCAATCCTATATGAAGAGTAGAATTGTCCCATAGAGTTTCCTACTCTGTAATATTTATGGTAGGTAGCACATCATCATAGAACCACTGATGGGCCACTTTCTTCTTCTTCTCCTCTTTCTCCTTCTCCTTCTTCTCCTTCTCCTCCTTCTCCTTCTCCTCCTCCTCCTCCTATTCCTCCTCCTCCTCCTCTTCCTCCTATTCCTCCTCCTCCTCCTCTTCCTCCTCCTCCTTCTTCTTCCTCTTCCTCTTCCTCTTCTTCCTATTCCTAATCCTATTCCATTGGAAGGAAGGTTGGGCAATCCTACTTCCGTAGTGATACTGCCTCAGAAACCCAAGGAGGGGTCGCTATGAGTCGGGGCCAACTCGACAGCAAATAACAACAACATTCTTATTCCTATTCCTATTCCTATTCCTCTTCTTTTTAACTTTGTGTTGTGATTTCGGTGTAAGTTTACAGAGCAAATTAGTTTTCCATTCAACAATTCATAGAGTTTGTTTTGTGACGTTCCTTGTGATCATAATGTAACAGTACTCTTTCCACTTTCTCTCTGTGTTTACCATTTCCATTCAACTTTCTTTCCTATCCTTTCCTGCCTTCTGAGCTCTATACCTGGACAATTATTGCCCTTTTGATTTCATATCATTGATTGTTCTAAGGAGTGCATACCTCCCTGGTGTTATTGTTCACCTTATAGGCCTTTTGTTTGTCTGAAAATTGAGCTCTAGGGGTGAATTCAGTTCCTGAAGTTTGCTGAAGGGCCACAGTTGTAGGGATTCCAAGAGTCTCTATCAGACCAGTAAGGCTGGTCTTTTTAATTATTTTGAGTTTTGTTCCACATTTTTCTCCCACTGTATCCAGGAACCCTTATGGTGATCCCTTTCTGACAGTCAGTGGTGGCCGGGTCACCTCTTGTTCTGGTCAGGGTTGTGGAGGTTGAGGTTCAAGTGGTCCATTCGTGCCTTGGGCTAATTGTTTCCTTGCATCTTTGATTCTCTTCATTCGTCTTTGCTCAGGACAGGAAGACACCTATAGTTACAACTTAGACGGCCACTCACAAGCTTTTAGGACCCCAATCACAACTCACCAGAGTAGGAAACAGAACACTGTCTTTGTGGAATATGGTATACCAATTGTCCTTGGTGTCCCTAGGACTATGTCTCTGAGCCCCAGGCCCACATATTCATGTCCTTAAAGTGTTCTTTTAGAACCACCAATCTTTCCATTAGCAGCCAAGTGCTTGACCATTATGAAACCAAGACTCTTTCAGTATATATAAGGTCCCATAAAGAAGCAAAAACGCAACCACTGCCATGGAGTCAGATATGACTCATAGTGACCCCTCCTTGGGTTTCCAAGGCAGTATCACTACGGAGGTAGATTGCCCAACCTTCCTTTTGAGGAGGAGCTGGTGGGTTTGAACTGCCAACCTTCTGGTTAGCAGTCAAATGTCTTAGGCACTATGCCACCAGAGCTCCTAAGGTCCTGTAATACCCCTATTTTCAACAGAAAACCCATGGTTTTAACTCTTTCTATCGATGCTCAAGGGAAAAGTTTTAAGTTCTCTCCTATTTAGAAAACAATTATATGGATATATCTGTTTATCTGCACTGTACATACAGATAGACTGTGCCTCCAACTTCCAGTAGCCTTTAGGCTGCTAGGAATGAGACACACACACTCACTGCCATCGATCATTCTATGAGGGCTGCATTCATCTGTGATCAAGCCAAACACAGAGGACACTTACACAGTATTGGCAAAGTGAAAACCATTATTATTATTTATGAAAAGCAAATAGTAAACAAAAGCAACAGATTCCCAAAGGAGAACACTTTAAGAATTTAAGTTGAAAAAAAAAAAAAAAAAAGCCCACTGCCATAGAGTCAATTCTGACTCATAGCAACCAACACAACTATGTAGGACAAACAAAGAAGAAAGAATAGCCCAAGGTAAGAAGATGTGTTCATATCACTGCTGCCTCAGATTATACCACAATACCCTGGGGGCCTACACAGCTGCCTAAGTTTCTGCTTTGCCCCCAGGCCTTTCTGGACATTGCTGGTGACTGGAAAACCTCTGCACAGGATCTCTCGAACTTCTGCCACGGGGTCCAACTGAGCCTCCGCTGCTGGCTCTCACCACACTAGGTAGCCCTGTAAGGAAAGGCGTGCAACCCCTGCATCAGGTACACTCGGGTCTTGCTTGTCCTGTATAAATGTTTTAGCTCTGCTGGCAAACTTCCTGCTAAGCGGCAACCCTCTCTGTCCTGTGACAGGCAAACCACTGCACAAGATCCTCCAAGGCAACCCCTGCAGGGAGCACACTCAGGTTTCTGGCCGGCGCAGGCAGGTGTTAGAACTCTTTTGGCTCTGCTAGCAGCTTCCTGCCTGAAAGTGCTCAGTTTTGCTAACTCTTGCCATCTTCAGCATTTGATATTGATATTGCTCTTCTGAGTCTAAGAGCTTTTCAGTGCAGAGACCCTAGGTTCTTTATCAAAAAGATAGCTCTGCTCCAGACTCTTCTTCTTGATGGTAGTGTTCCCCACCCCACCCCTCAACTTCCATGAGATTGGCTCTTTTAAGGCTAGTGGGATGACAAAACTGACTAATCCTCTCGGTAGGCCATAGGCACCTTATATACATAGCCACTGTCTTATCCCTGCAACAACTTTACACACCTTATTTACATAGTCCAAGCCAATCATTTTTTGGGAGTTATACAATCATGGCTAGAAAGGCCATATAAAATAAATTCACGGGACTACAACAACATTTTTATTATTTTGCTAATGTGAGAGGCATTGAGTCTAGGAGAGAGTCAAATAGAGAGTCAAATAAATCTTGCTCTTGCCACCAACTTCCAGAGGTATTTGGGGACTGCTGTTTTATGAGACTTTGAGCTCTCCCTTGTGCCTACTTAGGATTTATCTTCTTAATTCTGTTAATTCCATTTTTCCTCTTCTACCAGTTTTCTAGCTTCCGAAATCTTGTTATTTTTTTCTCTTCTTCCTTCTCCTTTTTTGGTTGTTTAATACACTTTAAAAGTATTTTAAAGGATTTGCTATCACTTTAGTGAGAGTTTAGGACCTAGATTAGAAGTATCTGCTCAATGTGCTCCTAATCTACAAATATAGCATTGCCTTTCCCTTAATTTAATTTCTATATTTTTAAAACTTGATCTAATAACACTAACATATTCCAGCTTTCCATGGTAAAGATCATTGTGTTTATAACTATGATTGCACACTGATAATCATCTAGAGGAAGAAGAAAATAGTCATTTTTCCCTAATGATAGCTGGTCTGTATGATGATAATAAAATAGACAAATAATTGAACATTTATTTTACTTTTCATCTGGATATTTTGTCTAATTTAAACACAGGCTTTGTTCTAACAGGTCTCTGTCCTTCACAAAATGAGGAAGATGTTATCAGCTTCTAATGCTTCTTTCTTATTCTCCAGGAACTTGATGCTTTCATCTGTCTATCATTAAGCTCTTAATCATTTATTTACAGAAATAAATGACTGATAGGAGATTTAAGTGCTCCTTTAGCCTTTTAAGGAGCCCTGGTGGTTCAGTGGTTCAGTGGTTAAGCACTGAGCTGCTAACTGAAAGATTGGTGGTTGAGCCCACCAGCCACTCCACAGAGAAAGATGTGGCCTCCATAAAGATTGGAAACTCTGTGGAGCACTTCTATGGCCTTCTGTAGAGCCACTACAACTTTGCAAGGAGCTTTTGTTTTGCTTTAGTTTCAGATTGCATTTTAAACAAACTCGTCACAAAAGCTTTTTTTAAGATAAGAACAAGATCTAATGGTAAAATTTAAGAATGAGGGGGGTGATACAGTATTTGAAATTTCTTCTCTACTTCTGTAATAATGTCGTATAGATCAGTCTCAATAATAGAATATCTCTCTGCATATATTACATAAATTTTTAATCATTATGATAAATCTCCCTTGGAGTGGTAATGATGCTCTTGTGGGCATTGAAGAAATGTAGGTGGTTTTAATGGTTCCTAATATAAGTTTCCAAGAAAGCTTAGGATAGATTCCTCAAGTCAGGGACTAAGTGTTTAATTTAAAACAGAAGTTTTATAGATATTTTCACTCATTTATATAGAAACTTCTGTAAACTTACTTGTTAGTATATAAGTGAGTTCAGCTTTGAATGATCCAGAAAACCTTGCCTATGTGTAGAAAGTAACAGAGGAAGACAATTCAAAATCATTAGAGCTTTCACTTTCACTAGGCATGTTGTTGTTGTTGTTATGTACCATCGAGTCAGACCTGACTCACAGTGACCCCTCATTGGGTTTCCAAGGCAGTATCACTATGGAAGTAGATTGCCCCATCTTCCTTCTGAGGAGTGGCTGGTGGGTTTGAACCACCAGCCTTCTGGTTAGCAGTCAAGTGCCTTAGGCACTATGCTACCAGAGCTCCCTTCACTAGGCATAACAAGGAACTTTTTTATCCATGGACTAGCTCTTTGTTCCTTTTAAGGTCACCAAAATAAAGTTCTCTAGTGCTTCTGTAACAGATATATCACAAATGTATGGCTTTAACAAACAAGGATTTATTCTCTTATAGTTTAGGAGGCCAGAAGTCCGAGTTCAAAGTGCCAGCTATAGGGGCTGGATGAAAGCCACTTAAACTTGGACTTCAGCTCTGCCTCTTGCTCCCACTCCACTGGAACTGGAGACATCTCTTAACTCAGGCAGCTGCTGGCTGTTGAGGCTGACAAACACAAGGTTGACAAGTAAAATAGCACAGTCCCTAGATTATCAAGCAACATGGCAGGGGACTAGTTCAAGTCCAGAAACAGTCCCAAGATAGGCAAGCAACATGGCAAACTGCTGAATGAAGACTAGGGTGAATGCAGGATCCAAGCATGCCAAAAAGCTAGAGACCTTTCTCAAAGCTTCTTCTTATACACCACATGGGGCAATTTATTATATAGTTAGTGGAAACAGACCACATCCATAAGGCAGCTATTCAGTTGCTCACAGAAGATTCCACCATGGAATTGATTACTAGTCTCATCCTGGGGAATAACTACATCCAGCTGCCCAACCACTGAAAACCAGGCCCAGACAAGTTGACACACATCCTTAACTACCACAGTTCTCAAACCATACATGCAGTGTAAGCAACTTCTAGTAGGGTCAAGATTAGACAGGTCATGCACAATAAAACTCAAAGGTATTGTGATATTTATACTTCCATATTATTACCAGTTACCCTCTTTATATTTTAAAATGTCAGCATATTTTGTAAGTTATTAAATTACTCTGTGTTGTAAGGTAAGAGTCACCTTGTCCTTCTGTCATATATTCATTCCTTTATATTATTAAATATATCATGAATATTTATTAAGGGCATGTATATATAACATTGGAGTCCCTAGGTGGCACAGTTAAGCAATCGACTCCTAGCCAGAAGGTTGCTGGTTCGAAAACACCCAGAGGAATCTCAAAAGACAGCCTTTGTGATCTGCTTCTGAAAAGCCATAGCCTTGAAAACCAATAGAGCAGTTCTACTTTGCACACACGGGCTCACCATGAGGTGAAATTGACTCAACAGCAACTAATAACAACATATGAATGATGTAAAATTATGCAAGATACAGAGAACATATGTAGTAGATAACTCCAGTGGGGTTCTTACTATCAGCTCACACTATACATATAAACTCATTCAATATGCAAAATGTTGTTGTTGTTAGGTGCCATCAAGTTGGCACCAACTCATAGTGACTCCTACGTACAACAGAATGAAAGAATGCCCAGTCCTGTGCCATCTTCACAATTTTTGCTATGCTTGAGTCTATCATTGCAGCTACTGTGCAAATCCATCTCATTGAGAGTCTTCCTCTTTCTCACTGATCCTCTATTTTACCAAGCATAATATTCTTCTCCATGGTCTGATCCCTTCTGACATGACCAAAGCAAGTGAGATGAAGTTGGCCATTAGCCTGCAAGATTGTGTTATTTGCATATATAGGTTGTCAGTGAGTCTTCCTCCAATCCTGATACCACATTCCTCATATAGTCCAGCATCTCAGATTATTTGCTCAATATACAGATTGAACCAATATGGTGAAAGGATAGAACACTGGCTCACACCTTGCCTGATTTTAACTAGGAAGTATCCCTTGTTTTGTTTGAATGAATGACTCTTGGTCTGTGTATAGGTTCTCCATGTGCTTAATTCAGTGTTCTGAAATTCCCATTCTTCACATTTCCCATAATCTGGCATGATCTACACAGTTGAATGCCCTTGCATAGTCAATAAAGCACAGGTAAACATCTTTCTGGTATTTTCTGTTTTCAGCCAAGATCCATCTGACATCAGTAATGATATCCCTTTTTCCACATTCTCTTCTGAATCCAGCTTGATATTCTGGAAGTTTCTGTCCATGTACTACAGCATTCGTTTTGAATTATCTTTAGTAAAATTTTACTTGCTTGTGATACTAATGATATTGTTCAATAAGTTCCACATTCTATTGCATCACTTTTCTTTGGAATGGTCACAAATGTGGATCTCTTCTTGTTGATTGGCCAGGTAGCTGTCTTCCAAATTTCTTGGCATAAATGAGTGAGAGCTGCCAGTACTGTATTCATTTGTTGAAAAATCTCAGTTGGCATTCCATCAATTCCTTTAGCCTTGTTTTTCATCTGTGCCTTCAGTGCAGTTCAAACTCCTTCTTTCAATACCATTAGTTCTTGATCATATGCTACCTCCTGAAATGGTTGAACGTTGACGGATTCTTTTTGGTTTAGTGACTGTGTACCCCTTCCAACTCTTTTTATGCATCCTGCTTGATTCAATATTTTTCCCATAGAATCTTTCAATATTTGGCCTTGAGGCTTTTTTTTTTCTTCATACTATTCATATCATCAATTTAAAGTAGAAAGAATGAAGGAGAAGGAATGGAGGAGAAGGTAAGTGACTTTCTGAAAGCCTCCTTATGATAGTTCATGGAGCCAGGATTCTCACTTGAGGGGTCTGTGTTTTGTATTTAGAGCCCATACTTAGCCCTAAGATTGTCTCTCCAAGGAGAAAAAAAAAAAAAAAAACAACTCAGAATATTTGGAATATTTGTCCCCATGGAACTAACTCATAAGCCAGTGTAGATACCCAGACCTATTGTTGTTGAGTCAATTTTATTCTGACTCATAGTGACCCAATATGACAAAGTAGAACTCTCCCATAGGTTTCCAAGGCAGCAAATCTTCACAGGAAAAGATTGCCACATCTTTCTCACCTAGAGTGACTAGTGGGCTGAAAACACTGGTCTTTCAGTTAGCCACCAAGTACATAGCTATTGTGCAACCAGGCCATCTTTTAGTGTAAAGACAAACAAAAAGTTTTAATGCGAAGCAAAACATGGTATAATAGCAATGTGCACAAGAATCCTTGGCAAAAAGAGAAGGGTTTATTACCCAAATAGTGTTTGCGTGGAAGGGAAAGTCTGGGTAGCTTTTCCTATGATGATGCCTAAACTAGAAAAAGAGGAGGCCACTCCTCGGAAGGAAGGTTGGGCAATCTACTTCCGTAGTGATACTGCCTTGGAAACCCAAGGAGGGGTCGCTATGAGTCTGG
>NW_006922093.1:440911-448597 GCF_000298275.1 Orycteropus afer afer | reverse complement strand
TTCAAACCCACCAGCCACTCCTCGGAAGGAAGGTTGGGCAATCCTACTTCCGTAGTGATACTGCCTCGGAAACCCAAGGAGGGGTCGCTATGAGTCGAGGCCGACTCGACGGCACATAACAACAACAACAACAATATATAATAAATTAAACAGACTTTATTGATTTGGTTCACCCTCTACCTTCCGTTTATAAACAAATTTTGGCCTATAATTATAGAGTTGTTTTTTTCTTAGATCAGTTATTTCAATTATTAACTCCCTTTAAAGTGCCAGCACTTTCTGAAATATGTTGTTTTTGCATCATCTAGCAAGCTGTGTACACATACATACTACATATATTAGCAAATGTAGTGAAAATGAATGAACTTTTAGGTATCTTGCTAAATTCAGGAGAGGTATTTCATATTGTCTAATTATGAAATTCCATGCACAATACTTTTTCTGTTATTCAACCTGTTTTCATTAGTCTTTAAAGAAAGATTGTGCTATTAACATTGATCTTTTTTGTTATCTTTTTTGTAATCCCTTTAACTCCATTTATATCAAAGTGAAACTCAGATTAAATAAAGAAGACACAGGGAACTTTTCACCTCTCAGAAAAAAAAAGTCATGTCCCCTATCCAGCAGTAATATTGACATATAACAAACCCTTAACATGGAAACATTCAAGGAATACTGAAAATCTAGATGCAATAAAAATATTGAAAAATCAGACTATATAAAATTAAAAGTATTTTTCTGTAGGAAATGAACATAAAGAAAGTAAAAATTATTCAAATTTACAAAAAATATTTGCAAAACTTATTACTGCTAGAGGGTTCATGTTACTACTATATAAATAAATTTCATAAGAAAATACTTTTTAAAAAATTCACAAAAGATATGAACAAAATTTGACAGGAAATGTATTTACTAAACCAAAAAATCTACTGCCGTCAGACTCATAGTGACTCTAAGACAGAGTAGAACTGCTCCATAGGGTTTGCAAGGCTGGAAATCTTTGCAGAAGTAGACTGCCAATTCTTTTTTCTATAGAGGGGCTGGTGGGGTCAAATCACCAACCTTTCTGTTTATAGCCTAGTGCTCAGCAATTGCACCCCAGGGCTCCTCAAAAAAAATATACTAAACACATGAAAACATTCCTACATTCTCTCATAATAAAATACATGCAAATGTCTGTAGGCTCTGTAGTGGTAGTATATCTTATATTTCTAATATTGGTAACTTGTGAGCTTTCTTTCTTTCTTGGTCTGTGTCTTTAGAGATTTAGCCATTTTATTGATTTTTTGAAATAACCAGCTTTTGGGTTCATTGATTTTTCACTATTGTGTTTGTTTTCAACTTCATTGATTTTTTTTTTTTTTAATTTCTACCTGTTTGCTGTGGTTTTATTTTGCTCTTCTTTTCCTAATTTCTAAAGGAGCCCTGGTAGTGCTGTGGTTATGGCATTTCCTGCTAACCAAAAGGCCAGTGATTGGAACCCACCAGTCACTCCATGGGATAAAGATAGGGCAGTCTGCCTCTGTAAAGATTTACAGCCTTGGAAACTCTATGGAGGTCACTATCAGTCAGAATCAACTCGATGACAGTGAGTTCAGTTTTGTTTTGGTTTTCCTAATGTCTTGAGCCACTCCTCAGAAGGAAGGTTGGGCAATCCTACTTCCGTAGTGATACTGCCTCGGAAACCCAAGGAGGGGTCGCTATGAGTCAGGGCTGACTCGACGGCACATAACAACAACAACAACAATGTCTTGAGGTTGGATGCTTAAATTATTGATTTGCAATCTTCCCGCCACACACACACCAAATATAAGCATAGAATGCTACACATTCCCTTTTGAGTCCTATTTTGATGTTCTCCCACATTTTGATGAATATGTTGTTTTTCATTTTCATTCATTGCAAATATTTTCTACTTTGCTTCCAGATTTTCTTTAAAATAACTCATGGGTTATTTAAAAGTATGTTGTTTATTTTTCAATCAATGTTAGGGACTTTCCAGACATCTTTCTGTTATTGATTTCTGTTCTAATTACTTTTAATTGCATTATGGTCAGAGAACACAAAACAACACAGTCCAAATCCAGTGTCTTGTGGCACAATATATGATCTAGCATGTCCTCTGGAAAAGAATGCGTATCCTGCTATTTTGAAGTGAGGTGTTGCATAAATATTAATTAGGTGAAGTTGGTTGATATCTTTGTTCAAATGTTACATACACTTAACTGATTTTCTGGCCACTTGTTTTACAAATTACTAAAAAGAGGAGAGTTGAATTTTCTGACTATAATTGTGGATTTATAAATTTTCTCCTTTCATTTTATCATGTTTACTTCATTTATTTTTACAACTCTGTTGTTAGATATATGCACATTAAGGATTGTTATATCTTCTTGGTGAAATTATGTAATATTCCCCTTTATCCCTGGAATACTTTTTGTAATGATGCCTAGCCTGATATTAACACAGTCACATCGTCTTTATTTTGATTCCAAACCAAAAAAACCAAACTCACTGCCACCGAGTAGAATTCAACTCATAGCGACCCCTCCTTGGGTTTCTGAGGTGGTATCACTACAGAAGTAAATTGCCCAACCTTCTTTCTGAGGAGTGGCTAGTGGGTTTGAACCTCCAGCCTTCTGGTTAGCAGGCAAATGCCTTAGGCACTCTGCCACCAGAGGTCCCTTATTTTGATTAGTATTTGTATAATATATCTTTGTTTATTCATTTACTTTTAATTTGTCTGTATCATTATATTTAAGGAGCCCTGGTGGTGCAACAGTCAAACACTCAGCCATTAACTAGAAGATCTAAAGTTTGAGCCCACCAACCACTATGTGGGAGAAAAGACCTAGCAATCTGCCCCTTAAAGTTCACAGCCTAGGAAACTCTATGAGTCAGTTCTATCCTGTCCGATAAGCATCCCTATAAGTCAGAATTGATTCAATGGCAAGCAATGACAACAAAAACACATATCATTATATTTAACATGGGTTTTTTGAATATAGCTAGTAATTGTGTTTTTAATCCAATCTGACAATCTCTGTACTTAAATGAATATGTTTAAACTATTTACAAATAAAATAATTATAAATGTTTGATTCCTTTGTCTTTTGTTCCTCTATTCCCCATTTCTTGCCTTCTTTTGGATTGTTTGAATATCTTTTAGTATAGCATTTTAACATACTTATTGTCATTTGAAGGAACCCTGGTGGTACAGTGGTTAAGCACTAGAATGCTAACAAAAAGGTCTGTGGTTCAAGCCTACCAGATGCTCCTCAGGAAAAACATGTGACAGACTTCTTCCATAAAGATTACAGCATTAGAAACCCTATACCAAAAACTCACTGTTGTTGAGTCGGTCCTGACTCATGATGACCCCTCCTTGGGTTTCCAAAGCAGTATCTCTAAGGAAGTACATTGACCAGTCCTCCTTCCAAGGAGTGGCTGGCCGGTTTGACCTGTCAGCCTTCTGGTTAGCAGTCAAATGCCTTAGGCATTATGCCACCAGAAATCCTATAGGACAGTTCTATTCTGTTCTACAGGGTTGCCATGAGTCAGAATCAATTCACGGTGTCTGGGTTGTCTAGTGATGCTATAACAGAAATACTATAAATGGATGACTTTAACAAACAGGAATTTATTCTCTTATCATTTAGGAAACTTGTAATGCAGTGAATTACTTGGTATTGCTTTTCTAGCTATAGTCTTTGTACTTCTCACCAGATTATTGGGTGGGACCAAACAAATAAGGTGTATAGAAGTCTGATGTTGGGACTGGTTAATTTTGTCACTCTGCCAGGCTTAAAATGAGCCTGCCTAAAGTCAGAAAGTGGCATCTCACTGCCATGAAGAGAGAAGAGTTGGAGGTGAAGTAGAGTGCATCCTTGGACCTGAGATCCCTGCACTGGACCTCCTCAGCAGAGAGAGATGTCCCAGCAGAGAGAGACACCCTGGAAGAGACAGACTGTTGTGCTGGAACCAAGAGGCATGAGGCAAAGTGGTGGGCTTACCTGACCTACAGAGTGAAAAAGCTGAGTGGCTTTGGTCAGGAGGCTTGCTGATTGAGTGAGGTGCACCTATGTGTGCCTATTGGCACAACTAAAAGAGCTTTGTAACACTTGCTGGAGTAGGGCAAAGGCCAGGCCAAAATATCAAGGGCCAGAGAGGCATGTCTGAGGGCACAGAAGAGGGGATACTGTCCTGATTGAAGAATTGTATCCTGATCTTGTTTCTGAACCTGAATTGTAAAGTGTTACTTCCATAATAAACCCCACACTCGTAAACCCCATTGTCTGTGAGTCCTGTGTGGCCATTGAGATGAATTATCAAACCCAGCAGAGAAGTAGTGAGTGCCATGGGAGGGACGGTTGGTGTCAGAATTGGTAAAAGTCTGGAGGGTGATGGCATGTCTGACCTCATAGGAATAAACCTTGAGCTGTTAATGGTGATTCTGTCTTCTTCTTATGAAGTTAGAAGAGGTCAAAAGATGTTGCTTCCATGTCCTTTTTGCAAAGCTAAAAATCTGAATTCAGCATGCTGGCTCTAGAGGCTGGGTGAAGGCTCAATGACCTTGGGCTTCAGCTCTGCCTCTTATTCTAGGCTAACTGGAGCTTCAGGAGTCTCCTAACTCAAGCAGGGGCTGGCTGCTGAGACTGACAAACCCAAAGTCAGCAAGAAAAATGGCACAATTCCAAGAATGGTAGGCAACATGGCAGGCTACTGGTTCAAGTCCAGGAACAGTCCCCAGATCAGCAGGCAACATGGTCCAAAATGTGCCAAAAGGCTAAAGACCTTTTTCAAAGTGTCTTAATATATACTTGGAAGCAAGCCACACTCCAAAGGCAACTCCCTTCAACTGATTAGGGGCTCACAGCAGATTCAACCATGGAGGTGATTACAATCTCATCATAGGAAATTACTACATGCAGCTGCCAAGTTACTCAAAAACCACAGCCTGGCCATGTTGATTCGTAACCTTAAATACCATACGTGGTAACTGCTTTTAGTGTCATCTGGGCTATATTGTAAGGAACTCTGGGGGTGTAATGGTTAAGGCATTTGGCTGCTAACCAGAAAGATCAGTGGTTCAAAACCCACCAGCTGCTCTGCAGCAGAATGGTGAGGCAGTCTGCTTCTGTAAAGAATTACAGACTTGGGAACTCAATGGAGGTCAATATGAGTCAGAATTGACTCGATGACAGTGACTTTGGTTTGGTTTGGGGGCTATATATTTTTTTAAATATTATTATTTTTATTAGTGGTTTAATTTTAGTGTACAATATAATACTTAAGACTCAAGACTCCCTGGGTAGCACAAAAACTAGCAAAAAGGTTGGATGTCCAAATACACACAGCCTGATAATCTGCTTCTGAAAGGTCATAGTCTTGAAGACTCTATGGACAAGTTCTACTCCACAAACATGGGGTTGCCAGGAGTCAGAGCTGATTCAAAGGCAACTAACAACAGCACTTCACAGTGTGCATAAAATTGGACACTTAAGGAACATACACAAGACTTCTTGCCATTGTGAGGTGCCATCGAGTCAGTTCTGACTCATAATGACCCTATGTACAACAAAATGAAACACTACCCAGTCCTGCTCACTCCTCACAATCCTTGTTATGTTGGAGCCCATTGTTGCAGCCATTGTGCCTGTCCATTTCATTGAAGGCCTTTCTTCTTTTTGCTGACCCTCTATCCAGTATGAGGTCTTTCTCCAGTGACTGGTCCCTCCTGATAACATGTCCAAAATACGTGAGATGATCCTTGTTTCTAAGGGGCATTCTGGCAAGTTGGATTAATTTGTTCTTCTGGCAATGCATGGTATACTTAATATTTTTCACCAACACCATAATTCAAAAACATTAATTGTTCGGTCTTCCTCATCTATTCTCTAGCTTTCACATGTGCAAGAGGTTATTAAAATACAATAGGTTGGGTTAAGAGCACCTTAGTCTTCAAAGTGACATCTTTGCTTTTTAACACTTGAAGGAGGTTTTAGCAAAATGCGAATGCAACAGATTAAAAATGTAGTATGTCCTCCGATTTCTTGACTGCTGTTTCTACAGACATTAATTGTGAATCCAAGTAAAATGAAATACTTGACAACTTCACCATTTTCTCCATTATCATGATTTTGCTTATTGATACAGTTGTGAGGATTATTTATTTATTTATTTTAGGTTGGAGTGTGATCCATATTGAAGGCTGTAATCTTTGATCTTCATCAGTAAGTGCTTCAAATTCTCCTCCTTTTCAGCAAGCAAGATTGTGTCATCTTAATATCACAGGTTGCTAATGAGTCTTCCACCAAACCTAATGCCATGTTCTTCTTCATATAGTCTGGTTTCTTGAATTATTTGCTCAGCATACAGGTTGTGTAAGTGTGGGGAAAGGATACTGTTGTGGGTTCAGAAGAGATTGATGACCACAATAATGTCCAGAATTTGGAAGAATCTTTATTCAGCTATAGCCAGGCTGCAGGGAACTAAAGCATTCTCCCCAACTTCAGCCTTGAGCCTGATTTCTGGCAGGTTTATATAGCTTAAGACTGCAAGCAGGCAAGCAAGCATGTTACAGAAGCGAGATAAATTGCCAGGTTATTGTTTAGGGAAGATTAATGGTCAGCTTACTATTTTAAGGAAGACTGGTTGTCAGCTATTATCAGAATGGAAACATGCAATCCAGAGTGAGGGTCCTCAATCCTGAGAATTTCTGTTGGCAGGATGTGGGCCCCTAACTCCAGGAATTACTATTAACAGAGCTCTCAGGGAAAGAAAGTGGTGAGTGGGTTTCTCAGAGATGTTTGCTTTAGATAGCTACTGGGATCTCTGAGAAGGGTAGGGAGAAGTAGAAATGCTGTTATGCTGGAGTGCTTATAAAATGGACTTTGCTGCAAAATGGAGTTTTAAAAAGTCATTACAAAATAGAATCATCTACTTCAGATACAACCTTGCTTTACATTTTTCCTCATTTTAAATTATGCAGTATTCCCTTGCTCTGTTAGAACTATTCCCTCTTGATCTATGTATAGGTTCCTTATGAGCACAATTAAATGTTCTGGAATTCCCATCCTTTGCAATGTTATCCATTATTTGTTATGATCCACACAGTTGAGTGCCTTTGCTTAGTTGATAAAACATAGGTAAACATCTTTCTGTTATTCTTTGCTTTCAGCCAAGATGCATCTGACATCAGCAATGATATCCCTCATACCACATTCTCTTCTGAATTTGGCTTCAATTTCTGGCAGTTTACTGTTAATGTACAAATGCAACCAATTTCAAATTATTTTCAGAAAAATTTTATTTGCATGTGATATTAATGATTTTGTCTGATAATTTCTTTGTTCTGTTAGATGATCTTTCTTTGGAATGGTATAAATATAGATCCCTTCCAGCAGGTTAGTCATGTAGCTAGCTATCTTCCAAATTTATTGGCATAGATGAGTGGGTATTTTCCATCATATGCTACTTTCTGAAATGGTTGGATGTTGACCAATTCCTTTTGGTACACTGTTCTGTGTATTCTTTCCATTTTCTTTTGATGTTTCCTGCTTTGTTGAATATTTTGCCCATGTTGTGGTTAGTTGTTGTTAAGTGCCGTCGAGTCGTTTCCGACTCATAGTGACCCCATGCACAGCAGAATGAAACACTGCCCGATCCCGCACCAGCCCCACAATC
>NW_006922093.1:435771-437061 GCF_000298275.1 Orycteropus afer afer | reverse complement strand
CAGCCTCAAAACTCATGCCTACATGTCACCACAGTAGGACAAACGGACAGACAAGTTTGTCTTGCTGTTGGAGACCTCTTGTATCACCCCCAACTGGGTCCCTGTGGCTGACTGTACCTCTGTCTGGCTTCCCGGCTTTTAATCCCCTTTCTCCTGCTCTTCCCACTTGCTACTTCAGGTGACCCTGAGTTGTCTCTCCTCACCTGTAACCCTGGGGCTGACTGCTTTTCTGTCCTGGTTCCTCGCTTTTATCCCCATTTTGCCCATAGAATCCTTTAATATTATAGGAAAAAATCAAGCCTCAAATTATAATATTAAAGGATTTTGCCCATAGAATCCTTTAGTATTATAATTTGAGGCTTGATTTCTTTTTCTTCAGTTCTTTTGGCTTGAGAAATGCTGAGTGTATTCTTCCTTTTTGTTTTCTAACTCCAGGTCTTTGCACATTTCATTATGATACTTTACTTTGTTTTCTCAAGCAGCCCTTTAAAATCTTCTGTTCAGTTCTATTATTTCAACATTTCTTTCATTCACTTTAGCTACTGTCCATTCAAGGGCAAGTTTCAGATAATTTTCTGCTATCAATTTTGCTCTTTTCTTTCCTGACTTTTTAATCACTTTAGCTTTCTTCATGGATGATGTCCTTGATGCCATCCCATAATTAGGCTGTTCTTTGGTCATTAGTGTTTAAGGCATTAAATCTACTCATGAGTGTTCAAGTGGGATATACCCAAAATTGTGCTTTTTCACTAGTGGACTTGTTTCAATTTTTTTCAGCTTCATCTTGAACTTGAATAAGGGCAATTAATGATCTGTTCCACAAGTGGCCACTGGTCCTGTTCTCACTGAGGATATTGAGTTTCTCCTTCCACATATATAGTCAATTTGACTCCTGTGTATTGCATTTGGTGAAGTCTTCACGTACAGTTGTCATTGTTGTTGAAATAGGGTATGGGCATGAATAAGTCAATGATCTTGCCAAATTTGGTCATGCCATCTCTGTGGTCATTTCTATCACTAAGACCATATTTTCCAACTACTACATCTTCTTTGTTTTCAGCTTTCACATTCCAATGACCAGTAATGATAAATCCATCTTGATTGCTTATTTAATAAATTTCAGGCTGCAGAAATTGGTAAAATCAAGAAGGGAGTGTGTCAGGGTTGTATTCTTCCTCCACACTTATTCAATCTTTATGCTGAGCAAATAATCCGAGAAGCTGAACTATATGAAGAAAAACCTGGTATCAGGATTGGAGGAAGAATCATTAACAACCTGAGATATGCAGA
>NW_006922093.1:418168-435207 GCF_000298275.1 Orycteropus afer afer | reverse complement strand
CATGTTGTCAGAAGGGACCATTCCCTGGAGAAGAATGTCATGCTTGGTAGGGTGCAGGGTCGACGAAAGAGGGGGAGGCCTTCAATGAGATGGATTGACACGGTGGCTGTGATGATGGGCTCAAGTATAGCAGGGATTGTGGGGCTGGTGCGGGATCGGGCAGTGTTTCATTCTGCTGTGCATGGGGTCTCTATGAGTTGGAAACGACTCGACGGCATTTAACAACAACAACAACAATAGCAGAAATTGGTAAAAATCTTTAATTTCTTCATCTTTGGAATTAGTGGTTAGTATATAAAATGATTACAATAAAATATCTTTTTTCCTTAAGATTTAATCATAATTCAGGTTTTTGTATGTGTTAAGAAATTTTGGATTGTATCTTTTGTTTGCTTGTTTTAGTGGGCAATCAATATATTTTTTGCAGATCCCAAGTTCTGCTGCATTTTCTAAGAACTATTGTTCCAGACTAAGATGAATTTTCAAAGCCTTTGCTATGCTGTTTGAGTCTGCTCACCACATGTACAACTCAGACGCCTGTCTGGAACTTGGGATATTTTACATTTTAGCACAATTACAAGTTTAGTACAAGGCTTTGCTGTGGTTCTCAGAGCAATTGTCTGGTACATGTTCAAACACATCTCCCAAAGACTCTCGGCTCTCAGAGGTCCACGTTTTGGTTTCACTAGCTAGACATATAGGTTTTTCTCAGAGCATTAGCCTCACAGTCTGTTACAAAATTTTCTACACCTTTTCTGCCTTGGAATGAATCAATGAATGAAAAGAAAGAAAAAGAACAATATAGTTTTCTCCATACTTTTTGCATAACAGTTACCACTTTGTCCACTTTCTCTACCCAAGGAACAACTTTTAGAAGGTTTCAGATGCCCCAAACCTCTCCATTTCGACAGAAGCATAGTGGATTTTTGTATGACTGAGGTTGGCCTCATGAAAGGGCAGAGAAAGAAAGTAGAGAAAAAATAAAAAAGAATCCTCCTGACAATTTCTGGCTCACATTGGTATTTTTAGGCTTCTGGCTTATGTTTCTAACATAAATTTCTCTTGGATTTTTTCTGTGTGATCCCATTACATAATTCCCCAGTTTGGCCCACCCTTGGGTCAAAGCAAGGTCCCTGGTGGTTCAGTGGTTAAAGCAGGAGAAAGACATGTCAGTCTATTTCATTAAACATTAAAGTCTTAGAAACCCTATAGGGTAGTTTTACACTGTCCTTCAGGACTGCTGTGAGTTGGAGTCAACAGTAGTGGGTTGGTTTTGGGGTGGAAGCTAGGAGATACAGATGAGTAAACAAAGAAAAAAACAGGAAACTTTTCAGTGACATATTGGTTTATCTTTCAAGTTTTGTCTTCTCACCTCAATCAACCTGCTATTATTCACTTTCCAGAATTATCATGCAATTGCTTTTCCTATGCTATCTAGAGTTTTAACTGTAATTAGTGGAAAAGATAGGCTCCAGTGGGTTTCTTCTCTCTTGGCTGAAACTAGAAGCCCACATCTTTTGTGTTTTTTAACAATGTAATTTTAAAACTCAACTATTCTTTAACAAGATAGATCAGTTTTAATATTAAAGGGCACTTGGGGACACTTGTAAGAACCTCAAATTCTTACACTTTTCTTTTTTCAATTCTACATTATGTAGTCTAAAATTTACTTTTTAAAATCACATGAAAAGCCAAATCTTAATTTATATGAAAATAAAACATCAAGAAAGTGTGCATCTTATTCTGGTGAGAGGTAAGTACTTATACGAGAGATAGATGCAAAAATTTATTTTCATATAAAAAACCAAACCAAACACACTGCCATGGAGTCAGATCCGACTCACAGTGACCTCTCCTTGGGTTTGCCAGGAAGTATCACTACAGAAGTAGATTGCCCCACCTTCCTTCCGAGGAGTCGCTGGTGGGTTTGAACCGCCCACCTTCTGGTTAGCAGTCTAATGCTTTAGCCACTATGTCACATGAACTCCTTAAAACAAAAGGAGCTAATAAAATTAAAAATTGAAGAATGAATTTTTTTCTTCCTGATTTCCATGTTTTGCTCACAAATGAATCATTCTGCTGTGACTTGTCTTCCCTCATATACCTCCTATACCATATTGCCAGCTTTTTAAGAAAATTTTCATTTCAAACAAGTGATTAGTGTTCTAGAGAGTGTACAAAGATCTTCAAATATCTTATAACATAAAACGATTAAAGGATACACTTTTATTTTTTACTTATTTGTATTTTTTATACTAAAGCTAAATCAACACGCTTCTAAGTAATCAAATTGATGTTTTTATTTTTGTCTACCAGGATAATGCTAATATATTCTCCAGGTTGAACTATTAAGAAATAAAAATTTTGCTAGAAGATCTTTCCTAGATGTACTGTAGAGTTTCCCAGTACATTGAAAGAAATAACTTCAATGCATTGAATTATATTCCTCCAAAATATTTGTTTAAATCTTAACCCCTATACATATGGATGTAATCTTATTTAAAAATAGTGTTTTCTTTGTTACGTTAATGAAGCCATATCAGTGTAGGGTATGTCCTAAAACTAACCATTTCTGAGTTATTTAAAAAAAAGAGGAGAATTGATACAGAGGCATGCACACATTGGGGAAGATAGACACCATGTCAGATAGGACCAAAGGAAGGGTTGGGACAATCATCAAGGAAAGAATCAATCTGCCATGACTGTGATTTGGACTTCTAGCCTCCAGAACTGTGAGAAAAATGAATTTTTGTCCCTTAAAGTTACCCACTTTGCCAGGCAAGATTGTCCTCTATCATCACTCCTATTAAATATTGTGTTGGAAGTTCTAGCCAGAGCACTAGGCAAGAAAGGGGAATAAAAGGCAGCCAAATAGATGAAGTAAAGCTATGCCTATTTGCAGATGATATGATCTTATACAAACAAAATCCCAAAGACTTAGCAAGAAAATTACTAAAACTAATTGAAAGATTCAGCAAAGTGTCAGAGTACAAGATCAAAATGCAAAAAGCAGTCATATTCCTTTACACTATGAAAAGAACTCTGAAAAGGAAAACATTACCATTTAAAATAATGACCCCCAAATAATAAATATTTAGGAATAAACCTAACCAGGGATACAAAAGACCTATACAAATAAAAATACAAAGCACTACTATAACAGACCTACATAAATGGAAGAATATACCTTGCTCATGAATAAGACTTAATGTTGTGAAAATGTCAATGCTACCCAAAGAGATCTACAGATATAATATAATTTCTATCCAGATTCCATCCTTATTCTTTAAAGAAATGAAAAAAAACTAAACTCCCACATTTTATGGAAAGGAAAGAGACCTCAGATAAGCAAAGCACTACTAAAGAAAAAGAACAATGTAGGGGACCTCACACTTCTCGATCTCAAAACCTACTGCACTGCCACAGTAGTCAAAACAGTCTGGTACTGGTACAATAACAGACACATAAACCAATGGAATAGAATTTAGAATGCAGAAGTAAATGCATATTTGATCTTTGATAAAGGGCCAAAATCTACTAAATGGTGGAAAGAGCCAGTCATTTTAACAAATGGTGCTGGCAGATCTGGGTATTCATTTGCAGAAAAATGAAACAGGACTCACATCACACACCATATATGAAAACAAACTCAAGATGAATCAAAAACCTAAATATAAAACCTAAAGCTATAAAGATCATCAAAGAAAAATAGGGACAAACTTAAGGACTCTAATACATGGCAAAAATACTATCAAACATAACTAAAAGCATCCAAACACCAGCAGACAATTAGATGACTGGAACCTCCTAAAAATTAGACAGGGATGCATACCAAAAGAGTAAAAAGAAAAACCCACACACTGGGAAAAATATTTTTGGCAACAACATATGGATGAAGGTTAAATCTCTAAAATCTATAGAAAATATCAACACCTCAACAACAAAAAGACAAATAATCCAATTAAAAAATGGACAAGAACATGAACAGACATTTACTAAAGAAAACATTCAGGTGGTCAACAAACACATGAAGAAATGCTCATGATCATTAGCTCTTAAATAGGTGTAAATCAAGACAACAATGACATATCTAACCCAGCATTAATGGCAAATTTTAAAAACAAACAAACAAATAATAAAAACAACAACAACAACAAAAAAAAAAAAAACCAAGAAAACCACAAATGCTGGTTTCCATTTGGAGAGACAGGGATTCTTATGCCCTGCTAATGGGATTTTAAAATGGTACAGACATTGAGGAAAACAAAAGATGCTTCCTGAAAAATTAGAAATACAAATACCGTATGACCCAGAAATCCCATTGCCAGGTATTTAGCCTACATAAATAAGAGTCATAACATGAATAGATAAGCACACAATGTTCAAACATCAAGCTTCAATATTTAAGGATTCTGTGGGCAAAATTTAGTTTTGGCAAGTGAAGGTGTATCATCGGCATATCATAGGTTGCTAATTAGTCTTCTTCCAATCCTGATGTCATGCTCTTCTTCATCTAGTCCAATTTCTCTGATTATTTGCTCAGCATACAGATTGAACAAGTTAGGTGAAAGGATACAACCTTCACATACTCCTTCCTGATTTTAAACGATGCAGTACCCCTTGCTCTGTTCTAATAACAGCCTCTCAAACTCTGTACAGGTTCCTAATGAGCACAATTAAGTGTTCTGGAATTCCCATTCTTCTCAATGTTATCCATAACTTGTTATGATCCACATAATTGAATGCTTTTGCATAGTCAATAAAACTCTAGTAAACATCTTTCTGGTATTTTTTGCTTTGAGCCAAGATCAATCTGATATCAGCAATAATATCCCTTGTTCCATGTCCTAATTTTAATCCAGTTTGCATTTCTGGAAGTTCTCTGTATGTATACTGTTGCAACCATCATTGAGTTATCTTCAGCAAGATTTTACTTGCATGTGATATTAACGATATTGTTCAATAATTTCCACAATCTTTGAAATGAGTACAAATATGGGTCTCTTCCAGTTAGTTAGCCAGGTAGCTGTCTTCCAAATTTCTTGGCACAGACAAGTGAGTGCCTCCAGCACAGCATCAGTTTGTTGAAACACTTCAATGGGTATTGTGTCAATTCCTGGAACCTTTTTCTTTGTCAATTCCTTTAATACATCTTTGACTTCTTCCTTTAATACCATTGATCCTTGATCATATGCCACCTCCTGAAATGCATCAATACTGACCAGTTCTTTTTTGGTATTGAACCAAAAAACCAAACTCACTGTCATTGAATTGATTCCAACACATAGTGATCTCTCCTTGGGTTTCTGAGGCAGTATTTCTACAGAAGTAGATTGCTCAGTCTCCCTTTCAGGGAGCGGCTAGTGGGTTTGAACCACCAACCTTCTGGTCAGCAGTCAAATGCCTTATGTTTTCTGCATCATTCAATATTTTGCCCATAGAATCTTCCAGTTTTGCAACTCAAGGCTTGATTTTTTTTTTTCCTTCAGTTCATTCAGCTTGAGAAATGCAGAGTGTGTTCTTCCCTTTTGGTTTTCTAAGTCCAGTCTTTGCATATTTCATTATAATAAAACTTTGTCTTCTCGAGCTGCTCTTTGAAATCTTCTTTTCAACTCTTTTATCTTGTCATTTCTTCCATTTGCTTTAGCTACTCTCTGTTCAAGGACAAGGTTCAGATTCTCTTCTGACATCCATTTTTGTGCTTTCTTCCTTTCCTGTATTTTTAATGACCTTTTGCTTTCTTCATGGATGATGTTCTTGTTGTCATCCCACAATTCCTCTGGTTTTCGGTCATTGGTGCTCAAAGCATCAAATCTATAAATGGTCTCTAAATTCAGCAGTGTATCAAGGTCATATTTTGGGTCTGATGAATTTGGTTTAATTGTTTTCAACTTGAACTTGAACTTGTATATGAGCTGTTGATGGTCTGTTCTGTAGTCAGCCCCTGACCTTGTTTTGTCTGAAGATATTGAGTTTCTCCATCACCTTTTCCACAGATGTAGTCAATCTTAGCCCTGTGTATTCCATCTGTTGAAGCCCACATATATAGACACCATTGATGTTGTTGAAAAAGGGTATTTTCAATGAATAAGCTATTGGTCTTGCAAAATTCTGTAATGCAATATCCAACATTGGTTCTATTACCAAAGCCATATTTTCCAACTACTGATGATTCTTCTTTGTTTCCAACTTTTACATTCCAGTCATGAGTGATAGTAAACATATCTGGATTCCATGTTTGGTCAAATTCAGACTACAGAAGTTGATAAAAATCTTCAATTTCCTCATATTTGGCTTTGGTGGTTGGTGCTTAAATTTGATTAATGGTCCTGTTAGCTAGTCTTCTTACCACTGACAGCATTTTGCTTTAGGATAGATCTTGAAACATTCTTTGTGATGATAAATGCCATGCCGTTCCTCTTCAATTTGTCATTCCCAGCATAGTAGATCATATTGTGTCTTTTTCAAAATGGCAAAAACAGTCCATTTTAGCTCAATAATGCCTAAGATATTGATTTTTATGTGTTCCATTTCATTTTTGAAAACTTCCAATTTTCCTAGATTCATACTTTGTGCATTCTATTTTCTGATTATTAATGGATGTTTATAGCTGTTTCTCTTCATTTTGATTTCTGCCATATTAGCAAATGGAGGTCCTAAGAGCTTTACTCCATCCAAATCATAATTATTGACTCTACTCTGAGGAGACAGCTCTTCCCCAGTAGTATTTTGAGTGCATTCTGACCTGATGGGCTCATCTTCTAGCACTATATTGGACATTATTCATTATATTGGACTATATTCATATAGTTTTCCAGTAATATATCAGACATTGTTTCACTGCTATTCATAAGGTTTTCACTGGTCAATTCTTGACCTTGCTGGTATTTGAAATACTGGTGGCATAGCCTTCAGCCTCACAGCAACACACAAGCCAACACAGTATGACAAACTGACAGACAAGTGGTGTGATGTGCATATGACACAACTTTGCTTGCTGAAAGTGAAGATGACTTGAAACACTTACTGATGAAGATTAAAGACTACAGTCTGTAGTATGGATTACATCTCAGCCTAAAGAAAACAAAAAAATCCTCACAACTGGGCCAATGACCAGCATCATGATGAATGGAGAAAAGACTGAAGTTGTCAAGGATTTCATGTTATTTGGTTCCACAATCAACATCGCTGGAAGCAGTAGTCAAAATAGCAGATGATGTATTGCACTGGACATATCTGCTGCAAAACACTTCTTTAAAGTGCTAAAGAACAAAGATGTCTCTTTGAAGACTAATGTGCACCTATTCCAAGCCATGGTATTTTCAGTTGCCTCGTATGCACATGAGAGCTGGACAATGAATATGGAAGACTGAAGAAGAGTTGATGATTTTGAGTGGCACTGTTGGGGAAGAATACTGAAAGTACCATGGGCTGCCAGAAAAGCTTAATCTGCCAGAATGGTCCTTGGAAGTAAGAATGGTCAGACTTCATCTCACCTACTTTGACCATGTTGTCCGAAAGGACCAGTCCCTGGAGAAGGATATCATGTTTGGTGAAGTGGAAGGTCAACAAAAAAATGGGAGGCCCTCAATGAGATAGATTGACACACTGGCTGCAACAATGGGCTCGGGTGTGACAAGAATTGTGAGTCTAGCACAGGACTGGGAATGTTTCATTCTGTTGTGCATGGGGTCTCGACAGCACCTAACAACAGGGAAAAAAAAAAAAAAAACAAAACACCATGGGCAAAATGGTGAATGGTACAGGAAGCATCAAAGGAGGATGATAGGTATTCACAAAGTCACTGAACCAAAAAGAATTGGTTGGTGTTAACCAGTTCATGAGGGTGCATATGATCAAGAACCAAGATATTGAAGCCCACGATGTACGGAAGACATTGGTGAAAAACAAGGCTCCAGGAATTGATGAACTACTAATTGAGATGTTCCAACAGATAAATACAACACTGTAGGTGCTCATTTGTTTATGCCAAGAAATTTGGAAGACAGCTACCTGGCCAATTGACTGGAAGAGATCCATATATTTGTCCATTCCACAGAAAGGTGATCCAATAGAGTGCAGAAATTATCAAACAATATCACTAGTATCACATACAAGTAAAATTTTGCTGAAAATAATTTGAAAATAGGTGAAGCAGTAAATTAACAGAGAACTTCCAGAAATTCAAGCCAGATTCAGAAGAGGGCGTGGAAAGAGGATTGGTGATATCTGATGGATCTTGGCTGAAAGCTAAGAATCCCCAAAAGATGTTTACTTGTGTTTTACTGACCTGTAAAGACATTCAATGACATGGATCATAACCAGTTATGGATAACACTGCAAAGAATGGGAATTCCAGAACACTTAATTGTCCTTATAAGGAACCTGTATTTAGTCAAAGAGGCAGTTGTTCTAGAGAATAAGAGGATACTACATGGTTTAAAATCAGGAAAGTGTGATCTGTATGCTGAGAAAATAATACAAGAAGATGAACTATATGAGGAAAAATATGGCATTAGAATTGAAGGAAAACTCATTAACAACCTGTGGATATGAAGATGACCCAACCTTGCTTGCTGAAAGTGAAGGTGACTTGAAGCACTTACTGATGAAGATAAAGACTACAGTCTTCAGTATGGATTACACCTGAAAATTAAAAAAAAAAAAAAAAAAAGTCCTCACAATAGAACCAGTAAACAACATCACGGTAATTGGAGAGAAGACTGAAGTTATCAGGGATTTCATTTTACTTGGATCCATAATCAACACTCATGGAAGCAGCAGTCAAGAAATCAGAGGACGTATTACACTGGGCAAATCTGCTGTAAAAGACCTCTTTAAAGCATTGAAGAGCAAAGATTTCACTTTGAAGACTAAGGTGTGCCTGACCCAAGTCATGATATTTGCAAGTGAATATGCAAGTGAAAGCTGGCAATAAATAAAGAAGATGGAAGAAGAATTGATACATTTGTATTGTGTTGGTGAAGGATATTGAAAATAGTGTGGAATGCCAGAAGAATGAACAAATCAGTCTTGGAAGAAGTGCAGCCAGAATGCTCCTTAGAAGTGAGAATTGTCAGACTTCATCTTCTCATGTATTCTGGTCATGTTGTCAGAAGGAACCAGTCTCTGGAGAAGGATATCATGCTTGATAAAGTAGAGAATGAGGGGAAAAGAAGAAGACCCTCAATGAGATGGATTGACACAGCAGTTGTGATGATGGGCTCAGGTAGAGCAAGGACTGTGAGGATGGTGCAGAACTGGACACTTTTTCATTCTGTGGTACATAGGGTCACTATGAATTAGAGTCAACTCCATGACACCTTGAAATAACAGTGTTCATTACAGAGCTATTTACAATAGCAAAAAGATGGAAAGAATGTATGTGCCCATCAATGAATGAATGGATGAACAAACTATGGTACATATATACAGAGAATACTATGCAACATTAAAGAACATTGATGGATCTGTGAGACATCTCATAACATAGATGAACCTAGAGGACATAATGTCAATCATGAAGAGACAGATATTATATGAAGTCACTATTATAAAACTCAAGAAAAGCTTTTTACACAAAAAGAAACCTTATTTGATGATTACCAAGGGTGTCAGGGGAAGAGAGAGTAAACCATTAACTAGAGAGTAGACACATACTAACTTGGGTGAACAGTGAAAGCAAAACTAAACTCAGTGCCATCAAGTTGATTCTAACTCACAGCAACTCCCACTGGATTTCAAAGACTTCCTTAACCACTACTCCATCAGAACTCCTTCACAAGAGTTAAAGAATTAAAGCACATGCACAACCTTGCAAAAGCAATAATCTATGAGTGATACATACATAGACATGCAAGCTGAACAGATGTAGGAAGAATAGTGGGACAAATATGTATAAGCTTGGGAGAGAATATTTTGACATATGTATTTACATATACTAAAAATATATCCATGAACATAGTAGATCATACAGGAGGCAAGGTGATGAAAACATCTTAGCCACAACTAGACATTAAAGTAATGAGTCACTGGGCCTGTAGGCTCAAGACCATAAATTCTGAGACCATAATCAAAGTCAATTGCACAACATAGTCCACAAAAAAACTGTTCTAAATTGTACATTGGTGTGTAGTGAATGGGGTCTTAAAAGCTTGTAAGGAGCCATGTAAGTCTCTCCCCATCCAGAGCAAAGAAGTGTGAAAAAAATCAAAGATGCATGGAAACAATTAGTCCAAAAGACTAATGGTCCATGAGAACCGCACCCTCCCTGACCCTGAGAACAGAAAAACAAGATGGTGCCCAGCTACCACTACCAACTTCTTTGAAAAGGATCACATTAGAAGGTCCTAGTTAGAGTAGGAGAAAAATGTGGAACAAAACTCAAAATCATAAGAAGGACCAGGCTTACTAGTCAGATAGAGATTGATGGAATCCCCAAGACTATGACCCTTAATCACTCTTCTGGCCTGGAACTGAACTCACACCAATGGTTCATTTTTTCAGTCAATCAATAGACAGGACTACAAGGCGAAAAATAACAGTAAAGAGGTCCACATTCCTTAGAAAAAAATCAATCAAGTTCAAAAGGGCAACATTTTCCCAAGAACAAAATTCAAAAAGCAGATAGGGTTAGGAAAGAAGGAGGAATAGAAATAAGAAACATAGGAAGGAAGTGAGATGAGTCATGTTATGTGAGGAGATTTCAGTCAATGACATGAAACAAAATGTGTATGAATTGTTGAATAGAAAACTGATTTGCTCTGTAAAGTTTCACCCAAATCACAATACAAAGTTAATAAATAAAGCTGCCCACCTGCAGTATTTGTGTTATAGAAGCTGAGTTTTAAGACATTGTACAGATGCTAAGAGCCTCTTAAACATAGTCAAATGACCTAATTCAGTAAATTAAAGTACATGGAATATAATTTCTGAGGTCCCATACCAACATTATCATTATATTTATCTGCTAGGATTTATACTTAATTATTTTTGTTAAAGCTCATTCTCCTTCTAGTCTATCATACTCCTTTTCTATGGTTGCTCATTACTTGAATTTCCTTCTCCAGCATTGACCCTTCCAATTCCTCCCCATCTTTCTGTCACTTAAAACACAAATGCAATTATGCCAGTAACTTGCTTTAAAAACTTTGATCACCTTTCATTATCAACAAGCCAAAACTGGTAGCATTGTGTCTAAGGCACTTGACTGCTAACCAGAAGGTTGGCGGTTCAAACCCACCAGCCACTCCTCGGAAGAAAGGTTGGTCAATCTACTTCTATAGTGATACCACCTCAGAAACCCAAGGAGGGGTCGCTATGAGTCGGGTCTGACTCGATGGCACATAACAACAACAACAACATGTAAATGATGCTTCTTTGTCTTTTGCAGCCACTCATATGCCTCTTGTTCCCCAGTCACTGAAAATACTTGCAGTTCCCAGTACATCGTATGCTCTCTCAGTCCTCTTGAGTAATCACATCATGTTTCCTCTTCCATGTGATTATGCTGGTTAACCTTATTTATCCGCAAATGTGCATCTGCCATGTCCTCCTTGATGGCCCCAGGAGAAGCTAGAAAATTCCACTTCCCATTCTTTCTTAAAATATATTGTGTTTTAGCTCATAACACATGCTATTTTAATTGCTTATTTTGTTTCTCTAAATACTCACTTGGCACAAATAGCATTAAAACATGCTAACTGAATGAATTGTGAAGGAAGAAAGGAAGAAAGTAAAGGAGGGAAGGAGGGAAGGAAGAAAAGAGGGAGGCAAGGAAGGAAGGATGGAGGATTCTTGATTAAAAAAAAAAAAAAAATGAGTATACTTAGAGCCAGGCAGGCTGTATGCTTAAAATGCTAGACAGACTGTACCTTCATTTCATCCTACTATAAAAACAACCATAAAAATGAACCCTACTGTTTTAAAAAAGTTCTGTGGCATCTCTAACTTTGACACATTAGAATCTTTCACCACTAAGGACTAAACAGAATTATTCTTCCAGCAGTGTTTGTCATTGTTATGGAATTTTTTTTTCTTTCATAATAGAATCAAGAGACTTGTGTTGGTACTGCTAGTCAAAACAAAATTATGATATCTGTCTCAGCTATGAAATTTCAGAGTTTTGAGCTCATGTGTTTCACAGTCACCATATTGTTACTGTCAAGATTAATGTGCCCAATGGCTGCTGACACACTAAGTATCCTTGAGGTAGCCCAAGAGAAGGCATTACTTAGTAAAATTGCAGTATTGTTTGACTCAAAATGTAAAGGGGAAATTTCCTACATAATGATAGTGTTAAGATTTTTGTCAAATTATATATCTTTTTCTATGGGGATTCCTGTGAAAAAATTTTCTGAACATTGTATAATTGATAGTTGTGTTTTTCTTAAACAAAAAATAATAATAATTTTTACCTTTTGGTCACCATGCATTGCATGTGTTATTGTGTCTGACTCATGGAGATTTTAGGCATGATAGAACAAAGCAATGCTCAGTTCTGTGCAATCTTCACGATCACTAGTATACTTGAGTCCATTGTTGGGGGTATTGTGTCAACCCCTCTCATCAAGGCTTCTCCTCACTTTTGTTGAGCCTCTATCTCTCCAAACATGATAACCTTTTCTAGTGAATGTATTGCATAGTTGGTAGTTTTCTCCTCTTCACTTTTCTTGCTAGAAAGCTTGTAAAATAATTCGGGAACCATCCTTAGCAAGAATACTTTATGGCCTGAATTTTGTGTATAGCCTTCTTGCCATTAACATCATCCAATCCTTTGCTTTGTCTTTCTTATCAGCTTTCAATCTATTTGTTTTCCTCTATTCAGAAATGCAGAGAGAAAGTCCTTACTAGCTAGTAGAACATAGGACATGAAGAATCTATCTCTCTCTGTATTTTTATATCACCCCTGATCTGCCTGTTGAATGGGATTTACAATTAAGTTTTCACATGGACAGAAAGTAATTTGAAGGAATAAGTTACTCAAAATTTTAAAAGCATGGATCCTTGCATTTACTGTGGTCATTTTATTTCCTTGACTTTCTGTTTTCTGGATTATTGTAATATCATATTCATAAGTCCAGCAAATGAGGACCTCCCCCTAGAGTCATGCCCTGAATTAGGGCATTTCACCTTCAGAACTCTGAAAAAATAAATTTCTTCTTTTTAAAGATCCCTGCTATGGGATAACTAAGTAACTAAGACAACTCCCTTCACCTAGTCTATCCATAATCAGTAAAATTACCTTCTTGTGGTTTATGTAACACTACAGTGTAGCCATCCAATCAGAGTTTAAATCCAGACTCTAGTACAAAAGAAGCTACTACCATGGGCAAGTCTCTGGAGCTCCCTGAGCCTCAATTTCTACATCTTCAATTTCTACCTTAAAGGTTAATGTGAAGTTTAGAAATGATATATGTATAGTGAATAGCACAGTATATGTCATACATGTACTCAATGAGTAATGGCTATTTTTAACTTGGAAATGAGTCTCATTTTCCTAACTCCACATTTTTGCCCATGCTATGATTTCATAGAAGGGCGCCCCTGTGTTTGCCTCTTAAAAGCTAGTTCATCATTAAGGCTGGACTAAAATGTCCTCCTTTTCTCCATCAAAACATCTCTAAATCCCCTAATATGAAAATAATATCTTTCTCTTCTAAAATTCTACAGGATTTTATTTGTATTTCCCTTTTTACACCCATTTTCCAAAGTGTTTTATATTTTTGTTAACTCTGTTACTGAACCATAAGGAGCTCTGGTGACATAGTGGATAAGACATATGGCTGCTAATCAGAAGGTCAGCTGTTCAAACTCACCAGCTGCTCTGTGGGAGGAAGATGAGGCAATCTACTTCCATAAAGATTTACAGCCTTGGAAACCAAATAGAGGTCACTTTGAGTCAAAATCAACCTGATGGCAGTGGGTTACTGAACTATAAGATTCTGTATGTCCAACCCATGTTTAATTCATCTTTTCATAAAAAGATATCTATTCTAATTCATGCATTTGTCATAAATGTAATGGGAACTCAATAAAAGTTTTTTGAATAAAAGCATAACTTAGTCATTCCAAATGTAGGAAAAAATAATTATTTTCACAAACTATCTCAGATACTGCTCTTCAGTCATATTAGCTAAAAGGCAGTGCACATACACTAGATATGAAACATAAGTAGGGTTTAGATTTCAATTTTTAAATAAGATCTATCATGTTACCTAACAACAACAACATTTATTAAAAGACTGTATTTTAGTCCATGCAAGTAACTTGTCTACTGTTTGAGGTGATAAACATCTATTTGCTATAGAAGTTTAACAGTCTTTAGAGCATAAGCTCAGAAGCAAATTACACCAGTTACAGGCTACGTAACCAAATAGAAGATGCTTAATCTTCCTCTCGATTTCTTGACTTAGATATGTGGGTAATGATAAAAACGATTTCATGGCATTGTTTTGGAGATAAATTGAAAATACTTGTAGAGCTGTGCAGTACTGTATGCAGCACTGGGCATGGAGTAAGTAAATGGTAAAGTATTGTTTCTTCTTATTATCATCAGAGCTGTTATGCATTGAACTGTGCTCCTCAAAAAGATATGCTGAAGTTCTAACCCATGGTATCTGTGAATGTGCCTTGTTTGGAAGTAGGATCTTTCGAGGCATTATCAATTAACATGAGGTTATAATGGAGTAGAGTGTGTGCTAATACAATCTAAGTGACTCCTTATAATATGAATGACTCCAGACATGGAGAGACACATAGAATGACCATGTGAAGATGTACCTACATGCCAAGAAACACCTGCAACTACCAAAATCTGGCAATAAAGGGTCTGCTTCTAGAGCTTCCAGACAGAGCATGCCTTGTCAACAACATGGATTTCTACTTTTAGCCTCAAGAATTGTGCCACAATATATTTATGTTCTTATAAGCCACCCATTAGTCATACTTTGTTACAACAGCTGTAAGAAACTAAAACAACTGCCAATGTTATTCATTAGAAAGTTATAATTTGTCATGTTACTGAGAACATCACTATTATGCACTTGAGCTACTGTCAACTGAACACCAGGCAAGAATGAGTCACCTTCCCAGCCTACATTTCATCATGGTCCAGAAGATCAACTGCACAATGACATGTGAACATGTAATATGCTACCCCAGGATGATATTAGATTGTACGTAGTTTTAATTGTCACCACATATCTTGCTTTTCTCAGTACACAATTTTCAAGCATCTCCAGTTTCTTCACTCCAAAGTTTTCCTTTGGGAAAAAGAAGGCTTAGTTTGCAAGTGATTTTATCTCTAGACTCTACTGAATGACATTTAATCTAAACGTGGCTTCTAAAAATGGGAAACATCTTTGCTGCTGTAAAAACCATTGCAAAATAAAAAGAATCAGAATTGATGCTTTTGAGTTGTGCTGCTGGTGAAGAATGCTGAAAGAACCATGGACTGCAAAAAGAATTAACAGATCTGTCCTGGAGGAAGTGCAGCCAGAATGCTCCTTTGATGCGAGAATGGCCAGATTTCATCTCAGCTACTTTGGTCATGTTGTCAGAAGGGACCATTCCCTGGAGAAGGATGTCATGGTTGGTAAGGTAGAGGGTTGACAAAAGAGGGGAAGGCCCTCAAAGAGACAGATTGACACAGTAGCTGCAACAATGGACACAAGTGCAGCAAGGATCATGGAGCTGGTGTGGGATGGGGCAGTGCACAGGGTTGCTATGAGTCGAACATGACTCAATGGCACCTAACAACAACAACAACATATTTCAGCTGCTTCTTAAAAGACATTTTTAATTTTAATACTGAAGGTAAATAGTCATGAAAGTGTTGAAGTGCACTCAGCCACAGGGATCCAGGTGAGGAGAGGGAACACAGGCATGCCAAAAGCAGCAGGGTGGGAGATCTGGAGAAAGAGGATTAAAAGGCCCAGGAACCAGGACAGAGGAGGAGTCAGCCGCAAGGACCCAGGTAAGGGTGGTAGGAGAGGTTTCCAACAGGGAGACAAACTTCTCTGTCAGTTTGTCCTACCATGGTGACGTGTTGATGTGAGTTTTGAGGCTGAGCCACTGGTGTTTCAAACCCAGCAGAATGCACAGGTGCACAGCTGTCAGCTCAGCTTACAAACTGAGACAGCCTAGGAAGAAGGAGGAGACCATCCACTTCTCAAAGAATTGGCCAGGGAAAACCTTATGAATAGAAAAGAAACACTGTCTGTTACATTACTGTGCAAATTTATGAATAGTCTGGTTAAGCTAGAAGGCTCTCAAAATTGGACTGGGAAAGAGCTGCATCATCAGAGTAAACCCAGCCTTACTCATATGGATAAGGTAAAGCTTTCGAGACCTCCATTTGCTGATGTGGCACCACTCAAATTGAGGAGAAACAGCTGCAGACATCTATTAATCATCAGAACATGGAATGTACGAAGTATGAGTCTAGGAAAATTGGAAGTGGTCAAAAATGAAATGGAACACATAAAGATTGATATGCTCAGCATTAGTGAGCTGAAATGGACTGGTATGAGCCATTTTAAATCAGACAACCATATAATCTACTATGCTGGTAATGCCAGTTTGAAGAGGAATGGAGTGGCATTCATCATCACAAAGAATGTTCCAAGATCTGTCCTGAAGTACAATGCTGTCAGTGATAAGATATTATCCATATGCCTACAAAGAAGACCCCTTAATAGGACTATTATTCAAATTTATGCCCCAACCAACAAAACCAAAGATGAGGCAAATTGAAGAATTTTATCAACTTCTGCAGTCTGAAATTGACCGAACATGCAATCAGGATGTGTTAATTATCACTGGTGACTTGAATGCAAAAGTTGGAAACAAAGAAGAATCACCAGTAGTTGGAAAATGTGGCCTTGGTGACAGAAATAATGCTGGAACACGCATGGTAGGATTTTGCAAGACTAATGACTTGTTCATTGCAAACACCTTTTTTCAACAACACAAATGGAGGCTGTACACGTGGACTTCACCAGATGGAACACACAGGAATCAGATTGACTACATCTGTG
>NW_006922093.1:413723-415272 GCF_000298275.1 Orycteropus afer afer | reverse complement strand
GTTCCATTTCCTTTTTGACAACTTCCAATTTTCCTAGATTCATACTTTGTACATTTCATGTTCCGATGATTAATGGATGTCTGTGGCTGTTTCTCTTCAATTTGTGTGGTACCACATCAGCAAATGAAGGTCTTGAAAGCTTTCTCTTTTCCATATGAGTAAGGCTGGGTTTACCCTGATGATGCAGCTCTTTCCCAATCCTATTTTGAGAGCCTTTTAGCCTAAACGGACTATTCCTAAAGGTGCACGGTAATGTTCCAAACAGTGTTTCTTTGCTATTCATAAGGTTTTCCCTGGCCAATTCTTTGTGAAGTGGAAGACCTCTTCCTTCTTCCTAGTCTGTCTCAGTATATAAGCTGGAGTGTTACCTGTGCACCAAGTGCATCTCGCTGGGTTTTAAACACCAGAGGCTCAGCCTCAAAACTCACGTCTTTATGTCACCACAGTAGGACAAACTGGCAGACAAGTTTGTCTTGCTGTTGGAGACCTCTCATATCACCCCCAGTTGGGTCCCTGTGGCTGACTGTACCTCTGTCTGGCTTCCTGGCTTTTAATCCCCTTTCTCCTGCTCTTCTACCCTGCTGTTTTGGGCATCCCTGAGTTGTCCCTGGGACTGACTGCTCCTCTGTCCGAGATCCGGGCTTTCTCCTGCTCTCCGGTCCTTCTGCTTTGGGAAGGCCTGAGTTTCCTCTCCTAAACTAATCCCTTTGTCTGATTGCTCTTCTCTCAGGTTTCCTGGCTTTTTATCCCCTTTCTCTGCTCTTCCCGCTTGCTACTTCGGGTGTCCCAGTGTTGTCTCTCCTCACCTGTAACCCTGGGGCTGACTGCTCTTTTGTCCGGGTTCCTGGCTTTTTATCTCCTTTCTCCTGCTCTTCCAGCCTGCTACTCTGGGTGGGCCTGATTTGCCTCTCCTCACCTAATCGCTTTGGCTGACTGCTCTTCTCTCTGGCTTCCTGACTTTTAATCCCCTTTCTCCTGCTCTTCCTGCTTGCTACTTCAGGCGTCCCTGAGTTGTCTCTCCTCACCTGTAACCCTAGGACTGACTGCTCTTCTGTCCGGGTTCCTGGCTTTTTATCCCCTTTCTCCTGCTCTTCTCACTTGCTACTTTGGGCGTCCCTGAGTTGTTTCTCCTCACATGTAACCCTGGGGCTGAATTTAGAGATCATCTAAATAATAGATTTGATGCATTGAATACCAAAGACCAAAAACCAGAAGAATTGTGGGAGGACAGCAAGAACATTATCCATGAAGAAAGCAAGAGATCACTAAAAAATGAGAAAAGAAGAGAAGACCAAAATGGATGACAGAAGAGATTCTGAAACTTGCCTTTGAGTGGAGAGTAGCTAAAGCAAATGGAAGAAGTGACAAGCTAAAAGAGCTGAATAGATTTCAAAGAGCAGCTTAAGCAGATCAAACCAATTACTATAATGAAATGTGCAAAGACCTGGAGTTTGAGAACCAAAAGGGAAGAACACACTTGGCATTTCTCAAGCTGAAAGAAATGAAGAAAAAATTGAAGCCTTGAGTTGCAATATTGAGAGATTCTATG
>NW_006922093.1:396480-412318 GCF_000298275.1 Orycteropus afer afer | reverse complement strand
TGTCATGCTTGGTAGGGTGGAGGGTCGATGAAAGAGGGGAAGGTCTTCAATGAGATGGATTGACACAGTGGCTGCAATGATGGGCTCAATTATAGCAGGGTTATGGATCTGGCACAGGATCAGGCAGTGTTTTGTTCTGCTGTGCATGGGGTCCCTATGAGTCAGAAATGACACGATGGCACCTAACAACAACAACGAAAACAGTGTTGAAGTTTGAAACAAATATTTCCTTTTACTGTTTTTCAAAGTTTCCAGATCATTTTTACTGAACAATGTCCCAAGCAAGGAAAGTAGCTAAAAGAAACAATTATTTGTTACTGCATATCTGCCTGATTCAGTATTTTCTTAGTATTATGCAAATTAAGTGACAAGAAATGATTGTGCTGCTGAGGCTAATATAAGACTACAACTATTGTCCATAACCCTGTTGTTTCATATGCTCACATATACAAATTACTTTATCTTTTTCCCTCTCTCTCTAGCTCTCTTTCCCTGTGTGTGTGTATGTGTGCTTCTGTCTCTGTTTCTCTGTGCGTATATATAGTTTTTGTGGAAAAAAAGTTTGCAAGGTACAGTTTTCAATGCCAGTCTTGGATATACCTATGGAGCTGTGCTGCATGACAGGTTTACAAGTTCCTGGGAGCATAACTGAAGTCATGGGATCTGTGTTACACACACACACACACACAGAAAAAAAAAAAAAAAAACCAAAGAACAGATGGGTTTAATATCTTTCAGGTATTCTGGAAAAAAATGGGGAGAAATATTTGGCAGCAGAAAAACCAAACAGAGAAAGGAGAGAGAGATAAATTGACATGATGTCCAAAATTATATTGTCATCAAGAAATTTCCAAGGATAGAAAGGAGAAATTTGCTTTGATATTACCTGCATATTATCAGTGTCCAAGTAATATTTTAATACTTGAGCAATGTCTAAATTTACTGAATAATTGAAAGTTGAACAAATCATTGCCATTTTTGTTATGTTTTCTCTTACTTCTCTGGTACTGGTATAATAGAAATAGCTCAAGTGGAAGGCTTACACAGAAATTTATTTTCTTACAGTTTAGGAGGCTAGAAGTCTGAATTCAGAATGTCAACTCTAGGGGCTAGGTTGAGGCACCTTGACATTGGATTTTAGCTCTGTCTTCCAGGCCCACTGGAGCAAGTTGGAGGGTTCTCCTGACTCATCATCTTCTGGCTGCTGAATCCAAGATTGGCAGGTAAAATGGCAAATTATTGACTCACAAGCTGTGAAGGCAAGAACCCCAAGATTGGTAGGCCACTGGTTCAAGTCTCAGAACTAGAGATGAATGATAAGCCAAATGCAGGATTCTTTCCATATATGTTGCAACTAGACCACACACTGAAGACAACTTGTTTTCAAATGATTAACTGCTCACAGCAGATTGCACCATGGAGATTATACCATGGTGCTTAACTATACAAGAGCTGCCAAGCCACACAAAATTATGGACCAGCCATCTTGACACACAACCTTAACTACCACACCTGTCTTATTCTGCTAGTAGAAGACCCTTGTGGTGCAGTAGTTAATGCACTGAACCACTAACTGATACCTTGGTAGTTAGAACTAACAAGCTGCTCTGCAAGTAGAAGATGTGACTGTCTGATTCTGTAAAGATTTACCATCTTGGAAACTCTAGGGGCAGTTCTATTCTGTTCTATAGGGTTTCTAAGGATTGGAATCAACTCAATGGCAGTAGGGTTTGTGGTTTATTCTCCTAGAATGTAATCTTAGTGAGGGTAGAAACTTTGTCAGCCATGTTTTCTGCTGCATACTTAGAGCAGCAAGTAGCTTCCAGCATAGAATGGATATTTTCACCATATCTGATAAATTTATGGGCCAAATACAATTGGCCCTACAGAATCCCAGCTGGATGAGAAGTCCTGACAGATGTACTGGTTTTCATTTAATTTTCCAGAGTGCTCATCACTTTTCTTTTCTATCTTTATAGATGATATTTATAATCTCAGTATGAATAGAAACACAGATTTGATTTCACAATTACATGGAATGAATCCATATATTTTTGAAGACTGCGTTATCTTTCCGAAAGTTATGCTTTCCCTTTTGGATTCCCTACCACTACCTTCCCTCCTACTCCCTGCCCCAAGCTTAAGCCCATTCAGTCTATTGTGATCTATTCAGCTTCTAGATTAATTTAACTTTTGTACAGACTTTAAAAAATAATTTTCCGTTTACTTGTATATTAGATAAATTGGGGGTTTTAAATTAAAAAAGAATAAGTTGATAATAAATAGAATATAGTAAAGCACAGACTTACCTTATGATTCATTTCACTAAATGTATTTCTCTTTGTGTGCTCCTATTTGTATTTGTGTGTATGTGTGTGTGTGTGTGTATGCCTAACATTGAGCAGCAGCTTGGTACCCTGCAGATATATAGATAAAAAAAGAACAAAGGGGAACCTTTCATCCAGTATTTTTGTGAGGTGCTGTTGTGTCCATTCTGACTCACAGTGGCCCTATGTGCAGCAGAAGAAAACATTGCCCAGTGCTGTGCCATCACAAGTGCTGCTATGTTTGAGCCCATTTGCAGCCACTGTGTCAGTCCATCTGGTTAAAGATCTCCCTCTTGTTCTGCTGACCCTCTACTCAGCCAAACATACTGTCCTTCTCCAGGGACTGGTAACTCCTAATAACATGTCCAAAAAAAAGTGAGACGAAGCCTCACCATCCTTGCTTCTAAGGAGAATTATATCCTGGTTGCTCTTCATCCAAGATAGATTTACTTGTTGTTCTGGAAGCCCATGATATATTCAATATTCTTCACCAACACCATCATTCAAATGCATCAATTCTTCTTCCTCTTGCTTATTTATTGCCCAGCTTTCACATTCATATAAGGCTACCAAAAATAACATGACTTGGGTTAGATGTACCTTCTTCCTCAAGTGACGTCTTTGCTTTCTATCATTTTGAAAAGGTATTTTGTAGCAGATTCATCCAGTGCAATATGTAGCTTGATTTCTTTACTGTTGTATATATGGATATAAATTATGAATAGAAGTAAATTGAAACAAATCACTTTAATCTTTCTCCCTTTTTCACTATGTTGCTTATTGGCTCAGTTATGAGGATTTTTTTTTTTTTTCCTAAGGTATATCCCATACTGAAGGCTATATATAGTCTTTGATGTTCATCAGTAAGTGTTTCAAGTTCTCTTTCCTTTTCAGTAAGCGAGGTTGTGTCATCTTCATATCACAGATTATTGATGAAGCTCTATACCTCTTCATATAGTCCAGGATTTCAATTATTTTCTCAGCATAGGACTTGATTAAGCATGGTAAAATGCTGCAACCATTATGCACGACTTTCCTGATTAAAATCACACAATATTCCCTTTTCTTTTTGAACTGATGCTTGTTCCGTGTACTGGCTCTATATGAGCACAATGAACTATTCTGGAATTTGTGTTCTTCTCAATGTTATCCATCATTTGCTATGATCTACAGAGTTGAGTGCCTTTGTAGAAACCATAAAACACGAGTAAACAAAAGCCTCTAGCTCCAGTGGGCCAGGAGCAGGAGGCAGAGCTGAACCCCAAGGTTGAGGGGCTTTCACCCAGCCCCTAGAGCCTGGCACTTTGAACTTGGACTTAAAGCCTCCAAATTGTAAGAATAAACTCCTGTTTGTTAAGACCATCCCATTTATGGTGTATTCTTGTCAGAGCAGCACTAGGGAACCAGAACAGAATTTGGTACCGAGAGAGTGGAGTGCTGCTCTGACAGATACCTAAAATGTGGAAACAGGAGTGGAGTGCATCCTTGACCTGAGATCCTGGCAGAGAGACCCCGGCATACAGCACGACAGATGGCAGGACAGACAGCAAGAGACCAGCATGAGAGATAGCAGGAGCAGAGCCCAGAGACCGGCATGAGAGATGGCAGGAGCAGAGTTGAGGAAACCGGCATGAGACAGTGCAAGCCTTACCAGCCCACGAAGGAGAAAGTCAGGTGCCATTGGGTAGACGGCTTCCTGGCAGAGTGGGTTGCCTTCAGGCATTAATTGGTAGAGAAGACCGGAATAAAATGGAGTAGCAGGTTGGCTGGCCCACGGAGCTAGAAAGCCAAGTGTCCTGTGGGCAGAAAGATTTCCGGCGGTGTGGGTTGCCCTCAGGCATTAATCGGCAGAAGCAGAGAGACCAAAGAAATGGAAGCAGAGCTGCCTCAGCCTTAAGGGTAGGACCATGGCCTTTGGGGGTGGAACCACCACAGCCCCCTAGGTTTCAAAGAGCCAGGCCTTCACCAACTTGGTTCTGGAGTGTGGGGCTGCTCATTCATGTGAGCCGGTGAGATGGAGCCATAGCTGTTGTCCAAGAGTGAGGGGGTGGGGCTGCCATGCCCAAGAGGGAGAGGAATGGTCTCATTTCTAGGCCAAGGAGGTGAGGTCACTATTTAGGAACTAGGCGACTGGAGCCACCCAGTGGAGGAGACCTGTACAGATGCCACCCATTGAAGATCTGTACTGTACAGGTGGTGCCAAGTTGACAAGGGGTGGAATTGTGATGGTTATGTTTGTATGTCAACTTGGCTGGGCCTGGTTGAGTGGCTGGGCAGCTGGATGTAGTATTCTCTATGATGAGACTGGTAATCAACTCCATGGTGGAATCTACTGGGAGCATCTGAATAGCTTCCTTTGGGTATGTGGTCTGCTTCCTGTATATAAGGAGAGGCTTTGGGAATGGTCTCTAGCCTATGGCATGCTTGGATCCTGCATGTAGCTGTGTCATTGCTCAGCAGCCTGCTATGCACTGCTGACCTTGGGACTTACAATGGATTTAAGTTAATGGCCTGCCATGTGGTTTGGTAACATCCTTACTTGTCAACTCTGGGGCTTCTCAGCCTCAGCAGGCAGCAGCTGTCTGAGTGAAGAAAAGCCTCTAGCTCCAGTGGGCCGGGTGCAGAAGGTACAGCTGGACCCCAAGGTTGAAGGGCTTTCACCCAGTCCCTAGAGCCTGGCACTTTGAACTTGGAGTTAAAGCCTCCAAATTGTAAGAATAAACTCCTGTTTGTTAAGGTCATCCCATTTGTGGTATATTCTTGTCAGAGCGGCACTAAATAACCAGAACAGAACTATTCTGGAATGCTTGTTCTTCTCAATGTTATCCATAATTTGCTATGATCTACAGAGTCGAATGCCTTTGTGGAAACAATAAAACACAAGTGAACATCTTTTCATATTCCCTGCATTCAGACAAGATCCATCTGGTATCAGCAATGATATCACTATTTCTCAGTGATCATATCCGTATTTCTCAGCAATCATATTTAATTAGACAAGTCAGGTCATATCTAAGGAGACAACTCCCACCCCCCAAATAAAAACCATGTGCACAAGGCCAGATCTTCTGGACCAGTAGAGATTAGGGAACCCTTGAGGCTATTGCCGTAAGACAGCCTTTGAACTTGAAACTGATGCTATTTCTGGAGATCATTTTTCAGCCAAATAATAGATTGGCTTATAAAATAGACAAAACCACATTGCTTCCTTAAACAAGCAACTATATGAGACCAAATGGTCAACATTTACCCAAAAGCCAAAATGAGAAATCAAGGAAGAAAAGGGAAGCCAGGTCAATGGAAGCAGAAAAACCAGAATGGAAATAATGAGAATGCTGACACATTGTGGAACTGTAATCAATTTCACAAAACAATTTTATAAAAATTATTAAATAAGAACCTACTTTGCTATGTAAATATAAATTTTCACCTGAAAAGTAACAAAATATTAAAAAAAGAACACTAGCACACACTGATATCATTCACACATATACACAACATTAAAACCCTCAAGAGTCAAAGACCTATTTCCTTGAATACAAGGTAACTTGACTTTGAACATTTAAAATGTTATTTCAGTCTAAAAAGCTATTCCTACTTACTCTCTCTGGCACATTTTTGTTTCTCAGCCTCCAAGTGTTAACCTTTGACCATGCTGACATGTAAGTTAGATAATCCTGAAATTAAATTTTTAAAGAAAATTTTCCTTATTCTTTTGTATTTGTCCTTACATTTTCCTACTTGAAATTATATTTGCTTTTCTCCGTGCACAATTTTCAAGCATCTCCAGTTTCTTCATTCCAAAGTTTTCCTTTGGGAAAGAGAAGACTTACTTTGCTAATGATTTTATCTCTAGACTCTACTGAATGGCATTTAATCAAAGTGTGGCTTCTAAAAATTGGAAACATCTATGCTGCTGTGAAAATCATTGCAAACTTAATGGAATCATGCTTTAGTCGGGGTTCTGCGACCTCTCACCATTAAAAATGTTGACCTTGGTAACAGAACAGATATACAAAAACAGTTAGCTATTGATCTGATTAATTTTAGAAATGCAAAAAGTAGACCCTAGTGATCGAGAAGACCAAAGCCTTCCTGGAAGGTAGGAGAGATTGCTCAAAAATCACCCTCCCTAGAAGTCAAGGTCCAGGATGAAGCACACTATGGTATGGATCCCACCATCATCACATATAGCACACTCACATTTATACAATAAAATTTAGTATATAAGTTTTAAAGGAAGAAAAAAAGAGAACGCAAAAGAATAATATGAGAAATATGTGCAAGAGCAAGCAAGGTCAGAGATAGCTCTTGGCTTGTTAATATACATTATGGTGAAAGTGGGCAGAGGACACATATGAAGTTATTGGAGTAACAGGAAATTCATGATTTTTTTAACAACAACTACTAAAACCATTTCTTTCTTCTGTACTGCCTGACTCTGATAGCAGAAACTATGGAAAATTATTCCAGTTCTTCTAAAATATATCCAAAACAAATTGGTTCAGAACTTTGAGTGTAAAGATAGTGTTGGATTTTGGTTAAGCCTATGTGTTTGGGGGCCTGAGTACCTGGAATTGAATCTTGACACCCCCATGTACTGGTCATGTGTGATCATGACAAAGATACCTAGCATGTCTACACTTCATGTGTAATACAAATATAATAGTAGTACTTCCTCAGTAAGTTATGATGATTTAGTAAGTTTATTAGTGTTAGTAAGATAATTGCATTGCTAACAACAAAAGATCAGAATATGAGATATAAACATGCATAACTTCAATTTTTATGATACACTTTTACAGATTAAATTTGGTAAAACTAGGTAGTTCACATTCTGTATGAAGATTGTGATTCTTCCAATTCCTAAAAAATAAGCCAATCAGTTATAAATATCAGTAATAATCAATAATGATCAATAAAGCTTAATTTTTTAAAAAATTGAGAAAAATCTCAGGGCTTGTTGTACAATAACAGTTAATAAATGTTTTTTGAATAATGGGCAAATACATTAAAATTTTGGTTAAGGCATTTGTTCATGTGAAGTACTTTCTAATGTGTTTGAATTCCCTTGAGATAGGAAGATCATCATCTTAATTTATAGGTGTAAAAACATGTTTCAGAAATGCCATAATACATTGTTAAGTACCAAAGATCTAGAATAAGTATTGAATTTTACTTATACAACCAAGCTGATCTTCGACTGCTTATCAGTGTCCTCCTAAATTTGTCCACACAGAATGCAATGGCTCCAAATGATCTTTTAGTGAAACAAGAGAACTGGGTTCGAATCCATGTCTCCTACTATTGAGTCTCCTACTTGTGGTGTTACCAATGTGCCTCCCTCCCTAAAAACAAAACTGCTGTTTATTTTGTCTGTCTGATCCAGTCATGTCACAGAATGACAACCTGAGTTCAGTGATTTTTTTTTTTTTTTTCCCTGCAAGGTGGTTATCTGTAGCTTCTGTCCAGTAGGTCTCCTCTGGGCTCCCCAAACTAAGCTTTTCTCCACACAAAGCTTAGTCACCTCTCCCAAAAGAAAATAATTACACCTCTTTCTGTTTTCCTATTCCTACAATTATTGATCAAAGGCCTAGCACTCTTATCAAAGAAATGCATTTATTTATATTCGTGTCATATTCCTCAGTCCCTTGGTAACGCCAAGCAGTGAGATATATGGTGACATTCAGCTAAGGGTCCATTGGTAATTACAACTGAGCTGCAAAATATTTCAGCAGGGAATAGCCAAGCAATGAAGGCTCTACAAATGATGATTATTATCTATGACTCCCAGAATTCTCGATAATTTGTTGAAGAAGGTTATTTTTTAAATGGGCAGACAGCCTTAACCCTTAGAGACTTAGTCCACAAAAGAGTTCTCAACTATAAAATCAGAGAAAATAGTAGTAACTGCATAAATATTTTATTTTGTCATAATAGGAACACAAAATGAACATGACAAAGGTTTACATGATCTTTTTCCTCAGTGAGTTTAGACCTTTGCTGGTAATTTTTAATAACAATAGTATGGCAATGTGTAGTGCAAGAGAGGAACTTAGCATTGTCATACAGACAGGCTTTAGATCCCAAATCTCACAATCATTAGCTCTTTAACAATGAGCAAGTTGATCACTCTAAATATCAGTTTCCTCAACGGTAAGTTACTATTACCATCCACCTGGTTGAGCTGCAATGAGGATCATACAAAATAAGGTCAAAGGACCAATCAGAACAGGGAGCAGTACAATTTACCAGTTTTCATTAAACATTACAAATACCTGATACTATTTTATATATGACTATACTAATATATCCATTGTGAAATGTTTTACATTTTGGATGTGGAATGATTAAAATGAGTGAAATTTTAACCACAGACTGTCCTTGGGTTATGAATGACTAACTTACAACTGGCAGTTATGAATCAATATATATTTAATGTATTATATTACATTAAAAATTCAAGTTACATACAAAGGTTCTTAATAACAAATGGCCCCTACTTTGCAACATGCATCAAAACATTATTATTATTATTACTATATTATTATGTTAAAGATGTTTTAGCGTATCTGGAAGTATTTCTTTAATGTTTTTTATGCACAGGAAAGTATATTGTATACTAAGACAAACAAATGACTTATTGATTTTAGACACAAACTCTACCTAACTGTTCCAACCTACATGCAAATTCAATTTAAAGACAGATTTAAGAACTCACTAATAATCTGTGGATTGCTTGTCATCTGCATATTTAAACAGGGAATTAATAGAGTGACTGGTTAACTTTATTTCTTATTAACTCAAGCTTGAAGTGTTTTTTTTTTTTTTAATTAAAATTCACTTAAGTGTCTAAACCAAATTAGTAAATTGAGTAGTATTTTTCAAAGAGTGAGTAGGTCATATAATCAATTTAGTGGGTCATCACTAGCATTTCAATAGAAATATAACAAATATACTGTTTTCATGAAAATTTTGTTTCTGTTTTAAATGTATATATAGATTGTGGGTGTGTTTGTATGTATGAACCACCATATTTACAATTTAATCTTAACTTCTTATGTGAATTACAATTAAAATCCTTTGAGAATATTAATAATATGGGAAGTGGGAAGTTGTCTTTGATAGTTGAAGATCCTGAAGCAATTCAGAAGAATGATGTATTGAAATGTGAAATTTTTCAGCATAGTAATTTGCATTGTAAATAATTAAGATACATTCTTTGTAGTCTAGAGATGGATTCAAGTCCACCTCCACCATTTACCAGCTGTATGATGCTGGGCAATTTCTTTAAAATTTTCAAGCTTTCCGTAAGTTTTCTTAACTATACACTCAAGATAATTATAGAACAATCCTTACAAATTTGTTTTGATTATTATATGAGTTGATACATGTAAATCACTTAACACTGTTTCTGACATATTTTAGGGTTCAAAAGTGTTAGATATGATTGTTAATAATAACCACTTCTTAATGTGAAGTAATTGGAAGTTGAAATACATTTTTTTTGTCCCAAGATAACCTGTGTAAGTTTTATTAAACCTCAAAGTAGCTACTTATGGTCTTATGTAAGGTGACTGGACATTAAACATTATTTCTGCTAAAAAAAAAAATCTATTCTTAACAAAATTTGCTTTGTGGTGCATCAAAACATGTGAGCTGGGACTCCCCTTTTCATCCTGTCTTGGGATAGGAGTAAGAAAGGAGGGGGAAGAGCAGAACCATAAAATCTAGCAAGAAAGGAAAGATTCCCAGGAGTGAAGGCCTGTGGCTGATCAGTAAAAGTTGAGGATCAAAGAAGAGGAGAAAGCAGTGGAAATAGAAAATAAGAAAAGCAAAATTATACCATATCAGAGGACTGACTTACAAGTTGTCCAAAGAAAAACTAATTCTAATAAAAACTTAGAAGGAATACTGAAGAGAGGCAGGCATAAATAGATAAATAGAATGAAAGGAGATAAAGCAAAAAGTAAAATGTGCTAGAAAACAGTTGAAGAACAGACAAAGGAAACAATATATTTACATGTAATTAGAGTTTTTGACAATGAAAACAAAACAACGAAATAAAAACAGTATTAACTATGTAATTAAAGGAAACTTTTCAGAAATAAAAATATCTGAATCTACATATCTATCTTAGATTTGAAGAGCTTCAATAACAAAACACCACAAAATAGATAACTTTAAAGAATAGAAATTTATTTTCTCACAGTTCTGGAAGCTGGAAGTTCAAATCACAGTCTGTCTTAGTAAAAAACAGTGACATACCAGCAAATATAGACACCGTGTGTCATTGGTTGCAGATGCATACATAAGCAGCAAAGAAATGCCAAAGATAACCAGCCGTCACCAGAAGGTAGGAGAGGACCACAGAAGGAACTGACATAGTCGAATAAAACAACTCTCAATTTATTTCTTCTGCCTTTGTTCATTTGTTATTGATGTCTAAATTTATGATTGAAGACTTTTTAATATCCCCTAACTTCTTAATAGGAGCTCTGGTAGCATAGTGACTAAGGCACTCAACTGCTACCCAGAAGGCTAGCGGTTCAAACCCACCAGCCACTCCTCGGAAGGAAGGTTGGGCAATCTACTTCCGTAGTGATACTGCCTCGGAAACCCAAGGAGGGGTCATTCTGAGCTTGGGCTGACTCGATGGCATATATATAACAACTTAATGGAGGAACTTTAATTCTTTTGGGAATTATTTGTTACAGTTTTCTTTTGCTCTACCATTGCATCTGAGTAGCTGTATTAACATCATCTTAACTCTTTTTAATCTTACTCTGTTTTATTTCTTACAGACATATTTGTATGAATAAATACAATTTTTATCTATACATTTCTGAACAGCAAAATTGTTGTTTGGAGTGATTTGTGCGAGATTCCTAGTTCAAGAGAATCTTTCTTTCCCCATAAATATTACTTGACAGGATCACTAAAAGCTAGAACTGGATAATAATTTCTGAATTTAATAATAATTTTTTCCCTCTATTTGGTATTATAACTCTTTTTAACTTCTTACAACTCTTCTGGTAAGTCTCTGTATAGACATATACTTCCATTTCTCTTGGAAAAATACTCAGAAGTGGCGTGACTGGGTCATATGATGGGTACAAACTTTTTTAAGGAAAAAAGTGTTTTTTGAAGTGTTTTTTTTAATTAAAATTCACTGAAGTGTCTAACCCAAATTAATAAATTGAGTAGTATTTTTCAAAGAGTGAGTAGGTCATATAATCAATTTAGTGGGTCATCACTAGCATTTCAACAGAAATATAACAATATAGTGTTTTCATGAAAATTTTGTTTCTGTTTTAAATGTATATATAGATTGTAGGTGTTTTTGTATGTATGTACCAACATATTCACAATTTAATATTAACTTCTTATGTGGATTACAATTAAAATACCAAACTGTTTTCCAAAATAGTTATACCATTTTACATTCCCACCAAACACATGTGAATGTGTCACTTCCTTCAAAAATTTGCCAATGATTGACATGTTGTTGTTGTTAGGTGCTGTCGAGTCAGCTCCAACTCACAATGACCCTGTGTACAACACAATGAAACACCGCCTGGTCCTGTGCCGTACTCACAATCCTTGCTCTGCTGGAGCCCATTGTTGAAGCCACCGTGTCAATGTATTTTGTTGAGGGTCTGATTTCTTGACTGCTACTTTAATTGGTGTTGACTGTGGATCAAAGTAAAATGAAATACCTGGCAACTTGAATCTTTTCTCCATTTATGATGATGTTGCTTATTAGTCCAATTGTGAGAATTTTCATTTTTTTATGTTGAGGTGTAATCCATACTGAAGACTGTAGTCTTTGATCTCCATGAGTTGTTGTTCTTTGCCGTCGAGTCGGCCCCGACTCATAGCGACCCCTCCTTGGGTTTCTGAGGCAGTATCACTACGGAAGTAGGATTGCGCAACCTTCCTTCCGAGGAGCGGCTGGTGGGTTTGAACCGTCTGCCTTCTGGTTAGCAGTCAAGTGCCTTAGCCAGTATGCTACCAGAGCTCCCGATCTTCATGAGTATGTGCTTCAATTCATCTTTACTTTCAGCAAGAAATGTTACGTCATCTTCATATCTGCAAAATGTTAGTGGTTATTCCTCCAATCCTGATGCTGCATTCTTCTTCATATAGTTCAAATTCTTGGATTATTTGTTCTGTGTACAGATTGAATAAGTATGGTGAAAGGATACAACCCTAATGTACACCCTTCTTAATTTTAAACCATGCAGTATCCCCTTGTTTTGTTCTAACAACTGCCTCTGTGTAGGTTTCTCATGAGAACAATTAAGTGCTCTGGAATTCCCATTGTTTACAATGTTATCCATAATCAGTTATGATCTACACAGTCAAATACCTTAGCATAGTCGATAAAACACAAGAAATCATCTTTCTGGTATCCTTTGTTTTCAGCTAAGATCCATCTGACATCAGCAATGATATCCCTTATTTCATGTCCTCTTCTAAATCCTGCTTGCATTTCTAGCAGTTCCTTGTCAATGTACTGCTATAATTGTTTTTGAATTATCTTTGGCAGGATTTTAATTGCATATCATATTAATGATATTGTTCAATAATTTCCACATTGTGTTGGATCACCTTTCTTTGTAATGGACACAAATATAGATCTCTTCCTGTCAGCTGGCCAGGTAGGTGTCTTCAAAATTTCTTGACATAACTGAGTAAGTACCTCCAGCATTGCATCCATTTGCTGAAACATCTCAATGGTCGTCAATCCCTGGACCCTTGCTTTGTGCCAATTCCTTCAGTGCAACTTGGATTTCTTCATCCAGTACACTTGGTTTTGATCATATGTTACCTCCTGAAATATTTGAACATTGACCAATTCTTTTTGATACAGTGACTGTGTATTCCTTCCATCTTCTTTTGATACATCTGGCATCTTTCAATATGTTATCCATAGAATCCTTCAATATAACAACTCGAGGCTTGAAATTTTTCTTCAATTCTTTCAGCTTGAGAAATGCTGAGCATGTTCTTCCCTTTTGTTTTTTCTAACTCCAGGTCTTTTCACATTTCTTTATAATAGACTTTGTCTTCTCAAACTGCTCTTCTAAGTATCCTGTTCGGTTCTTTTACTTCAGCATTTCTTCCATTTGCTTTAGTTACCCTACATTTGAAAACAAGTTTCAGAGTCTTTTTGCAATCTCATCACCAATAATTATTAGTACATCTTGATTTCGTGTTTGTTAATTTCAGACTGTAGAAATTGGTAAAAATCTTCAACATCTCCACCTTTGGCTTTAGTAGTTGGTCCATAAATTTGTATAATCATAGCATCAACTGGTCTTCTTTGTGGGTGTATGAATATTATCCTATCACTGACAGCATTGTACTTTAAGATAGATCTTGAGATGTTCTTTTTGATGATGAATGCTACACTATTACTCCTCATTTTGCCATTCCTGGCACAATATACCATATGATTGTCTGATTCAGAGTGGCCAATACCAGTCAATTTCAGGTCACTAATGCTTAGGATGGGAGCTCTGGTAGCATAGTGGCTAAGGCACTTGACTGCTAACCAGAAGGCTGGCGGTTCAAACCCACCAGCCACTCCTCAGAAGGAAGATGGGGCAATCTACTTCTGTAGTGATACTGCCTCGGAAACCCAAGGAGGGGTCGCTATGAGTCGGGTCCGACTCAACGGCACATAACAACAACAACAACAATGCTTAGGATATCTGTCTTTACCCATCCCACATCATTTTTGGCAACTTCCAATTTTCCTAGATTCAGACTTTGTACATTCCGTGTTCCAATAATTAAAGAATGTTTGTAGCTGTGTCTTCTCATTTTGAGTAGTGCCCTATTAGCAAATGCAGGTCCCTGCCCCAGTTGTATTTTGAGTGCCTTCCAACCTGAGGGGCTCATCTTTGGGCATTATATCACACAATGTTTCAGAGGTATTCATAAAGTTTTCCAGTAATCTACGACAGTGTTTCCCTGCTATTCATAAGGTTTTCGGTGGATGGCCCCTTCCTTCTTCTTAGTCTGCTTTGTCTAGAAGCTCTGCTGAAATCTGTATACTATGAGTGACCCTGCTCGTATTTGAAATGCTAGTGGATAACCTCCAGTCTCACAGCAACACACAAGCAACCACAGTATGACAAACTGACAAACAAATGGTAGAATTTGAGAATAGTGTATCTTTGAAGTAAGAACTGATAACAAATTGAGAGGTAAACATACACTATTGTTGCTGTTGTTGTGTACTATCAAGTTGATTCTAACACATAGCAACTCCATGTGATATAGTATAGTAGAACTACCCCATAGGATTTGCTAGGTTGTAAGAAGGTTGGGTAATCTATTTCCATAGTGATACCACCTTGGAAACCCGGGGGGGGGGGTTTGCTATAAGTCAGGTCCGACTCAATAGCACATAACAACAACAATCTTTAAGGGAGTAGATTGCCAGGTCTTTCTCCCGTTAAGCCATTGGGTGGGTTTAAACTTTCAACATTTCAATTAGCAGCTGATTACTTAACAAGTGTACCAGCAGGGATCCATAAACAAAGGATACACAAAAATTATATTTAAAAGTAGATAATAAAATGCCTGTGATATATTAAGCCAATTGTATAAAATTATGAACATCAAAACATAGAAATATCTACTATAAGGCAATAGGTCTTTTATCACTCAGTTCTAGAACAAAGGTGCTTTTATTATTTCTGTAATTTCTATAAACTTTTAAACATACAAGTATTTTATAGTCATAAGTATATTTATGAAAAATAAAGTATTTCAATAAAGCAGTATAATGAATTTAAAGTTATAAGCTTAATCTTGATAAAAACAAAGGTAAGTTCCTACATCTTTTCCTAATGTACATTACAAGATCTTGGCTTTAGGAAAGTATATAGGAAAGATTTGGAAGCATTAGTTGAACATAAAGGTAGTATGAGTCAATAGTGGCTAGTAGTATGAGTCAATAGTGGCTATTAGAATGTTGTATAAGAGTGCTTGAAGTTGTAGGCAAATTTCCAGAAGTGTAGTGATCAGCTGAAAGAAAATAATATGATTGGTGGTCTTCTTTGTTCATGCTACCTAGAAAGAAAGTATTGGGTTCAGGTCTCCACTGTATTTTGAAAACAATCTTAGCAAACTAGAATGCAGCCATAGTTACAGAAAGACAAAACACTCCAGGCACCAAGTAAGATTGGAAAAAGATAGGAAGAAGAAAAGGCCATGACCAAAAAAAGAAAAAAAATCTTATAAGAATAATGATTGTGAATGAATATCTCCAGGCTGTCATTCTAGAGAGGGTTCGAGCTAGAGACAATAAGCAAATGTATTAATCCAATTGTTCTGTCTTTTGTTTCAGCTAAACTTACCAGAGTGATACTACACACTTCCATTAAATGTTATAGTAGGGCGGGGCAAGATGGCGGACTAGGCAGAAGGATTGCACAGACCCTCTTCAACAAAGAAAAGGGAAACCAATAAATACAGACACAGAAGATAATCTT
>NW_006922093.1:381782-389100 GCF_000298275.1 Orycteropus afer afer | reverse complement strand
TTCCCATTTTTCTTAATTACATAGAGCTGTCATAACAAAAACACCACTGGTGGATGGCTTTAAGGAATAGGAATTTATTTTCATTTTAGAGGCTAATAGTGAAATGATAGTTAAACTAATTTTACAAATTGATTAAATTATTAAATTGCCTCAATTTTTGGTCAAATTCAGATTTTTTTCTAATCATATATATTTTTGTAATTCAAATCAGACATTTTTGATGTTTTCAAATTCTAAAACTCTGCTTTTTAATTTAATGATTTTATTGAATTCATTTTTCCATTGAAACTTTGAAGATGCTTAGAAAGTATCTACCTATCAATCAAAATCAAAGCTTTAATTATTATCAATCTTTAAATGAAAATGTTTAAAATATGAAAAAAATGTTGGACATGAACATGTATCAAATATTATCTTTCCTTAAATAATTTCTGTAATCAAATTTATTTCAAATGTGAGTATTTTGTTATTTATTGCCCTTTATGTCTATCTGTTGTTGTTGTTGGGTGCTGTCGAGACAGCTCCAACTCATAGTGATCCTATATACAACAGAACCAAACACTGTCTGGTCCTGCATCATCCTCACAATCCTTGTTACACTTGAGCCCGTAGTTGCAATCACTGTTATTCATCTTCTGACACTATATCAGACAATGTTTCATGGCTCTTCATAAAGTATTCCAGCAGTTTCTCTGTTGTTCAAGCTTTTCACTGGCCACTTTTTTAAGAGGTGGAGGGCCCCATCCTTCCTCCCAGTCTGTCTTAGACTGAAAGCTCGGTTGAAACCTGTCCATTATGGGTGACTGCTAAAGGGGCAGGGAGGCAGCATCTTCTGACCTCCTCTAACTCCACAAGAGGCAGACAGAATCACCGTCAGCAGCCTAAGGCCTGTTCTTATAAAGCCAGATATGCCACCACCCTCCAGCCCTCTTACTAATCTTGACACCAACCATCCCTCCTGTGGCACCTAGCACCTCTCTGCTGGGCTTGATAATTCACTGCAGTGGCCACATAGAACTCACAGATTATGGGGTTTATTAGGGAAGAAACAGGCTACAATTCAAGTTCAGGAACATGCTCAGGATACAGTTCTTCTATCAAGACCGCCTCCCCTCTGCTGTGCCCTTAGACATGCCTCTCTAGCCCTTGGCCTCTCAGCCTGGCCTTTGCCTCTGTGGACCAGGTAAGCCTGCCACTCTGTACTGTGACTCTTGGTTTCACTGCCACCATTTCTCAGCTGGGCATAACATTCCTGTCCTCTGCCTCTAGGAGGGCTCTTTTTAAAGCCTGACAGAGTGGCAAAAACTAACCAATCCCAACATCAGAGTTCTAAACACCTGAGAGAGAGTGAATTTTCCCAGAAGATTACTTCATGCTAATCTGACAGAAATACCACAGATGGATAACTTTAACAATCAGGAGTTCAAAAGCAGCTATACAGTTACTCAAGGCAAATTCCACTATGGAGTTAATTGCCAGTCTCATTATAGTAAATAACTGCTACCAGCTGCCCAGCCAAATTGACACATATTTACATGGTCCCACCCAGTAATCTGGTGGGAGTTACAAACACTATGGCTGGAAAAGCCATACCATGTAATTCATTACACCACAGTGACCCTGCTAGTATTTGAAATACCAGTAGAATAGCCTCCAACCTCACAGCAACACACAAGCCACCACAGTATGATAAACTACAGATGAGTGGTGGCTATTCCGACTTAAATAACATTTTGAATTAATCAACATGTATTGTTAAGGGTAAAAACTGAAGCATATAAATGTTATGTAATATATGAACTATATAAATGATAACTAGGTAAATAAATAAGACAAACTTACCAATTTAATAATGTCAATAAGGATTATACAATTGAAGTAAAGAGAACTGACATAATCAAGGTAGATCCTTACATTTTTAATGATCTCAGAATATGTAATTAATTTCATGTGAAGAATGTGGAATGCACATCTTGGGAATCTTTCAAACTAGATATGGATTCAGCAATCAGTAAATAAATAATTTTACATGAATATACTCCGGGTTATTCTGCCAGAAAGCAAGGGATTAGCTAGATGAACTCGCAAAGCCCCTTAGCCCCAATATCTGATGCTTTACTTTAAAAAATTATGAGTTAATTTTATTTTCTAGATAAAGTTGACCGTCAGTTGATAAATCACACTATTTTTTGAAAGGGTGCTGAAGAAAATATATAAAGGCTGTATATAAATTAGAGTCTATTGATCTGTGATGCTACAAAATATAGTTATGCTTTCTAGCAGGTTTAGATTTTACATATTTAAGCTTTCCTGTCCGGAGGCAAACATGTTTTGTACTTTAATATTTCATTATTTTTCCTTGCCTTGCATCTCCCTTTGTATTTATTTATTTATTTTATGTTGACTTCATTAGTGAGCTTGCCAAAGCAAGAATTATGAGTTGGAAACAGCATCAGGATGAATCCAAAGAGCATGCTGTGTTTGAAACGCCAGTATCATTTAGCAGTTGAAGAGAATATCATTTTCCAAGGTTTGCAAGCTTAGAAATAAAGTTGGTAAACCAAAAATTAATATATTTAGTATATCCTTAACTCCTAATTATAAAAGTTTGGACCCCTCTACAGTTTCAACAGGAGAATCAGACCCTGATTGATTTATTTCTATTTTCATATATGACAATGACATAGCTTTTGAGTTTGTAGGGCAGTTTCACAATCTTGTTTGATCTCTAATCAATCTTATCAATTTGGTAGTAAAAATATTATTTTGATGCTATAAAGATGAGGAAACTGAATCTCAAGTTGATTGAGACCTCTTCAATGTCATATACCAAATATGTGACAGAACTTGTACTGAAACACAAGGCTTCTGTGTGTGGGACAGAGGCCTTCAGGCTATATTACACATTTAAGTGGAACCTGGGGAAGACGATGAAATGGTAGATGCAAGAGTTCCCTGGCATCATTTTCTACCACAGATAGCTGTGAGCAAACCTATGACCAGGTTGAATGGCCAATATAGATTAGAATTAGCTAGTATTAGCAGAATGTGAGAAGTCAGGTAACTCAGCAACACACTGGGATTTAAACCAGGTTAGAGTGTTTTAAAAAACAAAGGCTGAATGGCACATAAATCATTCCAATTTTTGTTCTATCACTGGGGGCCTCACTTTATGGTAGTGAAATTATAGTGGTAAAAATACACAAAAGAAAAGTAAATGAAAATCGAATGTAGAGCCACTTGTAGTCTAATTATCTCCACCTTAGCCCACCAGCCACTCCTCGGAAGGAAGGTTGGGCAATCCTACTTCCGTAGTGATACTGCCTCGGAAACCCAAGGAGGGGTCGCTGTGAGTCAGGGCCGACTCGATGGCAAGTAACAACAACATGGAAAGATTTGGAGAGAAGTTTGGAAAAAAAGAAAAATAGACAAAGCTTTACATCATGAGAAAAATAAATTGAGTTTTGTATCAATTTCTGAGCTTTCATACTCCAGAGCACTTATGATTTCTCCTGTCTGGTCAAATCTCTGTAAAATAAATATATGGATGGAGTTCCACATTATGTTGCCTGTTACTCACTACCCAAAGTATAACTGTAACTAGGGTAACTACAGAAGACCACTTTCTAGGTACACTTTGTAAACTGTTATGAGAGAAATGACTGGAAGAACCTACTTCATGGAGTTTTTTCTTCATTCTCCTCATGATCTCTCTGAGGAGAATTAGGATCCAGCGGTAGGAGTCAAAAGTACTAATTGAGTCTCAGCAACATGTTGCAAAGTGATTACATGAACATTAAAACTGTCACATAGACTCATTCCCATGATTCAGTGAGCTCAAGAACCCTTTCTAACTGGCACAGATAATATTTTAAAAATATGATATTTACACATAATGTAATCTTTACCAGGGGTATGGCTTCCAATATTCCATATTATTGAAAATTCCATTTCAAAATCATATCTGGGATAGTTATCTAAGTCTGCTTTTTTTTTTTTTTTTTTTTAAGTGCTGGCTATTGTTTATCTACCTCTTCCTAAATCTGAGAACATTTGCCCCTACTTTGAAAGAGTTGTACCAAAACAATGCCCGGAACTGACTGTGGAACAGACCATCAACTGCTCAAATGCAAATTCAAGTTGAAGCTGAAGACAATTAAAACAAATCTGCAAGAGCTAAAATTAATGACCTTGATTATGTCCCTCCTGAATGTAGAGATCATCTAAAGAATAGATTTGATGCACTGAACACCAATGACCTAAAACCAGTGGAACTATGGGACGACATCAAGAACATCATCCAGGAAGAAAGAAAAAAGTTATTGAAAAGACAGAAAGGAAGATAAGACCTAATGGATGTCAGAAGAGACTCTGAAACTTCTCCTTGAATGGAGAGTAGCTAATACAAATGGAAGAAATGACAAGATAAAAGAGCTGAACAGAAGATTTCAAAGAGGAGCTTGAGAAGACAAAGCCAATTATTATAATGAAATGTGCAAAGACCTGGAGTTAGAAAACCAAAAGGAAAGAACACACTCGGCATTTCTCAACCTGAAAGAACTGAAGAAAACATTCAAGCCTTGAGTTACAAGTGTGCAAGGTATTTGACTGCTAACCAGAAGGCTGGTGGGTTTGAACTCCTGAGAAGGAAGGTTGGTCAATCTATTTCCGTAGTGATACTGTCTCAGAAACCCAAGGAGGGGTAACTATGAGTTTGGTTTGACTTGATGGCAGTGAGTTTGTTTTTGGTTTTTATGAGCAAAATATTGAATGATGCAGGAAACATCAAAAGAAGATGGAAAGAATATACAGAGTCATTGTACCAAAAAGAATTCATTTCAATTCAATGTTCATTCATTTCAGGAGGTGGCATATAATAAAGAGCCAATGATATTGAAGAAAGAAGTCAAAGCTGCACTGAAGCAATTGTCAAAGAACAAGACTCCAGGAATTGATGGAATACCACTGAGATGTTTCAACAAATGGATGCTGTGCTGGAGTCACTCACTCATCTATGCCAAGAGATTTGAAAGACAGCTACCTGACCAACTGACTGGGAGAGATCCATATATGAGCCCATTGCAAAGAGAGGTGATCCCACAGAATGTGGAAATTATCTAGCTATAATATCATTAAAATCACATGCAACTAAAATCTTACTGAAGATAATTCAAAAGTGGTTGGAGTGGTATATTGACAGAGAACTTCCAGAATGTAAGCTGGATTCAGAAGAGGATGTGGAACAAGGGATATCATTGCTGATGTCAGATGGATCTTGGCTGAAAGCAAAGAATACAGGAAGTTGTTTACTTGTGTTTTATTGACTCTGCAAAAGCACTTGATTGTGTGGATCATAACAAATTATGGATAACATTGAGAAGAAATGGAATTCCAGAACATTTAATTGTGCTCATGAGGAACCTGTGCATAGACCAGGAGGCTGTCATTCAAATAGAACAAGGGAATACTGCATGACTTCAAATCAGGAAAAGAGTACATCGGGGTTGTATTCTTTCACCATACTTATTCAAACTGTATACTGAGCAAATAATACAAGAAGGTGGACTGTATGAAGAAGAATGTGGAGTCAGGATTGGAGGAAGACTCATTAACAAACTCCGATATGTAGACAATACAACTTTGTTTGCTGAAAGTGAGGATAAATTGATGTATTTACTGATGAAGATTAAAGACTTCGGTCTGCAGTATGGATTACATCTCACATAAAGAAAATGAAAATCTTCACAACTGGACCATTAAGCAGCATCACAATAAATGGAGAAATGATTGAAGTGGTTAAAAATTTCATGTTGCTTGTTTCCAGAAAATCAACACTAATGGAAGCAGCAGTCAAGACATCAGATGATGTATTGCACTGGGCAAATCTGCTGCAAAAGACCTCTTTAAAGTGCTGAAGAGCAAAGATGTCTTCTTGAAGACTAAGGTGTGCCTAACCTAAGCCATGGAATTTTAATGGCCTCATATGCATGTGGAAGCTGGAAAATGAACAAGGTAGACCGAAGAAGAGTTGACTCTTTTGAGTTGTGGTGTTGGCAAAGAATACTGAAAGTATCATGGATTGACAAAATAACACACAAGTCTGTCCTGGAAGAAATGCAGCCAGAATGCTCCTTGGAAGCGAGAACAGCCAGACTTCATCCAACCTATTTTGATCATATGTCAGAAGGGACCAGTTCCTGGAGGAGGGTATCATGCTCAGTAAAGTGGAGGGTCAATGAAGAAGGGGAAGTCCTCCAATGAGATGAATTGACACAGTGACTGCAACAATGTGATCAGGTATGGAAAATATTGTGAGGCTGGTACAGGACTGGGCAGTGTTTTGTTCTGTTGTACATGGGGTTGCTATGAGTCCTAGCCAAATTGATGGCACCTAACAACAAATAGCAACAACAACAACTGCATTTTGAAAATGATCTGCTTGTTGTCCCAAGCTTGTTGAAAGCAGAATGTACACTCCTATTCTATTTCATGATGTCCCATTCACAGTTCAGTCCACTAGTGCTTGATTTATAGGTCCATAATCCAGAGAATCTACCCTCAAAAAAGTCTCCAATAAATTCTTACCTACTAAATCTGATAGACATTTTCTAGTGCCTAATTTGATCTCATTAAAGCATTTGAAACTGGTAAATGATCTCTTCTGTTGCTATCTTTTCTCTGCTGCTTGCTGTCTCTCTTCTCTCTATCCATTGCTCATTTAGTGCTCTGACTGCTCTTTACCAGTCTTCTTTCTGGGATCCTCACATTCACTCATCCCTGTAAATATGAGAATTTCCTTGAGATTCATCTTCACCTATTTTCTCATTTTACACACTCTTCCAAAGTGAGCTCACTCACAGAGCTCCAATTCAAGACAAAATTTATCACTCCAGGCCATAGTTCTATCAGGGTCTGGACAACAGCTAAATGTTGAGGCCCATTTATAGTCACAGGATGTGCTAAGCACTACATGTTTCAAATTATATACTGGATGGCTCAAAAACACACTGCTGAACTCATCATAGTTCGCCCAATGTTACTTTTCATTAAAATATTTAAATTTAATAAGTAGCATGACCTTCCTCTGTGTATTCCAAAAATCACAAAATTTTAAGTAAGTTAATAAGTGAATATTTTTCCTATTATTTTATATTATTGTTTCTAAAACTATGAATATTTTTACTTAGGAAATTATATAACATATCATTAATATCACACGCAAGTAAGATCTTACTGAAAATAATTCAAAAACGATTGCAGCAGTATATTGACAGAGAACTTCCAGAGGTGCAAGCTGGATTCAGAAGAGGACGTGGAA
>NW_006922093.1:380595-381371 GCF_000298275.1 Orycteropus afer afer | reverse complement strand
TGTGGCATCAGGATTGGAGGAAGAATCATTAACAGAGAGTTCCAGCAAGAAGATGGGCTAGGCAGAAAGACTGCACAGACCTTCTTCAACAAAGAAAAGGGAAACCAATTAACACCGACACAGAAGATAATCTTGGACCCCTGATCCTTGAAGGGAAGGATTTAGAAGTGGACTAAACTCCAACTAGCAGAAGAATTTGCATGAAAATACCAAAAAAGGAGACATACAGAGCTGCGGTCTGGCAGCGATCCTGAGTGATCCTGATGGCACAGACAGCTTAGGGATTCCTGAGTGGTGGTAGGACCTAAGAATTAACCTAAAAATCACCCTGTTAGCTAGGGACTGTACGGAGGACTGTGCACAGTGGCTGGGGCACAAATGGAGAAAGTGAAGAGAAAGGTAGGCTGAACTGTGGACTTTTGCTGATCCGGAGGGCACCGCCATTTTGGAGGTTTAAAAAGTGGCTTGACTATTTTGAATATTTAAAGAGACAGTGCTCTTGCAGATTTCTGGGGCTTAAGAACACGTTCTGCTTTCCAGCAACCCCAAGAACACTCGGGATCTTCAAGACTGAAAAGATACGAGATTCCTCTTGTTACTCTTGTACCCCACACCCACTTGGTGAATGAAGGTGTGGCCATCCCCCACGCCCACCTACTTTCTGCACCCACAGGAACTCTATTACAGTCTGTGTGCACAGACAGAGCCTGGGTGCCCTGCCCTGTCCTCCACTGATTTTTTTTTTATTTTATTTTTATTTCTCTTTATTTATTTAT
>NW_006922093.1:377149-378166 GCF_000298275.1 Orycteropus afer afer | reverse complement strand
AAAGGGCATTTATGCAAAACCAACAGCCAACATTATTCTCAATGGAGAGAGACTGAAACCATTCCCCTTGAGAACAGGAATCAGACAAGGATGCCCACTATCACCACTTCTATTCAACATTGTACTGGAAGCCCTAGACAGGGCCAGAAAGCAAGAAAGGGAAATAAAAGGCATCCAAATTGATAAGGAAAAAGTCAAACTATCCCTATTTGCTGATAATATATGATATGATATGATGATATGATATGATATGATAATATGATCCTATACCTAGAAAACCCAAGAGACTCAGTCAAAAAACTACTGGAACTAATTGAGAGATTTAACATCGTGGCAGGATATAAGATCAACATCCAAAAATCAGTTGGGTTCCTCTACACCAGCAAAGAGATTGCTGAAAAAGAAATAAGGAAATCAATACATTTTACAATAGCTACCAAAAAAATAAAATTCTTCGGAATAAATTTACCAGGGACAAAAAAGACCTCTACAAAGACAACTATAAAAAACTACTTCAAGAAAACATAAGAGATCTACATAAATGGAAGAACATCCCATGCTTGTTGATAGGAAGATTGAATATTGTGAAAATGTCAGTTCCACCCAAAGCAATCTATACATTCAATGCAATCCCAATCCAGATCCCATCAACATTCTTTAGGGATATAAAACCAATCACTAACTTTATATGGAAAGAAAAGACACCTCGGATAAGCAAAGCACTATTGAAGAAGAAAAACAAAGTAGGAGGTCTCACACTGCTCGATCTCAAAACCTACTATACAGCCACAGTAGTCAAAACTGCCTGGTATTGGTTTAATGACAGATACATAAACCAATGGAATAGAGTTGAGAACCCAGAAATAGATCCATTGACCTATAGTCAGCTGATCTTTGACAAAGGCCCCAAATCCATTAAATGGGGGAAAAGAATGTTTGTTTAATAAATGATGCTGGCAAAACTGGAGATCCATTTGCAGAAAAATGAAACAAGATCTGTACCTCACACCATACACA
>NW_006922093.1:374794-375612 GCF_000298275.1 Orycteropus afer afer | reverse complement strand
TATTGTAAAAGTTAAGGAAAGGTTTATCTATAGAAGGAAATTTTCTTTGTTGGTTACCAGGGGTGGGATGGGAGGGGAGGGAAGGCTGTTAGATACATAGAGGTAAGTATTGATTTGGGTGAAGAGAAGGGCAATGTACCAAATGTGAGTGACAAATATGGCAGCATTGAGGATGAGAAAGACATAGAGAGGTGCATGGGAGTTATGGACAACAAATATAAACCCTTTTGCACATACAGTACTGCATTGTCAGTGAAGGCAAACATGAGTATATGGATGGATAGATAGGTGGACAGGCTAAATGATTAGGTATGTCTATGAAATGGGGAGTATATCCAAGAACATATATAGGATTGGCAGTCAATGGTCCTATAAGTTTATATGAATGATCCGAATTCCCAGGTGTATAGTAGAGCTGACAAGGGGCAAGGTTGTGGTCACTGCTTGATCACAGCCAGCTACCCAGAGGGACCGAGTAGTTGAAGCTGTGGGCTTGGGACCACTGTCTCAGGGGATATCAATCTCAATTGGCATAACATGCTATGCAAAACATTTTTCCACCTCCTACTTTGGTGAGCAGCAACTGGGATCTTAAAAGCTAGCAAGCTGCCATCTAGATGCAACAATGGGTCTCTCCTTGTCCAGAATAAAGAAGAATGAAGAAAACCAAAATTCATGGAAACAATTAGTCCTAGTGACTGGTTCACCCTCCAATCTGCAGCCTATACAACTATGAGACCAGAAGAACTAGATGGTGCCTGGCTACCACTGTCATCCACTTGGAAGGGGACCTACCTATGTAGGAGATCCTTGATAGA
>NW_006922093.1:368751-373920 GCF_000298275.1 Orycteropus afer afer | reverse complement strand
TGCTGAAAGTACCATGGACTGCTAAAAGAACTAACAGATCTGTCCTGGAGAAAGTGCAGCCAGAATGCTCCTTGGAAGTGAGAATGGCCAGACTTTGTCTCACCTATATTGGTCATGTTGACAGAAGGTACCATTCCCTGGAGAAGGATGTCACACTTGGTAGGGTGGAGGGTCAACGAAAGAGGGTGAGACCTTTGAGATGGATTGGCATGGTGGCTGTGATGATGGGCTCAAGTATAGCAGGGTCATGGAGCTGGCACGGGATCAGGCAGTGTTTCATTCTGCTGTGCATGGGGTCCCTATGAGTCAGAAATGACTCAACAGCACCTAAAAACAACAAATAGTTGTTACATATATTATTTGTGAGTGTGTGTGTGTGTGTCAAAAGAGACTTGAGAGAATGAATTTTGTGTTTTGGTTTTGTCAATGCTTAAATATTTAGTTCTGCTCTCTTTTTTGGTGTGTTATTAAGTGAGTGGATGCCTTACCTTATGCATACTTTTCATGCAAAGTGATATAGAATGACTAAAGGAAATAGAAATTGGACTTCTTGGAGCATAAAGAGCACATTATAATAAGAATCAGTGTGTATGTATGTGAGTGTGTGTGTGCACATGTGTGCAATTTGATTACTAACAAATGCTTAATGAATATGTATCCGAATATGTGGCAGGATTTAGACTGAGACTTGAATTTATTAAAATTTAATGGTGAGGTGATGGAAAGAGTAGACACACCTCACAAATTTTTGACAGCTATTTCATTTAAAGCAAAACAAATAAACAAAAGCAAAAAGAAAAAAGAAAATACAAACAAACAAACAAATCACTATGTTCCTAAGACCATATCTACTCAGTTTAACCTCACTCCCCATATAGGGGCTTTTAATCACATGAAATAGGGCTCAAAAATAATTTCCCTGACTTACCAAGAAATTTTATTCTGACTTTTTTAGAACAGTGCTGAGACAGAAATTTGAGTGCACACGATTTTATTGAGAAACTGTGCTTTAGGAAGAACATGTAAAGAGTGATGGGGAAAAGCCAAGCAAAGATGGGGTCCCCCTTAGTCTGCTGGTGAGAAGAGGGTAGAAAGGAAAAGTCCTCTATACTGTCAATTGTTCTACAAAGTAGCACATATTTGGTAAGCATTGCTAAATTTTTGTATCCCCTTATCCCAAAGTAAGGAGCTCTTGTGGTGCTGTGGTTAAGACATTGGGCTGCTAACCAAAAGATTGGTAGTTTGAACTCATCAGCCACTCCATGGGAGAAAGGTGAGGCATTCTGCTTCTGTAATGATTTACAGCCTTGGAAACTTATGGGGGTCACTATGAATTGGAATCAGCTTAATGGCAGTGTGTTTTTATCCCAAAATCATTATTTGTCAGTGGAAAGCTTTATATCTAGACTTTTCTAGTTCAGGTTGCACAGGCATACCTTGGAGATATTGTGGATTTTGTTTCATACCACCTCAATGACGTGAATATCACAATAAAACAAGTCACATGAATTTTTTGGTTTCCCACTGCATATAAAACTTATGTTTACACTGTATTGTAGTCTATTAAAGGAGCTTCATTGGTGTAATAGGTATGATATTTGGCCGCTAACCAGAAGGTCTGTGGTCAACTGTTCAAACTCAACAGCTGCTCCACAGGAGGAAGATGAGGCAATCTACTTCTGTAAAGGTTTCTAACCTTGTAAACCCAATAGGGGTTACTGTGAGTTAGAATCAACTCGATGGCAATGTTTTGTTTTTTAATAGTCTATTATATGTGCAATAGCATTATGAACAAGTTTGAAATACTGTGAGAATTACCAAAATATGACATACAGATACTAGTTGAGCACAAGCTGTTGGCAAAATGGTGCTGATAAAATTCTTCAATGCACAGTTCTACCAAAAACCGTCAATTTGTAAAAGATGCAATGTCTGCAAAGCATAATGAAGTGAAATGCAATAAAATAAGGCATGCCTGTACCCATCAGCCAAGGGAAAGTCTAGGTGGTCACACATATCAGTCATTAACCACCACCATGGGCATTTACAGATTTTGGGTTACCAGGCAGGGCACTAATAACATTTTCTACACTGATGTTCTAGGTGAGTATAAAATTTGTAAAAGTATAATAATTAATCAGTTTATTTCTTCAACAATTATTTACTGAGTACCTGAAGCAAATACTATGGAAGTTATGAATGAAAAATAAGATGTGATCCTACTTTCAAAGTACTTATGAATAACATCTTGCCCGAAAGATAATAAACTTTAAGCTGAAATCGAGAAATCAATAAATGTGCATGGAAGAAATAAATATAACTATTAAAATTACAAAAATGTTGGTAGCTTAGTGAAACCTAACTCAACCCTGCTGCCATCAAGTCGGATCCGACTCATTGCGATCCCTCCTTGGGTTTCCGAGGTAGTATCACTATGGAAGTAGATTGCTCAATCTTCTTTCTGAGGTGTGGCTGGTGGGTTTGAACTGCCAGCCTTCTGGTTAGCAATCAAATGCTTTAGGCACTACACCACCAGAGCTTCTAGTGAAACAAGGAAGTTCAAATATGTGGAGTTGACAACTTGAAGATTACATATAGTCATGATTTTTATTTTGGAGATTAGATGTTGTTAACTGCCATCAAAGTGGCTCTAACTTGTAGTGACCCTATGTACAACAGAATGAAACACTGTCTGCTCCTTCGTCATCCTCACAATCGTTGTTATGCTTGAGCCCATTGTCTTAGCCATTTTGTCAAGCTATCTCATTAAGGATCTACGAAGCATGATATCCTTCTCCAGTGAATGGTCCCTTTTGATAATATGACCAAAGTAGGTGAGATGAAATCTGACCATTCTTGCTTCCAGGCAGCATTCCTGGTGCACTTATTCATGAACAAATTTGTTCATTCTTCTGGCAGTCCTTGGTATTTTAAGTATTTTTCAACACCACAATTCAAAGTCATCAACTTTTCTTCAGTCTTCCTTATTCATTGTCCAGCTTTCATATGCATATGAGGCAATTGAAAATACCATGGCTTGGATTAGGCAAACTTTAGTCTTCAAAGTGACAACACTGCTCCTTGACACCTTAAAGAGGTCTTTTGCAGCAGATTTGCCCAGGGCAATAGGACATCTGATTTCCTGACTGATGCTTTTGTGGGTATTGATTGTGGATCAAAGTAACATGAAATCCCTGACAACTACAAGTTTTTCTCCGTTTATCATGATGTAGCATATTGGTCTAGTTGTGAGGATTGTTTTCTTTATGTTGAGGTGTAATCTGCACTGAAGACTATAGTCTTTGATCTTCATCAGTCAGTGTTGTAAGTCACTTTCAGCAAGCAAGGATGTGTCATCTGCCAATCATAGATTAGTAATGAGTCTTCTTCCAATCTTGATGCCGGTTCTTCTTCATATAGTACAGCTTCTCAGATTATTTGCTTGCCATAGAGATTGAATAAGTGTGGTGAAAGGACACAACACTGATGCACACTTTTCCTGATTTTAAATCATGCAATATCTTCTTGTTCTATTTGAATGATAAACTCTTGGTCTATGTACAGGTTCCTCATGAGCACAATTACGTGTTCTTGAATTTTCATTCTTTGCAGTGTTACCCATAATTTATTATGATGCACAGAGTGGAATGCCTTTGCATAGTTAATAAAACACAGTAAACATCTTTCTGGTGTTCTTTGTTTTCAGCCAAAATCCATTTGACTTCAGCAATGGTATCCCTTGTTCCATGCTCTCTTCTTAATCCAGCTTCCATTTCTGGAAATTCCCTGTCAACATATTGCTGCAACCGTTTTTGAATTATCTTCAGCAAAGTTTTACTTGTGTATGATATTAATGTTATTATTGCAACTTGAGGCTTGAATTTTTTCTTCAGTTCTTTCAGCTTGAGAAATGCCAAGAGTGTTCTTCCCTCTTGGTTTCCTAACTCCAGGTCTTTGCATATTTTTATACTGAGATTACATAATGTCTTGGTAATTTGAATTTGAAAAGGGAAGGAATTCTAAGCATTAAGATTAGCATGATCAAATGTATAGAGTGAGGAAAAAGTGTATGTGTTTGGGTGACAATGAGGTGTTCAGTATCATGAAGTTTAAAAAGTTTGTGTTTGGTAAAAAAAAAAAAAAAAAAAATCCCTCACTGCTGTAGAGTCAAATCTAACTTATAGTGACCCCTCCTTGGTTTTCCAAGGGGGTATTACTACGGAAGTAGTTTGCCCAACCTTCCTTCCGAGAAGTGGCTGGTGGGTTTGAACCACTGGCCTTCTGATTAGCAGTCAAATGCCTTAGGCACTGTTTGGTAATAGTGGGAAATTAATGGAGATGGAAAGGTTTGGGTCAAATTCAGATTTTGAAGGGCTTTGAGTCCAAGCAAAGTGTTGGGCCTTCATCCATAAACACTGAGAAGAGTAGGCATAATTGTTGTTTTAAGAGTTATTCTATCATAGTCAAATATGAGTAAGTTCTTGAATTATCTACTTTAGCAGCATGAGGGATATTGAATTTTTACATACCACAAAAGAATACTATCGAGAGGTTAACTTTATAGAGTTTATAAGAATAGGGAGAATAAATATATAAATAGCAAACATTGTTAAAATAACATGGGAATACTACCAAAAATGGGAGCTCTGGTAGCATAGTGCCTAAGGCACTTGACTGCTAACCAGAAGGCTGGCTGTTCAAACCCACCACGCACTCCTCGGAAGGAAGGTTAGGCAATCTACTTCATAGAGATACAGCCTCGGAAACCCAAGGAGAGGTCGCTATGAGTCGGGTCCGACTCGTCAGCACATAACAACAACAACAACTACAAAAAAACAGAACCGTGAGGAAAAATACAATCAGTGCCAATGAAGTTTCAGCAACTGCATTAACCAGAACCATCCCTTCTTAACTTTTTAACTGAAAATGCCCTTTGTATTTAATAAGTACAAGTTTAACAATTTTCTGTTTGTACGTTTTTCATTCTCTTCCCTCTTGCCATGTCCAATCCATCAGTAATATTCTCTTCTAGGGACACAGCTATATTCTTTCCTACGTACCCTATTTTCTTTTTCTTTTTTTTTTTTTTATTAGGAATTGGGTGAAGATTTACAGAGTAAATTCACTTTTCATACAACAGTTCACATATACTTTGTCTCATGTCATTGA
>NW_006922093.1:355757-361471 GCF_000298275.1 Orycteropus afer afer | reverse complement strand
TGTCTGTATTAATTGGTTTCCCTTTTCTTTGTTGAAGAGGGTCTGTGCAATCCTTCTGCCTAGTCCGCCATCTTGCCCCGCCTCCCCTATTTTCAAAGAGTATTTTAATGAGGACTTTATATTGTAAAATTGAATTCTACTTGCTTCTAACTCATGCTCAAATACAATCTCAAGATGCATTTCAAATTCAGAATTAGGTTACAATGTTTTCTAACAACCTTACTTGCTAATGTGCTTGTGAAAAACTAGACTAGCATCACTGATCTTGTTTATAAATTGGGAGGAAATCGAAACAGTAATTTAAGTGTCACTGCATGAATGAACTATGCAATTTTATCATTATTCCTCCTATTAGCAGATAATTAACACTCTATGTAATTGCACTGTTCAATCAGAATGGCAATGAAACGGAAGTATGGATGCAGTAAACTGTAGTGTCTCTTAAAGGCTTGACCATTAATGCCATAATTACTAAGATTTGATAATAACATGGTGTCAAATGGGCCACTTATTCAAAAGTCAGAAAGGATCAGTTTCTAGTTAACAATTAGCAAATAGATAGACTAAAAAGAGGACAACTATGATCTCTGACCTCAGGGAACAAGTTGTTAGATGTCATCAAGCTGGTTCTGACTCAGAGCAACCCTAAGTGCATCAGAACAAATGTCCAATTGTGCTCCATCCTCACAGTCACTGCTACGCTTGAGCTCACTGTTTCAGCCACTGTGTCTATTCATCTCGTGAAGATCTTCCTTCTTTTAGCTGACTATTTTACCAAGCATGATGTCTTTCTCCAGGAAATGGTCTCACCTGATAATATGACCAAATTAAGAGACACAAAGAATTCCTTATCCTTGTTTCTAGGAAGCATCTGGCTGTACTTCTTCCAAGGCAAAATATTCATTCTTCTGATAGTCTATGGTGTATTCAATATTCTTCGCCAACACCATAATTCAAATACCTTAGTTTTTCTTAGGTCTTCCTTCTTCACTGTCCAGCTCTCACATGCATATGAGACTACTCAAACTACCATGGTTTTTATCAGGCACACCTTTGTCATCAAAGTGACAACTTTGCTTTATAATATTTTAAAGAGGTCTTTTGCAACAGATTTGCCCAGTGCAACACATAGTTTGATTTCTGGACTGCTGTGTCAACAGACGTTGATTATGAATAGTTTATCAAGATGCTGCTTATTGTTTCAGTTGTGAGGATTTTTCAGGATTTTGTGGATTTATTTTAAGATGTAATCCATACTGGAGGGGGTAGTCTTATATTCATTAGTAAGTGTTTCAAACCCTCTTCACTTTCAACAAACAAGGTAGTGTCATCTTCATATCACAGATTGTTAATGAGTCTTCTTCCAACCCTGAGGCCTGAGGCTGTTTTCCTCTTCAAATGGTCCAGCTTCTTGAATTATTTGCTCAGCACACAGATTGAATAAGAGTGGTGAAAGGATACAATGTGGATGCACAGCTTTCCTGATTTTAAACCACACAGTATCCCCTTACTCTGTTCAAATAACCATCTCTTTGTCTGCATACAGTTTTCACATGAAAACAATCTGGAATTCTCCTTTCTCACAATGTTAACCATAATTTGTCAGGATCCACAAAGTTGAATGCATTTACTAGGTCTGTAAAACACAGGTAAATATTCTTCTGGTATTCGCTGCTTTCAGCCAAGATCCATCTGATATCAACAATAATATTGCATGTCCTCCTCTGAATCTGGCTTGGTTTCTGGCAGTTTCTTGTCAATGTATTGCTGCAACCATTTTTTAATTATCTTTAGTAAAATTTCACTTGCCTGTCATATTAATGATATTGTTCAATAAATTCTACATTCTGTTGGATCACTTTTCTTTGGAATGGGCACAAATATGGAGCTCTTCCAGTCACTTGGCCAGGTGCCAAATTTCTTGGCATAGACAAATGAGTGTTCCAGTATTGAAACATCTCAATTGGTAATCTTGTCAATTCCTAGAGCCTTGTTTTTTGCCAAAGCTTTCAGTGCAGCTTGGAGTTCTTCCTTAAATACTATCACTTCTTGGTCATATGCTACTTCTGGAAATGGTTACTCATTTGCTAATTCTTTTTGGTACAATGACTCTGTGTATTCCTTCTATGTCCTTTTGTTGCTTCCTCTGTTATTCAATATTTTGCCCATAGAATGCTTCAATATTTAGAATTGAATATTTTTCCTCAGTTTTTTCAGTTTGAGAAATCCCAAGTGTGTTCTTCCCCTTTGGTTTTCTAACTCCAGGTTTTTCTACATTACATTATAACACTTTACTTTGTATTTTCAAGTCACTCTCTGAAATCTTCTGGTTAGCTCTTTTACATTAACATTTCTTCCCTTTGCTTTAGCTACTCTATGTTCAAGATCAAGTTTCTGAGTCTCTTCTGATATCCACTTTTGTCTTTGCTTTCTTTCCTTTCTTTTCCATGACTTTTTGTTTTCTTCATGCGTAATATCTTTGATATCATCCCACAACTCCCTTAGTGTTCAGTCGTGAGTGCTCATTGCATCAAATGTGGTCTTGAAATGGTCTCCAAATTCAGATGGGATATATTTATGGTCATGCTTTTGCTCTCATGGACTTGTTTTAATTTTCTTCAGCTTGAACTTGAATGTGCTTATGAGCAATTGATGGTCTGTTGCACAGTCAGTCAGCCTTGGCTTTGGTTTGACTGATGACACTGAGTTTCTCTGTTGCCTCTTTCTACATATGTAGTTTATTTTGTTCCTATGTATCCTATCTGGTGAGGTCCATATGTATAGTCACTGATTATGGTGTTTAAAAAACTGTTTGCAATGGATATGCCTTTGGTCTTGAAAAATTATATTATACAATCTCTGGCATTGTTTCTGTTCTGAAGACCATATTTTCCAGCTACTAGTCTTTCTTTGTTTACAACTTTCACATTCCTATCACCAGTAATTGTCCCTTCATCGTGATTATATATTTGATAAATTTCAGAATGCAGTAATTGGTAAAAATCTTCAATTTCTTCATCTTTGGCTTTAGTGGCTGGTGTTTAAATTTGAATAATAGTAGCATTAACTGGTCTTTATTGTTGGTGTATGGATATGATCCTATCACCAACAGCATTTTACTTCAAGATAGATCTTCATATGTTCTTTTGACAATGAATGTGGCACCATTCCACTTCAATTTATTGTTCCTGGCATAATAGACTATATGACTATCCAGTTCAAAATGGTCAGTACCAATTCATTTCAGCTCACTAATGCCTAAGTTTCTAACTTTATGTGTGCCATTTCATTTTTACTGATTTCTAATTTTCTTACATTCATATTTTGCACATTTCATGTTCTGATTATTAATGGATATTTGCAATTGTTTCTTCTTATTTTCACTTGGATCACGTTAGCAAGTGAAGGTCCTGTAAGCTTTAACTCATCCACATCATTATAGTCAACTTTACTTTGGTGAGACAGCTCTTGCCCAGTTGTATTTTGAATGTTTTCCAGCATAAGAGGGTCAGCTTCCAACACTGTATCAGACAATATTCCACTGCTATTCATAAAGTTTTCACAGGACAATTTTTTTTTTTTCAGAAGCAGATTGCCAAGTCTTCCTTCTTAATCTTTCTTATGTGGAAGTTTCACTGAAACCTGTCTACCGCAATTTGACCCTCCTGCTATTTGAAAGGGAGCTCTGGGAGCATAATGCCTATGGCATTTGACTGCTAATGAGAAGGCTGGCAGTTCAAACTCACCAGCCACTCCTTGGAAGGAAGATTAGGCAATCTACTTCCACAGACATATTGCCTCAGAAACCCAAGGAGAGGTCGCTCTGAGTCAGAATCGACTCAAAGGCAGTGAGTTTGATTTTTTGATTTGGTTGGTATTTGAAATATTGATGGTTTAGCTTCTAGCATCAAAGTAATATCCAAGCCACCAAGTACAACTAACTGAGAGATGAGGGTTAAACAGGTAACAACATAACAAATGGGGTATCATTTATCAACTTATTGAAATGTGCTGTATATCATACAGTGTTAATAGTAACAGGAGTGGTATATAGTTTGGAGAAAGGGCTTTTAACTTCTTTAGTGGGCCAAGAAAGACATCCATGGTGAAATGACATTTAAACTGAGGTTAAAGAAAGATAAAATTTAGGATGGAAAGTCATGCCAGGAAAAATGGGAAAAGCTCCAAAGACAAAATACAGCAATACTAGGAACGTCAGAAAAGACCAGGAAAAAAATATTAACATGTATATGATCTGGGTTTTCAGTGCTTTAACTTATGTCTTGTCATTTTCTAGGTAGAAGTCTTTCTAGTCCAGTAACTTTAACAAACACTGACACGTTGATGATGCCTAACATGATCTCTATCTCAGACTTTTGAATTTTGGACTCCAATTCCATACTCAACTTCCTACTGAACATCTCTAAAATGATACGTAATAGACATCTCAACCCCAATCCAACCAATATCCTAGTTTCCAAGTACTCCCCATCTCAATAAATGCCATCTCCATTCACTAAATTGCTCAGAGAAAACAACTTTATAGAGATGACTCTAAGTGACTTCACTTTTTCTCACTCTGCACATCTAGTCGATTCTACCCTCAAAATATATTTTAACTCTGACAGCATAATGCTATCCTCACCACTCCAAATCATCACCAGCTCTCTTCTGAAGGACTATACTAGCAACTTACAGGTTTTTCACACCTCATCATTGCTCCTCTATCATCTGTTCTCCACAAGAATAAGAAGGGTCCCTTTTAAGGTGGAAATCAAGTCAAAGGAATCTTTTGCTCAAAACTCTACAAAGATTCTAATCTTTTTCTGAACACAAGCTGAGAACTCTCTTCCTCCAGAAGTCCACACAATCTGTATTTCAGCTTCTGTTCAGTGGTTAACTTCTCCGAGATGCACCTCCCCTACCTTAAGTCACAATCCAAAATAGCATTTCTACCTTATTACCTTAATTTTATTTTTTCCATATCACTTTTTGGTCCCATGAAGACAGGGAGTTTAGTCTATTTTACTACTATTATTTCCCTGGTATCTAAAATGCTTCCTGACACATAACAGGTGTTCAATAAATATCTTTTATTATGAATGAACAAATTAATGTTATAAATTGAGCTATCAAAGAACAAATAAAATCAGCCAATAATAGTTTCAGCTGTTGGACTGGTTCCAAATTATACTTCAGGAAACTTTTATCTACCAATACATGATCATTTTGCCTGTGTACCTATGTATCTACCCATTGACTGATGTTTGTTATTACTGGTAATGGCATATTAGGTATGAAAAGTATTTACGTTTTCCACCTTTACCTCTTGTGCACTTCACTATGTCTGGCTTTTCATTAGTGATATTGTGCTGGTCACCTATTTTTGGTATATTACCTTTCTCTTCACTCAAATCAATTATTGTCTCTTATCTATCTAGTAATTTTTCCTTCTCTCCCTTCTCATTCCTGGTAACCAACAAAGAAAGTTTTCTTCCATGTGTAAACTTTTCCTTGACTTTGTTGTTGTTGTTGTTGTTAAGTGCTGTCGAGTCATTTCTGACACATAGTGACACCATGCACAGCAGAACGAAACACTGCCTTATCCCGCGCCACCCCCACAATCCATGCTATACTTGAGCTCATCATTGCAGCCACCGTATCAATCCATCTCGTTGAAGGCCTCCCCCTCTTTCGTCAACCCTCCACCCTAC
>NW_006922093.1:349754-352440 GCF_000298275.1 Orycteropus afer afer | reverse complement strand
CCAGTAAGCCTGGGGCTGACTGCTCTTCTGTCCGGGTTCAAGGCTTTTATCCCCTTTCTCCTGCTCTTCCAGCCTGCTACTCTGGGCGGGCCTGAGTTTCCCCTCCTCACCTAATCCCTTCGGCTGATTGCTCTTCTGTCCAGGTTCAAGGCTTTTTTCCCCTTCCCTGCTCTTCTGGCCTGCTACTCTGGCATCCCTACATTGTCTCTCCTCACCTGTAAGCCTGGGGCTGACTGCTCTTCTGTCCGGGTTCAAGGTTCCTTGACTTTAGAGTAGTGGATTCATACAATATTTGTCCTTCTGTGATTGACTTATTTCATTCCTCATAATGTCCTCCGAGTTCATCCCTGTTATGAGGTGTTTCTCAGATTTTTCATTATTCTTTAGTGTTACATAGTATTCCGTTGTGTGTATGTACCATAGTTTCATTATCTACTCATCTGTTGACGGGCACTTAGGTTGTTTCCATCACTTTGCGATTGTGAATAGTGTTGCATTGAATATGAGTGTGCATATATCTATTCATGTCCCAGCTTTCATTTCTTTAGGATATATACCTAGTAGTGGTATTATTGAATCAAATAGTATTTCAATTTTCAACTTTTTAAGGGAGTGCCATACTGTTTTCCACAGTGGTTGTATCATTTTATAGTCCCACAAACAGTGTGTTAGAGTCTCAATCTTTCTACATCCTTGCCAGTATTTGCTGTTTTCTGTCTTGTTGAACTTTGCTATTATTGCTGGGGTAAGATAATATCTCATTATTGTTTTGATTTTCATCTCTCTAATGGCTAATGAGGAGCTCTGGTGGCCTAGTGCCTAACCATTTGACTAACCAGAAGGCTGGCAGTTCAAACCCACCAGCCACTCCTTGGAAGGAAGGTTGGGCAATCTATTCCATAGTGATACTGCCTCAGAAACCCAATAGGGGTCACTATGAGTCAAAATTGACTCAAAGGTAGTGAGTTTGGTTTTGGAATGGCTAGTGATAGTGAGCATTTTTTCATGTGTTTATTGGATGCTTGAATATTTTCTTTGGTGAGTGTCTGTTCATGTCTTCTGCCTATTTTTTTTAATTGAATTTTTTATCCTTTTGATTTTGAGCTGTTGGAGTTTTCTAAAAAGTTTGGAGATAAGTCCCTTGTCGAATACGTCATTGTCAAATATTTTCTCCAATCTGTAGTTTCTCTTTTTATTCTTTTGGTGCACATAAAAATTAATGTTTAGAAGGTCCCAGTCATCTAGTTTACCTTCTGCTGTTTGTACATTTTCGGTTATATTTGATAGTCTATTCATGCCTCTAAGTTTACCATCATTTTTTCTTTGATGAATTTTATATGTTTAGATTTTACATTTAAGTCTTTAATTCATCTCAAGGTAATTTTTGTGTGTGGTGCATACCTGGTTTTCTTTTCTGTGAATGTATATCCAATTTTCCTAGCATCGTTTGTTAAAGAGGCTGTCTATCCCCCATGTAATGGATTTCAGCCTTTTGTCAAAGATCAGCTGTCCATAGGTTGATGGATCTGTTTCTGGGTTCTCAATTCTGTTCCACTGGTCTGTGTATCTGTCATCGTACTAATATAAGACTCTTTTGACTACTATGGCTGTGTGGGACATTTTGAGATGACCGAGTGTAAGATCTTCCACATTCTTCTTCTTCAGTCATGCTTTGCTTCTCCAAGGTCTCTATCCCTTCCACATAAAATTATTGATTGTTACTTCCATGTCCTTAAAGGATGCTGATGGATTCTGGACTGGGATTGCACTGAATAGATTGCTTTAGGTATTACTAACATTTTCACAATGTTCATTTTTCTTATCCATGAGCATGATATGCTCTTCCATTCATGCAGATCTCTTATAGTTTCTTATAGTAGTGTTTTGCAGTTTTCTTTGTATAGGCCTTTTCTGTCCCTGGTAAGATTTATTCCTAAGTATCATATCTTTTTGGTAACTATCATAAATAGTATTGCTTTTCCTTATTTCTTTTTCAGAGATGTCTTTGTTGATGTAGAGGAATCCAACTGATTTTTGTATATTGATTTTGTATCCTACCACTATGCTGATTCTTTGAAGTAGTTTCAAGTTCCAGTAGTTTTCTTGCTGAGTCTCTGGGATTTTCTATGTTTAGAATCATATCATTTGAAAATGGGGATAGTTTTACTTCTTCCTTATCGATTTGGATGGATTTTATTTCCATTTCTTATCTTATTGCCCTGGTTAACACTTCCAGTACAATGTTGAATAGAAGTGTTGATTGGTTGTTCTTGTTGTTATGTGCCATCAAGTCAGACCTGACTCATAGCAACCCCTCCTTGGGTTGCTGAGGCAGTATCTCTATGGAAGTAGATTGCCCAACCTTCCTTCTGAGGAGTGGCTGGTGGGTTTGAAGAGCCAGCCTACTGGTTAGCAGTCAAGTGCCTTAGGCACTATGCTACCAGAGCTTCTAGAAGTGGTGATAGAGGGCATCCTTTTCTGGTTTTCAGTCTCTTTCCATTGACAATAATGTTGGGTGTTGGTTTTGCATATATTTTCTTTATTATGTTGAGGAATTTCTCTTCCATTCCTATTTTTCCGAGTTTTTATCAGGAATGTGTTTTGGATTTTATTCCTATTATTTTATATTATTTATATATTTATGTTATATATTATATATTTATTATTATGTATATTATATATTATA
>NW_006922093.1:331990-349364 GCF_000298275.1 Orycteropus afer afer | reverse complement strand
CCAACCTTCCTTCTGAGGAGTGACTGGTGGGTTTGAACTGCCAGCCTTCTGGTGAGCAGTCAAGTGCCTTAGCCACTATGCTACCAGAGCTCATACCTAGTATTAATCCCACTAGGCCATGACACATTTTAAGTTATTTATTTGTCTGTATGTTGTTGGAGTCTCACAGCTAGGATTTTATTGAAGATTTTTGCATCTATATTCATGAGGGATATTGGTCTGTAGTTTTCCTTTCTATTGGTGTCTTTGCCTGGCTTTGATATCATGGTCACACTTGCTGCATAAAATTAATTTGGGAGGATTCCATCCTTTTCTATGTTCCAGAATAGTTTGAATAGAATGGGTGGCAGCTTTTCTCTGAATATTTGGTAGAATTCTCCAGTGAAGCTGTCTGGGCCAGGGCATATTTGTTGATAGTTTTATTATGACCTGTTCAATCTCTTCTTTTGTAATAACCAAAACAAAAGCAAACTCACTGCAATTGAGTTGATTCCTACTCATAGTGAACCCCATTGGATTTCTGAGGTGGTAAATCTTTAAAGTAGATTGTCCAGTCTTTGTCCTATGGAGGGAGCTCTGATAGCATAGTGCTTAAGGCACTTGACTGCTAACCAGAAGGCTGGTGGTTCACACCCACCAGCCACTCCTCAGAAGGAAGATTGGACAATCTACTTCCGCAGTGATACCGCCTCAGAAACCCAAGGAGGGGTCGCTATGAGTTGGGTCCGACTTGATGGCACATAACAACAACAACAACAACTATGTATGTGTGTGTGTGTCTGTATACACACACACACATACATACATACAAACACACAGCTCTGGGAGCTCTGGTAGTGTAGTGCCTAAGGCATTTGACTGCTAACCAGAAGTCTGGTGGTTCAAACCCACCAGCCACTCCTCAGAAGGAAGATTGGGCAATCTATTTCTGCAGGGATACCACCTCAGAAACTCAAGGAGGGGTCGCTATGAGTCGGGTCCGACTCGAGGGCAGTACGTTTGGTTTTGGTGTATTTGTTCTATGGAGTGGCTGGTGGATTTGAACCACCAAACTTCTGGTTAGCAGTCATATTCCTTAGGCACTGTACTACCAAAGTAGGTCTGTTTAAATTTTCTACCTCAGTTTTGTTAGTGTAGGTAATAGCACATTTCTAGAAATGTCTTTCTTCTAGGTTTTCAAATTTGTTGGAGTACAGTTCTTCATGATACTTAATATCATCCTTTTTATTTTGGTTGGTTCTGTTGTGATGCTATCCATTTAATTTTTTATTCATGTTATTTACCTCTTCTCCTTATTTTCCTTAATTAAATTTGCCGCTGGTTTCAGAAGGAAGGTTGGGCAATCTACTTCTGTAGTGATAACACCTCAGAAACCCAAGAAGGGGTTGTTATGAGTTGGATCAGACTTGATGGCTGTGGTTTTTTTGCTGTTGTTGTTGATTTTATTAATCTATTTGAAGAGTGATGTTTTCTATTGTTTTTCTGTTTATTTCTGCTCAAATTTTTATTATTTCTTTTCTTCTCGTGACTCTAAGATTTTTGTGTGATCTTTTCTAATTATTGGAGAAGTTGTGTTAAGGTGTTAATTTTGCCTCTTTCTTCCTTTTTGATGTGCACATATATTGTTATAAATTGTTCCCTGAACACTGTTTTGCTATATCCCAAATATTTTGGTATGTGTGTTTTCATTCTCATTTGATTCAAGAATTATTTAATTTCATTTTTTATTTCTTCTCTTACCTCACTCACTCACGCCATCAAGTTGGGTCTGACTCACAGCGACCTCTCCTTGGATTTCCAAGGTGGTATCACTATGGAAGCAGATTGTCCAACCTTCCTTCCAAGGAGTGGCTGGTGGGTTTCAACCACCACCCTTCTGGTTAGCAGTCAAATGCCTTAGGCACTATGCTACCAGACTTCTGTCTATTACCTAGTAGTTTTATAATTTTATATCATTGTTATCTGAGAATATGCTTTGCAGTATTTTGACATTTTCATACTTATTGAGGCTTGCATTGTGGCCTAATATATGGTCTATTCTGGAGAACATTCCATGTGTGCTGGAAAAGAATGTGTTTTGTGCTGTTGTTGGATGAAGTGCTCTGTCGATGTCCATAAGGTCAAGGTCTTTGATTGTATTGTTTAGTTCTGAGTCTTTGTTGAGTTCCTTTCTAGTTGTTCTATTTTTCATTGAAAGTGGTGTGTTAAAATCTTCTACTATTACTGTAAGGAGCTCTGGTGGCACGGTGCCTATGGCATTGGACTGCTAACCAGAAGATTGGCAGTTCAAGCCCATCAGCCACTCCACAGAAGGAGCCTGGGGCAATCTACTTCCACAAAGATTTACTACCTTGGAAACCCAATTGAGGGTTACTTAGAGTCATAATCCATTCAATAGCAGTGAGGTTTTTTTTTTTTTTTTTTTGGTTATGTTCTCTTGTTCAATAGATCCTTTAGTCATTATATAATGTGCTTCCTTGTCTCATATGGTGGTTTTTGTCTTAAAGTCTATTTTATCAGAAATTAATATTACTACACCTGCTCTTTTTAGATGGCCAATTGCTTGATATATTTTTTTTTCCAACCTTGATTTTCAGTCTTTTTGTATCTTTATATGTAAGGTAAGTGTCTTGTAGACAGAATATTGGAGGGTCATGTTTGCTTGTCCATTCTGCAACTCTCTGTCTCTTGATTACTGCATTTAATCCATTTTCATTCAGTGTAATTATTGACAAGTTTATTGCTGTCATTTTGTTATGCATTTTTTATGATGTTGCTGATTTCTTTGTTGCATGTACTTTTCTGTGCTTAGATCATTTTGTTTGTGATTTTTTTCTAAATCATTTCCTTCATTGCTATTATCTTAGTATTTGCTAAGTATTTGTGCCTTCTTTTTTATTTTGATGATTATTATTAACTTTATTTAAGGTTACCTTGGGAGCTCTGGTAGCATAGTGGCTAAAGCACTTGACTGCTAACCAGAAGGCTGACAGTTCAAATCCACCACCCACTCCTTGGAAGGAAGATGGGGCAATCTACTTCTGTAGTGACACTGCCTTGGAAACCCAAGGAGAGGTCACTATGAGTTGGGTCCAACTCGATGGCACATAACAACAACAACGACAAAGGTTACCTTATGATTTATTATTTTCTTCACAAGTTTAAAACAGTCTATGTTGAAACCATCTTGACTTCCACTCCATTTAGTTCTGTATCTACTGTATTTATTCTGTATTTTTGATTTGTAGTTGTCATCATTTACCAACTGATGTCTCTGATTCTCTGTCAAAGTCTTGTAAGTTTATTTTACCTTTTGTACCCACTTATTTGAATTGATTTCTGGGTAATGTCATCATGTATGTTAAGCATCAGTTGTTGTCAGCTATTGTTTCTCTCTCTAAAGAACTCCCTTTAGCATTTATTGTACGGTTGTACTGGTTTTAACAAGTTCCCTTAATTTCTGTTTATCTGAAGATATATTGATTTTGCCATCAAATTTGAGGGATAATTTTGCTGGGTATATAATTGTTGATTGGAAAATTTTTTTCTTTCTGGGTTTTATCTATGTCATCCTCATTCTGTCTCACCTGCATGATTTCTGCTAAGAAACCTGCCCTTAGTCTGATTTGTTAGCCTTTGTAGGTAACTTTTCATTTTTCTCATGCTAATTTCAGGACTCTTTCTTTGTCTTTGGTTTTGGCCAGTTTGAATATGATGTCTTGGTGATTTTCTTTTGAAGTTTATCCCACTTGGGTTTTGTTGAAATTTTTGCATTGCTATCTCCTTGTCTTTCATCATATTAGGGAGGTTCTCCTCCAACAAATCTTTGACAATTTTCTCTGGGTTGTTTTGATCTCTTCCTGATCTGGAATTCTGATCACAAATAAGTTATTCCTCTTGATATTGTCCCATGGAAATCTTAGGCTAGCTTCATGTTTTTAAAAAAAATCTTTTCTATGTTTGATCTATTAGCAAAATGGTATTGAGATATTTGTCTTCAATCACTAATTCTCTTTTCAATTGATTTGATTCTACTCCTTTGTCTTTTCAATGTGTTACCTACTTCTGAAATTTTAGTATTAATCTTCTAGATTTCTATTTGTTGTTTTGTATGGTTTCTAATTTTTCACTTGTCAGTATGTTCGTCTGTTGTTTTCCTACATTGTTCTACAGTTTTATCTGTGTTTTCCTTTATTTTATCCATGTTTTCCTTTATTTTCTCAGTGTCTTCCTTGATCTGTCTCTCAATTCACTGAAAATAATGAAATATATTCCTTTTGAATTCCTTAGCAGGTAGTTCCAGTGCTACTTATTCCTTGGAGAGGTTTTCTAACACTGTTTGCTCATCCCCTGTGTTTACTAATTTATCTTATTTCTTTGTATGAACTGGGATTGTCAGTTGTTTCTGAGACATTGTGATGTTGTTGTAGTCATATTTAGTTAGTGATTGCATGTTAGTGTGATTCATTCAGGTTTTTTTTTTTTTTTGCTTTATTATGTTTTGATATATCTGAGTGAGCAGGGCTGGTTTTCTACTCTATTCACCATTTTGGCAGCACTCAGGCACTCACTACCTGTCTTTTGGTAGACATGACAGAGGACAAGAACATGTGCACAGATTTCTCTTAGCTGTTCATGTAGAGCAGCTGAGGAAGAGTTAGGATTGTATTGGCTACCATCTATCATTAATTTGTTGGTGTAGAAGCAGGTAGTGGCACTTTCCCAGTGGGTGGTGCTGCAGGAGGTATGGATGTGGTTGGATTGTGTGAGCATGATTACCTTCTGGTCATGAGCCACCAGTGTGGTTGCCCATGTTGTCCTTGTCAAGTGGAGCCAATTATTAGGTTGCTATGCAGATAGGAACAATGCTTGCAAATATACAAAACGGACACATTGTCAGGATGACAAACATTCTACAGGTCCATTTGTCTCCTTATTCACTGTTTTCATTGAGGTTCTTCTACTAGTTGGTATTTAATCCACTTCTTTATCCTTCCCTACAAAACTCAGGGTTCCAGATTATTTTCAGCATTTGATTCAATTGATTTCTCATTTCTTTGTTGTAGATGGTCTGGGTAGCTTGTCTGATTATTCCACCATCTTGCTGGAAGTCCTAACTCTTGACAACCCTTTGTGATTAGGAAATCTGACACTTCAGGGATGGATTTACATATGAACTGGTTCTTGCTGACCCTTCCTATGATTAGGAATAAGAATCAGAGAAATGATGAGATATATGGAAAAAGAATTCAAATAGTACAGATTGGAGTATAAAAGTAGGGAAGAGAGGAACATGATAGCCAAATAGGTGACTATAACAATCAAAGCTGGCACACATCACCCAGGATTTTTTAAGAAAATTCCCATGCTTTGAACATAAACTTAATTTCAGTGATTGTTTTTTCATTGTACATTTTTCAATTACATATTTTGGTAAAATATCTGTCATTGTAAGGCAAATTTTAGTTATAATATAGAAGGAAGAAAGTCCCTCAGCTAGAAGAAGGGAAAATGGAGCTTCATGCAGCTATTGAGCAGAAGCAAATGTTTTTAATCTCTCTTTTTATGGTCAACATATTCTAAAATCCTTAGCAGTATCACTTCTCTGTATGGTTGAATAAAAAATGATGATGACTTGATTGTTCTGGCTTTATGGTTTTTCATTTCTGTATAATATTTAAAAACTAATTTCTTCTGGCGTGTTTGCTGGGAGGTATAGAAATCTAAATAAATGAAGGGACTCTGAAACTAACAAACATAGAAAGCTTTGACATTTTGCAAAAAGGACAGAAATTTAGCAGCACAATTCTTATGTGCAAGAAAATAGGTGTATTCTAGGTAGTGCTGAAGAGACATTGAGGAAAGGCCTTCACTGTGAATGTCTAGTCACCCAAGTATAAGACTAAGAGTTATAATGTTAGTCTGCTCGTTTATTACTCGGTGCCTGTAACTTTCAGTCTCCTATGAGAAGATTAAATTGTGAATGTTGGCCTAATGCTTAAGACTTTGTAAAAAATTAGTATTGACTGTGAAGGTTTCTGCAATAACCCAATGTTAATTTAGGACTTAGTGTGTGATATTACAAATCTTAAAGTCATCATCATTATTATTAATGACTTTGAAATTTGTATTTCTAGTTTTTTCAAAAAAGACACTTACCTATTTCTTGGACTATTTCTCCTGATTTTTTCTAGACAAAAATATGTTTAGTTTAACAGGAATCCATTTTGTGGATAATTCACAGACTCTGCCTTCATTTTTCTTTTGTCTTTTGTATATATCATTATTTATTACTCATTATATCAGAGTGTAACTTGATAATAACAAAGAGAAAATCTAACAGGACAAAGCTACTTTTGAAAAAGGATTGCTTGAAGGGTAGTTATGTAATTTTTCTTTAAGATAGTTTAAGAGAGTAGACTTCTAACAGAATGATTATTAGCATAATCCCTACCAAACACTTCATCAGATGTGTAATTCACTTTTCCACATACAAAAAGGAAATGAGACTTGCTAAAAATTATATTCTTAGATAATTATACTCTTGGCACTGGGACACAGGGTTCTAAACTCTCAGAAAACCATCTTTATTTACCTGATCAATGACTCTTTACAAACAACAAAATTGTATTTTAAAAAGGCAGTTTGATCATGAAAGAAAGGCTTCTTGGTGTGGCAGCATCCATTTATTGACAGTTTATACTCCTACCATATGCTTAGGCAGCTTCTGTTGCTTTCAACTGATAACTGATATATAACCAGTAAAATCTGTTTGTAAAAGGAACTATAAATCATTGTTCGGTTCATATTTGGGTTCAAGGTATCTACATACCAAAGACCACCAGATTTTGACAATTTCTTTTTATGCTAGAATTTTGTCAATTAAGCCTTGATGAGAAGTTAGAGATGTTCTGTCATTATTAATAAATCTCCAATTGCTTATTGTAGATGACTAATCACTATTCTTCTCTCATTTTTCCTTAGGCTTTAGCAAAGTCCCATTCAATGTAGATTTCACCTCTAAATTAGGCTAATACATTATTCATTCTACTGACATATTCATATTCTTTGTCAACAACACAATTCGTATAAGTCAATTCTTTTTCAACCTTCCTTTTGAATGCATATGAAGAGATTGAAAATATAAAGATATCTCTGCTTTTTAACACTTTAAGAAGGTCTTTTGCAGTAGATTTGCCCAGTGCAATGCATGGACACCTTTATGAGCTAGCTGGAATTGACTCAATAGCAACTGGCTTTGCAATTAGGTGCTTTAGAGACCCTATGCACAGCAGAACAAAACACCGCCTGGTCTGACACCAGCTCCACAATCCCTGCTATACTTGAGTTGATCGCCACAGCCACTGTGTCAATCCATCTCCTTGATGGCCTTCTCCTCTTTCATCGACCCTCCTCCACCTTAACAAGCATGACATCCTTCTCCAGGGAATGGACCCTTCTGATAACATGACCAAATTAGATGAAACAAAGTCTGGCTATTCTAGCTTCCAAGGAGCGTTCCAGCTGCACTTCCTCCAGGGCAGATTTGTTAGTTCTTTTAGCGGTCCATGGTACTTTCAGCATTCTTCACCAGCACCACAAATCAAAAGCATCATCAGTTTTTCTTTGGTCTTCCTTATTGATTGTCCAGCTCTCACATGCATATGAGGACATTGAAAATATCATGGCTTGTGTAAGGCACACCTTAGTCCTCAAGGAGACATCTTTGCTCTTCAGCACTTGAAAGTGGTCTTTTGCAGCTGATTTGCCCAGTGGCGTATGTCATCTGATGTCCTGACTGGTGCTTCCATTGGCATCTGTGGTGATTAAATTTGTGTGTCAACTTGGCTGGGCCTGGTTGAGTAGCTGGGCAGCTGAATGTAGTTATTCCCCATGGTAAGATTAGTAATTAACTCCATGGTGGAATCTACTGGAGCACCTGAGTAGCTCCTTTGGGTATGTGGTCTGCTTCCCATATATAAGAAGCAGCTTTCAGAATGGCCTCTAGCTTATGGCATGCTTGAATCCTGCATGTACCTGTGTCATTGTTCAGCAGCCTGGTAAGTTCTGCTGACCTTGGAACTTTCAATGGACTCGAATTAATGGCCTGGCTGTGTGGTTTGGTAACATTGGGACTGTGCCTTTTTACTTGTTAACCTTGGCTTGTCAGCCTCAGCAGCCAGTGGCTGTCTGTGGTAAGAAAATCTCTAGCTTCAGTGGGCCAAGGGTAGGAGGTAAAGCTGAAGCCCAAGTTGAGGGACTTTCACCCAGCCCCTAGAGCCTGGCACTTTGAACCCAGAACTGTTAGAGAATAAACTCCTGTTTGTTCAAGCCATCCCATTGATGATATATTCTTATCAGAGTGGCACAAGGTAACCAGAACAGAATCGATTGTAGAACCAAGCAATGTGAAGTCTTTGACAACTTCCATCTTCTCTCCATTTATTGTAATGCTGATTATAGGTCCAGTTTTTTTCTTTATATTGAGATGTAATCCATACTGCAGACTATCTATATTCTTCAATCTTCATCAGTAAGTGCTTCAAGTCACCCTCCCTTTCAGCAAGCAAAGTTGTGTCATCAGCATATCTCTTATTATCCCAAAACCTTGAGAGAAAATATTGTTATATCTATTTTATATTATGAGAAAACTGAAGTTCAGAAATGTTATATACTTCCCCAGGACTTCACAATTAATGTTCAGAACTGATTCCTACAGTCTTTCTGATTTTGAAGAGTATAAGTCATCCTTTCTGGACTTTTCATTTTTAAGATAAATGGATAGGATCAGACATCTCTAAGGGACTTCCATGAAAGACTCCGATGTTTCTCTTTCTATTTAGCATATATCAATACGATGTCCTTGATCCATACTTTTACAAATATAGAAAAGAACTCTCAACCATATATATATATATATATATATATATATAAAATATATTTTATTAATAGAGCAAAAGTCGATGGACATAAGTTTTTAACAAAGTTTGATTTTTTGATATGACTAGGATGATGCATATTAACTGACAGCTTAGACAGATGCTATTTATAAAAAGAGCAAATAATTTAGAATGTGGAGGGATGAACACTATTTTAATTTGCAGACACGTTGACTTTAGGGCTCAGTAAAAAGGCATGAGGGTGGTGTCTGACTTCCTACAAATTTACAAGGGGGAAAGAGAATCAAGATCAACATCAACAGCCCAAAATTGATTCCTGTGAGCCAGGAGTCAGACATGTCACCATCCTCCAAACTTTTTATCAATTCTCACAACAACTGTCCATCCCATGGCAATCTCTACTTCTCTATTTGGTTCAATAATTCATTGCAATGGCCACACAGAACTCACAAACAATACTCACAATTATGAGGTTTATTAGGAAAGTAACAGATTATAATTCAGGATTATGAAAGGTCAGGATACAATTCTTCAATCAGAGCAGCCATGCCCAAAGGCCTTGGCCTGGTCTCTGCCTTGCTCAGGCAAGTGTTGCAAGGCTCTTTTAGCTTTTCCAATAAATGTCAAGAGACATCTTACTCTGCCAGTAAGCCTCCACTCCAAAGCACTCAGCTTTCTTGTTCCATGACCCAGGAAGCCCACTACTCTGTCTAGTCCCAGTCTCTTGGTTCTGCTGCCTCTGCTGCCATTGTTTCTTTGTCACTGCTTCTCACTATCTCTGTTGTCATAACTCTGCTCCTGGATTGAGAAGGTTCAACACAGGGATCCTGGGTCCAAATGATGCACTCCACTATTGGGTTTTCTTTCTTGATGGTACTGATATTTCCCCTTCTTGTCTCTGAGATAACTAATTTAGAAATGGCAGGATGGGAAAACTAACCAATGCTCATTTTTGGTTTCCATACTCCTTATTTCCATGGTGCCACCTCCGTAAGGTTGACATGCACCTCATTTACATTATGAACAAGTTACCCAATCCCCCTGGTGGGCCACAGATACTTCATATTTGCATATTCTCACCCAGTCATCTGGCAGGAGTCACAAAGACTATGGCTAGAGAACTATACCAAACAATTCATTGCACCTCAGATTATCTTGAGAACTACTTGGAGGTTAATGTCTTTTTATAATGTTAAAATTATTTGTCATTTTAAATTAATTGAGGCACATATCTCACAATGAATAACATAAAATACTGTTATTTTTAAAGTGGTAGTACTATACTTACCTCCCTCTAATATGAAATTAAAGAAGCCATGTTTCTTTTTGTTATCTTCATTTCCTATTGTCCATTAAAGGAGCTCTGGTGGCAGTGCCTAAGGCATTTGACTGCTACCCAGAAGGTTGGTGGTTCAAACCTATCAGCCACTCTATGGAATAAAGATGAGGCAATCTATTTCAGTAAAAATTTACTGCCTCAAAACCCAATGGGTGTCACTATGAGTCAGAATTGACTCAATGGCAGTGGGTTTGGTTTGGTTTTATTGTCCGTTAAAGACTTCTGATGGCATAGTGGGTAAGTGCTCAGCTGTTAATCAAAAGGACAACAGTTAAAATCCACAAGAGAAAGATGTGGCAGTCTGCTTCCACAAATATTACAGTCTTGGAAACTCTATGGGGAAGTTCTACTCTGTCCTACAGAGTTGCTACAAGTTGTAATCTAGTAGATTGCAATGGGTTTGTTTGTTTTGTCCTTGTTATATTAATAGGTGATGTCAACTTTGTTCTGACTCACAGTGACTCTACATATAACAGAACAGAACATGGCATGGTCCTGTGCCATCCTCACCATCATTTCTATGTTTAAGCCCACTGTTTCATGCACTGAGTGAATCCATCTCACTGAGGGTCTTCCTCTTTATCATTGACCTTCTACTTTACCAAGCATGATGTCCTTCTCCACGGACTGGTCTCTCCAAATAACATGACCAAAGTACAAGAGATGAAATCTCACCTTTCTAGCTTCTAAGTACCATTCTGACTATACTTCTTCCAAGACAGATTTGTTCCTTCTTCTGGCAATCTATGGTATATGTAATATTCTTTGCCAGCACCTTGATTCAAATGCCTCAATTCTTCTTAGGTTTCTTCTTCATTGTCCAGCTTTCACATCCATATGAGATCATTGACAATACCATGGCTTGGGTCAGGCACACCATAGTTCTCAAAGTGACGTCTTTGTTTTTTAACATTTTAAAGAGATTTTTTTGCAGCAGATTTACCCAAAGCAATATGTCGTTTGATTTCTTAATTGCTGCTTCAGTGGAAATTGACTATGGATACAAGTTAAAGGAAATATTTGACAGCTTAAGTGTTTTCTCCATTTATCATGATGTTGTTTCTTAGTCCAACTGTGAGAATTTTCTGTTTTCTTTATGTTGATGTATCTTTGATCTTTATCAGTAAGTGCTTCAAGTGCTCTTCACAAGCAAAAATGAGTCATTTGCATATGTATTTTGTTTGTAAGTCTTCCTCCAATCCTGATGTCACATTCTTCTTCCTATAGACCAGCTTCTCAGATTATTTGGTCAACATACAGATTGAATAAATATGATGAAAGGATACAACCCTGACATACCTGATTTTAAACCCAGCAGTATCATCTTTTTCTGTTTGAAGAATTTCCTCTTGGTTTATGTAAAGGTTCCTCTTGAACATAATTTAGTGTTCCGAAATTCTCATTCTTCATGATGCTATCATAATTTGTTATGATTCACACAGTTAAATGCTTTTGCATAATCAATAAAACACAGGTAAACATCTTTCTTGTATTCTCTGCTTTCAGCCAAGATCTAGCTTACATCAGAAATGATATCCCTTGTTCCACATCTTCTTCTGAATTCAGTTTAAATGTCTAGCAGTTCCCTGTCTATGTACTTCTGCAACCATTCTTGTATTAGTTTCAGCAAAACTTTACTTGCTTGTGATATTAATGACATTGTTAAATAATTTCTTCATTTTGTTGGATCACCTTACTTTGGAATGGGCACAAATATGAATCTCTTCCAATCTGTTGGTCAGGTAGCTATGTTTCAGAAACTCTCTTCTCACTTGTTAGTTTGTCATATTGTGATGACATATGGGTTGTTTGGCACTGGAAGTTTTGCCATTGCAAATACCAGCAGGCTCGCTCATGATAGACAAGTGTCAGTAGAGAGTCTGGACCAAGGTAGACTAGGAGGAAGGGTGTGGAAGTCTACGTCTGAAAAATTTGGCCACTAAAAACCCTGTAGATAGCAGTAGAACATTGTCTAATATAGTGCCAGAAGATGAGGCCCTCAAATTGGAAGGCACTCCAAATAGGACCAGGGAAGATTTACCTCCTCACAGTAGAGTCAACCTTAATGAAATGGATGGAGTAAAGCTTTTAGAATATTCATTTGCTGAGGTGGCACAATTCAAAATGGGAAGAAACATCAGCAAACATCCATGAATAATCAGAATAGAGAATGTAGGAAGTATGTATCTAGGAAAATTGGAAATTGTCAAAAATGAAATGAAATGCATATGTACTGATATCCCAGGTATTAATGAGATGGAATACACCAGTATTGGTCATTTTGACTCAGATAATCATATGATCTACTATGCTGGGAATGACAAATTAAAAAGGAATGATGTTGCATTCATCATCAAAAAAGAACATTTCAAGATCCATCCTGAAGTACAGTGCTGTCAGTGATAGAATAATATCCATATACAAGGAAGAACAGTTAATACTACTATTATTCAAATTTATGTACCAATGAAAGATAAAGAAATTGAAGCTTTTTCCAAATTCTGCAGCCTGAAATTGACCAAACATGCAATCAAGATGCATTGATAATTACTGGTAATTGGGATGCAAAATTTGGAAACAAAGAAGAAAGATCAATAGTTGGAAAATATGGCCTTGGTGATAGAAATTATACTGACTATCACATCATAGAATTTATCAAGACCAAAGTCTTATTCACTGCAAATAACTTTTTTGAACAACATAAAGGGTGATTATACACATGGATCTCACCAGATGGTATACAAAGGAATCAAATCAACTGCATTTAAGGACAGAGATGATAAGAAGCTCAATATCATCAGTCAGAACAAGACGAGGGGCCAATTGTGGAAGGGACCATCAAGTGGTCATATGCAAGGTCAAGTTAAAACTGCAGAAAATGAGCTCTAGTGGCATAGTGGTTAAAGCTTTTGACTACTAACTTAAATCTCAGCTATTTGAACCTACCAGCCACTCCCCTGGAGAAGCATGAGGCATTCAGCTTCCATAAAGACTTCCAACTCTGGAAACCCTATGGAGCAATTCTACTCTGCCAGAAAGGGTCACTGTGAGTCAGAATCAACTACATTTGTGGAAAGAAGTGATAGAAGAGCTCAACATCATCAATCAGAACAAGACTAGTGGCCGATTGTGGAACAGACCATCAATTGCTCATATGCAAGTTTAAATTGAAGCGTAAGAAAATTAAAACAAGAAAATCAAAACTATGAGAACCAAATTATATCCTTGACTATATCCCACCTGAGTTTAGAGACCATGTCAAGAATATATTTCATATATTGGACATCAGTGACCAAAAACCAGGATGAGTTGTGGGATGACAGCAAGGATATCATCCTTGAAGAAAGCAAAAGGTCACTAAAAAGACATGGGGGAGAGGGAGAAAGGACAGGAATAGATGTCAGAAAACTCTGAAACTTGTTCTTGCACACAGAGTGGCTTAAGCAAATGGAAGAAATGATGAAATTAAAAAGCTGAGCAGACGACTTCAAATGGCAACTGGAGAAGACAACGTAAAGTATTATAATATAATATGCAAAGACCTGGCGTTAGAAAACCAAGAGAGGAGCACTCTCAGCATTTGTCAAGTTGGAAAAAAAAAAAAAAGTGAAGAAATAATTCAGCATCAAGTTGTAATATTGAAGTTTTCTATGAGCAAAATATTTAAAAATACAGGAAGCATCAAAAGAAGATAGAGGGAATGCACAGACTCATGTACCAAGACAAGTTGATTGAGTTCAACCACTTCAAGAGGCAGCATATGATCAAGAACTGAAGGTGTTCTGCCTTTTAGTTAGGCTTTATCTTTAGAAACATTCTTATTTGAGAATTTTCATTATTTTACAGTTTTCTATCATTTAATTTATTGCACAAACAAGCATTTTTATCTTCTTATCTAGTCTATATTAGGCACTCTTCTAGATTTTGAGAATACAGCAACAAATAAAGCAGACAACTCCTGCCTTCATAAAACTTATATTCTGATTAATAAATTATTTTTGTTTATAGTTATTAGATATGCAAGGTTAATAACTAGAAGTTTCACTTTCTTCACAAAATCTCTTGTGTGAAATTCAGCTGTTTATCCTTTTTTTCTTGAAAACAATTACGTATTGCTTGAAATAGAACATTTTAATATGTTTTATTTTAGTTTTCTTAGATAAAAGTCTTAACTTTCAAACCAAATAATACACTCTATGAGATAGAGACCCTGGGTTATAACTAAGCCCAACTCAGGTTTTCTTAATATTGTCTTTTTTTTTTTTTTAAATGACATTCAGTTCAGTTTGTGTCTCATGTGATCCTATACAGCACTGACTAGAGAATCAAAATATTAGTTTTGTACTATTAATTATGGATTGAATTATGTTCCCACAAAATATATATTTAAGCCCTAACCCTTGTACTGGTAGATATGATTTTGTTTGCGGAAATAGGCTCTTTCTTTGATAATATTATTAACTAAGTTAATGAGACCATAACAGAGTAGTTCCTGCCAGGTGGTCTTTGATTTATGGTGATCTTACATATAAAAAAAGAGCTTTGATGGTACTTTCATGAAGGCATTGGGCTCCTAACCAAAAGGTCAGTGGTTTCTCCATGGGAGAAAGATGAGGCGATCTGTGTCCTTAAAGACTGTGCCATCTTCTTGTGCCATCAACCTGATTGTTGGTATGTTTCAGTCCTTCCAGAGTAGCAAAGGCCTAATTCTATATGATTATAACATCAACAACCTGTGATATAGAGATGCCACAACCTTGCTTGTTGAAAGTGAAGATGACTTGAAACACTTACTGATGAAGATCAAAGACTACAGTCCTCAGTAAGGATTACACCTCAAAAAAAAAAAAAAAAAAATCCTCACAACTGGACCAATAAGCAAAATCACAATAAATGGAGAAAAGATTTTCACAGATTTCATTTTACTTGAATCCACAATCAACACCCACGGTAGCAGCAGTCAAGAAATCAGATGTCACATTGCACTGGGCAAATCTGCTGCAAAAGACTGCTTCAAAATGTTAAGATGTCTCTTTGGAGACTAGGGTGGGTCTAACCCAAGCCATAGTATTTTCAATCACCTCATATGCATGTGAAAGCTGTACAATGAATAAGGAAGACCTAAAAAGAGTTGATGCTTTTGAATTATGATGTTGGTGAAGAGTACTGAAAATACCCCATATTGCCAGAAGAACAAACAAATCTGTCCTGGAAGAAGTGCATCCAGAATGCTCCTTGGAAGCGAGAATGGCCAGACTTCATCTCACCTATTTTGGTCATGCTGTCAGAAGGGACTATTCCCCGGAGAAGGATATCATGCTTGGCATAGTAAAAGGTCAACAAAAATGGGGAAGACCCTCAACAAGATGGATTGACACAGTGGAAGCAATGATGGGGTCAAGTATAGTGAGGATTGTGGGGATGGTGCACGACCCAGCACTGTTTTGTTCTATGGGGTCACTGAGTCAGATCCCAGTCAACAGCACCTAACAACAACAATCCTATATGACTGAGTCTTATAAAAGAGGAAGACAGACACAGAAACAGAGTCACACACAAGAGGAAACCACCATGTGAAGAAACATCTACCAGAAGCAGAAGAATATGCAGTATTTCCAGCAGCGATTAGGAGCTAGGATAGAGGCCTGGAATAGTTCTTATCTCTGAACTCTCAGAAAGAACTGACTCAGCTGATAGTGCTGATTTGGATTTCTAGAGGAAGAACTTCAAGACAATACATTTTTGTTCTTTAAACGCATGCACTTTGTGGTATAAGGAGCTCTTGTGGTTTACTGGTTAAGGCATTTGGTTGCTAATCAAAAGGTCGATGGTTCAGTGGTATTTTATTACTGCAGCCCTAGGAAACTAAAACAGTAGTCCACAAACAGTAAAGCTGGGCCAACAGTGCTTCATTAGAGAGAAAATATAACCTCACATGCCTGTCTACATCTCTTTCTTTGTATATCTAGGAGGTTGACCCACTGTGTGTCTTATATCTAGGAGGTAGATCACAACTTCACTTTTGGATTTACATAATGTGTGTTGTTACCTTACAATGTTTTTGGAGACAATAATGGAAACTCATGTGGTCAAAATAACTTTTAACATATACTATATGTGAAATTTTCCATTTTGGCTTAACAATGTAGCTTGTTTTGTATACCGGGAATGTTTCAATTGACCATAATCATTGTTTTCCCTTTTGATGTTCTAATTGTCACAATTTGGCCACTAATACCTCCCATTTCAGGTTGCACAAATTGTAATTTTCAACTCTGATTTGGATATTACTGAAAGACTCCCTGTTTCTGAAAACAGCAAGATGTTCTGGAGTGATCTCTATTTTTCATGTGAAAAGGCACGGGATCAACTATACCACAAAGGGCTGTCAAAAGAGAGTGCTTGAGACCCATATCTAGGCATTAAAACTAACTAGCTAACTAACTAACTCGCTGTCATCAAGCAAGTTCCAACTTATAGCGACCTCTCCTGGGATTTTTGAGGCAGTATCTCTATGGAAGTAGATTGACCACTTTTCCCTCTGAGGAGTGACTGGTAGGTTTATACTGACATTATGTTGGCTACCTTAGAGAAGTAAATGTATAAATCACTGTATTAATGGAGTAAGAAATTATTTTGCTAAAAAGGTCATGAGTTCATGTTAATGTTTCCATTTGACCTTTACTTTAAAAAAAGGCACTTGACTGCTAACCAGAAGGCTGGCAGTTCAAACCCACCAGCCACTCTCAGAAGGAAGATGGGGCAATCTACTTCCATAGTGATACTGCCTCAGATACCCAAGGAGGGGTCGCTATGAGTTGGGTCCATCTCAACGGCACATAACAACAACAACAACAGCTTGATGTAATGTAAGTCTTGTTTAGAACGACCATTATATGACTGTTCATGATAAAAAGAAAAAAACATCACTGCCATGGAATCTATTCCAACTCATAGCAACTTCTCCTTCGGTTTCTGAGGAGGTGTCTCTACAGAAGTAGTTGGCCCAATCTTCCTTCTGAAGAGTGGCTGGTGGGTTTGAACCACTAGCCTTCTTGTCAGCAGTCAAATGCCTTAGGCACCATGTTATTAAATTCTAATATCAACCTTAATTTTCACAATGCAATTTTCCTTT
>NW_006922093.1:302158-314922 GCF_000298275.1 Orycteropus afer afer | reverse complement strand
AAAAAAAAAAAAAAAAAGCCAGTGAAAACATGTGAATAGAAGTAGAACATTTTCTGATTTAGGGTTGAAAGATGAGCCTCTCAAGTTGGAAGACACTCAAAATACAACTGGGCAGCAGCTGTGTCCTCAAAGATGAGTCAATGTTAATAACATAGATGGAGAAAAGCTTACATTTGCTGATGTGGCACAACTCAAAAGGAGAAGAAATAACTGCAAACATCCATTAATAATTGGAACATAAAATGTATGAGTATGAATCTGTAGAAGTAGGAAGTCATCAAAACTGAGACAGAATGCACAAAAATCAATATCCTGGGCATTAGGAGCTGAAATGGACTGATATTAGATATTTTGAATCAGACAATCAATGGTTCACTATGCTGGGAATGACAAATTGAAGGGGAATGGCATTGCATACATCATCAAAAAGAATATTTCAAGATGTATTCTCAAGTATAACACTATCAGAGCTAAGATAATATCTATATCCCTGCAAGGAAGACAAGTTAATATGACTGTTATTCAAATTTACACACTAATCATTAAGGTCAAAGATGAAAAAAATTGAAGATTTTTACCAAAATGTGTAGTTTGAAATCGATAAAACATGCAACCAAGTTGAATTGATAATTACTGATGATTGAAATGAGAAAATTGGAAACAAAATTGAAGGATCAGTAGCTGGAAAATATGGTCTTGGTAATAGAAATGTTGCTGCAAATACTATTATAGAATTTTGCAAGACCCAGACCTATACTTTGCAAACAGCTTTTTCAACAAATGGAGACTATATATGTGCACTTTACCAGATGGAATACACAGGAATCGAATCAACTACATCTGTGGAAAGAGATAATGGAGAAACTCATATTATCCATCAGAACAACACCAGGGGCTGACTGGACTGTGGAACAGACCATCAATTGCTCCTATGCAAGAACAAGTTAGGAGTTCTGGTGGCATAGTGACTAAGGCATTTGACTGCTAACCAGACTGGTTCAAACCCACCAGCCACTCCTCAGAAGGAAGGCTGGGCAATCTACTTCAGTAGAAATACTGCCTCAGAAACCCAAGGAGAGGTCACTATGAGTTGAATAGGCTCGACAGCAGTGAGGTTTATTTATTTATTGTTTGTTTGTTTATAAGAAGTTGAAGCTGAGAAAAGTGAAAACAAGTCCTTGAGTGTCAAAGTATGACCTGAAGTATATCCCACCTGAATTTGGAGACCATCTCAAGAATAGATTTGATTCATTGAAAAGTAATGATTCAAGACCAGATGACTGGTAAGATGACATCAAGGATATCATACATGAAGAAACCAAAAGACTATGAAAAAGGTGGGAAAAAAAGAAGAGAACAGAATCGGTGTCAGAAGAGATGTTAGAGGAAGAGATGCTGGAATTTGCTCATGAACATAGAGTAGCTAAAATGAATAGAAGAAATGATAAAGTAAAAGAAATGAACTGAGGATTTCAAAGGGCATTTCAAGAACACAAAATAACATATTTAAATGAAATGTACAAAGATCTAAAGTTAGAAAACCAAAAGGAAAGATCCCACTCAACATTTCTCAAGATGAAAGAATTGAAGAAGAAATTCAAACCTCAAGTTGCAATATCGAAGGAGTTCAAGAAAAAAAATGTTGAATAATGAAGGAAGTATCAAAAGTGGATGGAAGGAATACATAGAATCACTGTACCAAAAAGAATTGGTTGACAATCATCTGAGAAGGTAGCATATGATTAAGCATCAATGATAATGAAGGAAGCTGTCCAAGTTGCACTGAAGGCATTGATGAATAACAGGTTCTAGGAATTGTCAAAATACCAACTGAGTTGTTTCAACAAATGAAGGCAACACTGGAAGCACTAATTCATCTATACAAAGAAATTTGGAAGACAGCTACTTAACCAACTGACTGTAAGAGATTCATATACATGCCCATTCCAAACAAAGGTGTTCCAAAAGAATGCAGAAATTATTGAACAAAGACATTATAATAACACATCATAATAAAATGAACAAAGACATTATAACAAAGTGATTGCTGTTGTACGTGGACACGGAACTATCCAAAATGCAAGACGGATTCAGAAGAGGGTATAGAACAAGAGATATCACTGCTGATGTCAGATAGATTTTGGCTGAAAGCAGAGAATACAAGAAAGATGTTAATCTGGGTTTTATTGACTATTCAAAGGCATTCGACTGTGTGGAGCATGACAAATTATGGATAATATTTTGAAGAATGGGAATCTCAGAGCACTTAATTGTGTCCATGTAGAATCTTTACATAGACCAAGAATTAGTTGTCTGAGCAGGACTAGGGGATACTGCATGGTTTAAAATGAGGAAAAGTGTGCATCAGGGTTGTAACTTTTCACCGTATTTATTCAAGCTATATGTTGAGCAAATAATCCAAGAGACTAGATTATATGAAGAAGAACACAGCATGAGAATTGAAGGAAGACTTACTAACAACCTATGATATGAAAATGACACAAATTTGCTTCATAAAAGCAATGAGAACTTGAAGTACTTACTGGGGAAGACCACAGAATGGATTGTACTTCAACATAAAGGAAACAAAAATCCTCACAACTGGACCAATAAGCAACATCAGGATAAGTGGAGAAATGATTGAGGTTGTCAGGGATTTCATTTTACTTGGATTCACAAACACCCATGGAAGCAACAGTCAGGAAATCAGACATTGTATTGCACTGGGCATATGCGCTGCATAAGACCTCTTTATAGTGTTAAAAAGCAAAGATGTCACTTTGAGAACTAAATTGCACCTGATTGAAGTCATAATATTTTCAATTGCCTCATGTGCATGTGAAAGCTGGACAGTGAATAAGTAAGATCGAAGAAGAGATGATGTACCTGCATTATAGTGTTGGTGAAAAATATTAAATATATCATAGACTTCCAGAAGAACAAACAAATTTGTTTTGGAAAAAGGACAGACAGAATGTTCTTTAGAAGCAAAGATAGTGAGATTTCATCTCAGGTACTTTAGACATATTATCAGGAAGGACAAGCCCCCTGGACAAAACATCATACTTAAAGTAAGGGGTCAACAAAAAGGAGGAAGACCCTAAATGAGACAGATTAACACAGTAGCTGCAAGAGTGGGCTCAAATACAAAAATTGTGTGGATGGTGAGGGACCAAGCAGTCTGTTCATCAAGATTCTATGAGTTGGAACTGACTAGAGAACACCAAACAACAACAATTTGTGCCCAATGCTGAGCAAGAATTTGGAGCTACTCAGAGATGTTGTGTTCTTAGGTGCTGTTGAGTCATTTCCAACTCGTAATGACCCTATGCACAGCAGAACAAAACACTGCCGGGTCCCACACCAGCTGTATATGAGCCCATTGCAGTAGCTACTGTGTCAATCCATCTCATTGAGGGCCTTCCCCGCTTTCATCGACTGTCCACTTTACCAAGCATGACATCCTTCTCCAGGGAATGGTCTCTTCTGACAACATGACCAAAGTAGGTGAGACGAAATCTAGCCATTCTTGCTTCCAAGGAGCATTCAGGCTGCACATCCTCCAGTATTAGATTTGTTAGATCTTTCAGCAGTACATGGCACTCCCAGCATTCTTCGCCAACACTACAACTCAAAAGCATGAATTTTTCTTTGGTCTTCCTTATTCATTGTCCAGCTCTCACATGCATATGTTTGTTATGTGCTGTTGAGTCAGACCCGACTCATAGCAACACCTCCTTGGGTTTCCTAGACAGTATCACTATGGAAGTACATTGCCCCATCTTCCTTCTGAGGAGTGGCTGGTGGGTTTGAACCACCAGCTTTCTGGTTAGCAGTCAAGTGCCTTCTGCACTAAGCTACCAGAGCTCCATATGAGGTGACTGAAAATACCATGGCTTGTGTCAGGTGTACCTTAGTACTCAAGGAGATATCTTTGCTCTTCAGCACTTGAAAGAGGTCCTTTGCAGCTGATTTGCCCAATGCTATATGTTGTCTGATATTCTGATGCTACTTCCATTGGCATCAATTGTAGAACCAAGCAATGTGACGTCTATGACAACTTCAATCTTTTCTCCATTTATAGTGATGCTGATTATAGGTCCAGTTTTGAGGATGTTTGTTTTCTTTGTGTTGAGGTGTAATCCATGCTGCAAACTATATTCTTTAATCTTCATCAGTAAGTGATTTAAGTCATCTTCACTTTCAGCAAGAAAAGTTGTGCTGTCAGCATGTCACAGATTGTTGATGGTTCTTTCTCCAGTCCTGATGCCACATTCTTCTCCATATAGTCCAGCTTCTCGGATTATTTGCTCAACATATAGATTGAATAAATATGGTGAAAGGATACAACCCTGTTGTACTCCCTTCCTGATTTTAAACCATGCAGTGTCCCCTTGTTCTATTCAAACAACAGCTTCCTGGTCTATGTACTGGTTCTTCATGAGTACAATTATGTATTCTGGAATTCCCATTCTTCTCAATGTTACACATAATTTGTTATGATCCACACAATCAAATACCTTTGCAAGGTCAATAAAACATAAGTAAACATCTTTCTGATATTCTTTGCTTTGAGCCAAGATCCATCTGACATCAGCAATGATATCCCTCATTCTACATCCTCTTCTGAATCCAGCTTGCATTTCTGGAAGTTCTCTGTCAATATATTGCTACAAACATTTTTGAATTATCTTCAGTAAGATTTTACCTGCATGTGATATTAATTATGCTGTTTGATAATTTCCACATTGTGTGGGATCACCATTCTTTGGAATAGGTACAAATATGGATCTCTTCTACTCAGTTGGCCAGGTAGCTATCTTCCAAATTTCTTGGCATAAATGAGTGAGTGCCTTTAGTAGGGCATCATTTGTTGAAACATCTCGATGAATATTCCGTCAATTCCTGGTGCCTTGTCCTTTGGCAATTCCTTCAATGCAGCTTCAACTTCTTCCTTCAGTACCATTGGTTCTTGATCATATGCCATCTCCTGAAGTAGATGAACATTGACCAGGTCTTTTTGGCACAATGACTCTGTGTATTTTTTCCATCTTCTTTGAATACCTGCATAGAATCTATCAATATTGCAATGTGAGGTTTAAATTTTTTCCTCAGTTCTTTCAGCTTAAGAAATTCTGAGTGTGTTCTTCCCTTTGGTTTTCTAACTCTAGGTCTTTGCACATTTCATTATAGAAATTGGCTTTGTCTGCTCAAGCTGCTCTTTGAAATCTTCTGTTCAGCTCTTTTATCTTGTCATTTCTTCCATTTGCTTTAGCTACTCTCTGCTCAAGGGCAATTTTCAGAATTTCTTCTGAGATCCATTTTGTTTTTTTCTTCCTTTCTTGTCTTTTTAATGACCTCTTGCTTTTTTCATGGATGATATTCTTGATGTCATCCCACAATACTGGTTTTCAGTCATTGATGTTCAGTGAGTCAAATCTATTCTTTAGATGGTCTTTAAATTCAGGAGGGATATATTCAAGGTCATATTTTGGCTCTCATGGACTTGTTTAATTGTCTTCAACTTGAAGTTGAATTTGCATATGAGCAATTGATGGTCTGTTCCACAGTCAGCTCGTGGCCTTGTTTTGGCTAAAGGTATTGAGCTTTTCCATCACTTCTTGCCACAGAGGTAGTCAGTCTGATTCCTGTGTACTCTATGTAGTGATATCCATGTGTATAGCTGCCATTTGTGTTGTCAAAAAAAGATATTTGGAATGAATAGTCATTGGTATTGCATAGTTCTGTCATACAATCTCCAGCATTATTTCTGTCACCAAGGCCAAATTTGTCAACTACTGGTTATTCTTTACTTCCAACTTATGCATTCCAGTCACCAGTGATAATGGTTGTTGTTGTTATTTGCCATTGAGTCAGACCTGACTCATAATCACCCATCCTTGGGTTTCTGGGGTAGTATCATTACAGAAATAGATTGCCTAACCTTCCTTCCAAGAAGTGACTGGTGGGTTTGAACCACCAGCCTTCTGGTTAGCAGTCAAATGCTTTAGGCACTACACTACCAGAGCTCCTCCAGTGATAATTAACACATCTTAATTGCATGTTTGGTCAATTTCAGACTGCAGAAGTTGATAAAAATCTTCAATTGGTGAAGATTTGGTGGTTGGTGCATAAATTTGAATAATCATAGTATTAACTGGTCTTTCTTGTAGGTGTATGGATATTTACCTATCACTGACAGCATTGTATTTTAGGACAGATCTTGAAACATCTTTCATGATGATGAGTGTCATGTTATTCCTCTTTAAAATGTCGTTCCTGGCATAGTACATCATATTATTTTCTGATTCAACATATCCAAAACTACTCCATTTAGCTCATGAATGCCTAGGATATCAATCTTTATGTGTTCCATTTCATTTTTGACAACTTCCAATTTTCCTAGATTCATACTTTGTACATTCCATGTTCCAATTATTAATGGATATTTGCAACTGTTTCTCCTTGAATTGAGTCGTGCCACGTCAGCACATGGAGGTCCTGAAAGCTTTACTTCATCCATATCATTAAGGTTGGTTCTACCCTGATGATGCAGTTCTTTCTCACTCTGATTTTGAGTGCCTTTTGACGTAAGGGGCTGGTCTTCCTGCACTGTACCAGACAATGTTTCAGGACTATTCATAAAGTTGCCCAGTAATGTCTCAGACAGTGTTTCTCTGCTATTAATAAGGTTTTCCATGGCCAATTCTTTGAGAAATGGATGTCTTCATCTTTCTTCCTAGTCTGTCTCAGTCGGTTAGCTGCGTTGAAACTTTGTGCAAACCTGCTGGCATTTGAGACACTTGTGGCACAGCCTCAAGGCTCACAGCAATATGCAAGCCACCGCAGTATGATGAACTGACAGACAAGTTTGTCTTCCTTAGCTGTTCTAATCCTCTCCACCCTCCCCTTACCTGGATCCCTTGGCTCCATCATTCCTGCCTTCCTTCCCCCCTTCCTGCCTCTTGGGTGTGGGGTCTGTCTGCCTGCCCTTGCCTGGATTCTTGGGACTCTGTCTTGGTCCCGGCTCCTCTCATGCCTCCCTCATCTGAGATAGTGACGTGAATACTGTTTTCAAATAGTTGCTATGTCTTGTTTTACACTAACTTCCAGGGAAATGACTAAATTTGCTTGAGAAAGAAGTTTTGTGTTCTCTAACTCTGAGCCAAAGACACTTATATTCCATAGTATATTTGACTTTGCCATACAGAGAAGAAATATGTTTTCATTTGAAGAAATAACTTTCTTTAACAACCTCCAAGGTCAAATAAGACTGGTTTCTGATCCATTTTGATGTTCTCAGGCAGAATAGAATAATTTCATATTTAGTTCTTGATGTGCCTGTTGGGACATATTAAAATATAACAATACACCATTTATTCTTTGAGCATGCTATTGGAAAATTTTATTTATGAGGCCCTAGGGTTTAATGAGATTTTCAGAATTCACTGTGACATGCCAAGTGCCCTCTGAGTTTCTGGAAGAATAAAGTCCAATTTAGGGTGATGATTAGGGCAAACTTCCTCAATCAGATTTCTGTGAGACTGGATGATAGTCTTCTTACAGAAGATAATGAAGGCCCATGTCTAGAGTTTTTACAAGTAAAAAATAAATCAACTGTTATAAAGTGTGACTAGTTTGTGAAGGAAAAACTTATGCTGATAAAATAAAATAAATAGTCTAAAATAATTACTAATATGACAAATATATTTTAACAAAAGTTTAGCATGGACAGGAAAATACCTGTAGTCAAAATATTTTTCTAAAGGCATTTGAATTTTGAAAATTTGCCCTTCTATGAGTTATGTGGAGGTCAAAAATTGTTTAACTTCTCTGAGAGATATTTACAATAAATCTTTACCAATAATTTGTCACAGGCTTTGATAAAGATATTTTTAAAAAGAAACAAGTACAACTTGGAGGATGTTGGTATTTCAATTTTTTTTTATTTGAAGACTGGTAAATAGGGGAAAGAAGCAGCATGAGTCTTGGACTGATAAAAATCAATAAATTTTAAACCATTGCAAATTAAAAAATGTACTTCCCAGTAATTGATGAGCCAAAAGGGAAATCATAAAGAAAATTAAAATATTTTAAATTTAACCTTGTAAACAAATACTGTATATCGAAAATTGTGGGAAACAATTAAGCAATTAAAAAAAGTAAAGTAATACAGAATTTAAAGTTGAAAGTCATTATTTACAAGCAGTGGTATCACTATAGGTCCACAGGTTGCAGACTGTACCTGGTGACACTGACTGAGAGAGTGGCACCAAAATGACTGTCTATAAAATTTTTGTGCAGTGTTTTTAGCAGAAATTTATAATTTTTTATTTTAAGATCCCTGTAGGCAGTTAAACAAAAAAAAAAAATTCATAAGCCCCATTTACATGTATTAATATACCTACAAGGTTAAAACTCTATGCTAATTTACTTTCTGAACTGTCTAAAATGTTCTGGTCAGAGCAGTTATTATTATCCAATTACAATGACTCTTTGAACCACGTGTGCTGCAAGTGTGTATTGTTTTTGTTGCTGCTGGTGTTTTTATAGCCACTGATTTTGTCCAATTTTCTGGTGTTTTAGCTACACTGTTGTGGTAATTAGTATTTATAAATCTATATCAATTACTTTTTTTTTGAGAATGAAGAAGTAATTGAAAAGAAAGAAAAATCAAAAAAGACTGCCACTCAGAAATATTGTTATAGCTAATGTTACAATTCAATGTAGAAAGATTTTACAAAACAGTTTTGTTGTTAGTATTCATATGATATAACATTTTAGCAATTTACAACTATTTTTATCACATATTATTCTAAGATTTAAATTGATAATAAACATTACTATGGTGGTTCAAACCCACCAGCCACTCCTCAGAAGGAAGGTTGGGCAATCCTACTTCTGTAGTGATAACTGCCTCAGAAACCCAAGGAGGGGTCACTAGGAGTCGGGGCCTACTCGATGGCAAGTAACAATAACACGGATTCTGTATCATACCTGTAAAGTGGAGGGTCAGTGAAAAAGGGGAAGACCCTCAAGGAGATGGATTGACACAGTGGCTGCAACGATGGGCTCAGATATAGGGCAGATTATGAGGCTGGCACAGGACCAGTCGGTGTTCCGTTCTGTTGCACAGAGTGTCGCTATGGGTCGGAGCCAACTCAACGGGACCTAACAACAACAAGGATTCTGTATGGTCTGGTAGGGGAGGAGGTGCACGGGGCATTCTCCATAAGTTACTGGACTGGGTGACACCAATCATTTATTGGTGGACACCCTTATAATAATTAAGAAATTGCAAGAAAATGAGTAGCATAATCTATCAGACTAATTTTTTTTTTTAACTGAGTTAAAGATAACTTCTGTATTTTGGCCCTAAGCTGTTTACTTCAAAATAGCAAGCTGATATCCATTAGTCCTTACCCCCTAACCCCCACAAGAAAAGTCCACTGGTGTCAAACTCAAATATATACACAACAAATTGTTTAAAAAATAGCCCCAATAAGCCAGTTTTTACCACTTACAGCCTGAAGGCCTTACATAGCCTGTGAAACTGCCCCCAAAACCTACTAGATAAAACTCTGTAGTTATGTGGAACTCCAAAGGCATCTATTCCTTAGGAGTTCCTTGACCTAGAGATTCCCCACCTTTCTGCACACCCAGGGGTAGAATTCTTCAGAGACAAGGGAAAATAAAGTGGTACAGATGAAGGAAAACCTTAAAGAATGGTTAAAAGAAGTTCTTCAAACAAAAATTATAAAAGAAGGAATGTGGATGCATTGGGAAGAAATAAAGCAGAAGGAAAAGGGAAATATAAACTCATACAATAGGCTTATCCTTAGTTGTCCTGAATCATCTTTGACAATTCAAAGAAAAAATATATAATATTTAATAAAATAATATTAATTTGGGAAAGATAAAGAGGTCTAAATGGAAGTAAATTTCCACATTTCACTGCAAGTGGTAAAATGTTGATACTAGTAGATGATAATCGTATATATTTAATGAAATACCTAGGATAAATACTACAATACTCTCATAAATGTTATAAATCATTGAGAGATCCTCATAAATATTCAAGTAACTACAGGAAGACAGATGTCCTTCCTCAGATGAATGATTAAACAAACTATAGTACAATATTTCCACATCATGGAATACTACTCAGCAATAACAAGCAACAAGCTACTGATACACACAACAATCCGGATGAATCTCCAGAAAGTTAGGCAGAATGAATAATAATAAGGAGCTCTGGTGGTGTAGTGCCTAAGGCACTTGACTCCTAACCAGAAGGCTGGCAGTTCAAACCCACCAACCACTCCTTGGAAGGAAGATTGGGCAATCTACTTTCGTAGTGATAGTGATACTGCCTCAGACACCCAAGGAGGGGTTGTTATGAGTCGGATCTGATTTGAGGGCAGTGAGTTTTTCCTTTTTGGTTTTTGAGGGAGATAGATACCAACCTCCCACCACTCTATAAGCTCCATGAGTGCCAGTACCCCAGGGAATTTTGGTCACTAGTGTATTCTCAAGCATGTAGGGCAGGTATTCAAAGAAAACATATTGTTGTTGTTGTTGTTATGTGCCCTCGAGTCAGCCCTGACTCATAGCGCCCCCTCCTTGGGTTTCCAAGGCAGTATCACTACAGAAGTAGGATTGCCCAACCTTCCTTTCGAGGAGTGGCTGGTGGGTTTGAACCGCCAGCCTTCTGGTTAGCAGTCAAGTGCCTTAGGCACTATGCTACCAGAGCAAAGAAAACATAGATAAATAAAATAGTTTGTAAGAACTATGTATGTAAGAACATATTAGAATCAGCCTCATTACATTAAAGACTATAATAAAAATGTATTAATTTGCAAAGAGGGGTTCCAGCAACATAGAGCTCCCTTTGAGTCATAAGTTTTCATTTGATGAGTAGAATGCATGTCTACTATGACATTGGATGACTAGTTAATAATATCAAGCATATAATTATTTTTTATTACAAAAAAAAAAAAAAAAGTTACCTTCCAACAGGACAAAATCAAATATTTTAACTAACTTAAAAGTATACATTTCAGTTTATAGAGCAAACCAAGTACAGCAATTGTTCATTAATGGAAAAGTAGCAATATGAAAAAATGTTGATTATTAATTAAACCAAAAAAACCAAACTCACTGCTGTCAAGTCATTTAGACTCATAGCAACCCCTCTTGGGTTTCTGAGATGGTATCTCTACTGAAGTAGATTGCCCAGTACTTAGAGGGTATTGAATTCATAACATTTCTTTCCTTAGAAAAATTAAGTAGGAATAGTTAAATATGTTGAACCAAATAAAAAGATACTACATTTACTACTGAAATTTTTACTTTACAAAGTTACTTTCCTTTTCAACTGCTTTTTATTTTCCTTGGTTAATAAGCATTACTACTAGTTCACTGAGTCAAACAAAAGAAAATTCTGGTTAAGAAAATATATTTTAAATCATTTATTTTTATCTTTTTATGATAAAATCATAAAATCATAGAAGAGCTTTGATATTAGTGTAAAATTATTCTCTTGTGATGGGCAACAAACTTTTTGCAAATACAGGCATTCCCCAGGTTACCAACATCTGAATTATGGAAAACTCCTGCTCGTTCTTTAATGTTAAGTAAATTTGCTCTCTCTTTGAAATGATTAACCCTACTCACAAGAAATTTTTCATCACAGTCATGTTTACTCATTGCCCATACAGTTTTTAAATCACCAAAAAGGCTTCAAGCCTTTTCTTGCACTAAAGCAAAAGAAGTAAAAAAGTAATGCAGCTTTTCCCACTCACCTACAAATTCCACTTAAAGACTAAAAGATAAATTAGGAATGGATCTCGTTCATAATCCAGTGACTGCCTGTACCAGGAAAGAAAAAAAAAAAGGCAAGGGGTTGTTATTTGGCCCTCACACATTTAAGTCATTAGCATGTGAATCAAAATCACTTAAATAATGCAGCATAAAGTAGGAGAACTTTGGAGTTAGACAAATAAAGGTTGGAATCTTAGTTCTGTCATTGATTATCTGTGTGACCTTAAACAATTTACTTAAACTCTCTCGGCCTCAATTTCCTTATCTTTAAAATAGCAAAATATTATTTAAACCATAAGGTTGTTGTACATATTAAATTATACAACAGTAAAATATTTAACTACCACCTGTCTGTCAGTCTGTCTTACTGTGCTGCCTTGTGTGTTGTGATGCTAGAAGCTATATCACCTGTAATTCAAATGAAAATCTCATGGATCACAACAGAATATTGTCCTACACAGTACTAGAAGATGGGATCACTGGGTTGGAAGGCACTCATATTACATAGTAGCTACAACAGGGGACTTTAGCATACTGACAACCCTGGAGATGACTCATGACTGGGCACCACTTCATTCTGATGTGCATGAGGTGGCCATGAGTCCGAGTTGACTCAATGACAACTAGCAAAAACAACAGCAAGCTATTTAAAGTGTTTGGTAGAGTGTCTATTTCATTGGGCTAAGTAAAATGATAGAAGCATTGGTAATAGAGACCAGTTACGGTTACATTCCCAACCTCCAATTGCCTGGGAACAAGGGGACACTGCATGGTTTAAAATCAGGAAGGGAGTGTGTCAAGGTTGTATCCTTTCCCCACCCTTATTCAATCTATATGTTGAGCAAATGATCCGAGAAGCTGGACTATATGAAGAAAAACGTGGCATCAGGATTGGAGAAAGAATCATTAACAACCTGAGATACGCACATGATACAACTTTG
>NW_006922093.1:300242-301104 GCF_000298275.1 Orycteropus afer afer | reverse complement strand
GCATAGTGCCTAAGGCATTTGACTGCTAACCAGAAGGCTGGTGATTCAAACCCACCAGCCACTCCTCGGAAGGAAGACTGGGCAATCTACTTCTATAGAGATACCACCTCAGAGGGGTCACTATGAGTCGGATCCAATTAGATGGCAGTGATTTTTGTTTAGTTTATACGTGTGTGTATATATATAAACTAGCTTATCACACTAATAAGTGTACACAAATCACTTAGGCCTTACTTATCAGGGTAAGACTATAGAAAGAAATTAGGCCAATTTAAAGTCAAATCAGAGAAAATTATTAGGTAAATTACAGAACAGGTTATGTTAAATGAATTCAAGGATTATGTCTGTCTCAGACACTTTAAGATTTAATCCCTTTATTCACACACAATGTAGGAAAAAGATACCTCAAGGTCCTTCGAAGCATAGTTCTTTACCAGGGAAAGTCCTTTGGTGAGAAGGTGAAAGAACAGGAGAGTCAAAGGATTAGGGCTGAAAGGATAACTCTCTACAGAAAAAAGGGACAGGACCAATCCTACATCTCTCCCAGATAAACAAGAGCCTTTTTAGATGTATGATGGTCTTCTCTCTAAAACTATAATTTAAGGCTGAAGGATTATAGCATGTCAATAATAGACCATTTCTTCAGAGCCAGCCCTAAGCAAAATTGTGAAATAGATCAAGTTATCTTTGCCATCTTTCTCCTCCTTCCTAATAACTCTACTCTACCTGAGACATATTTCTTTCCATTCCCAGCAGGTCTTGCTTTCTTAACTGTCACTAATTGAGAAAGCATGATAATTCATTTTAAGATGGCAACTGTTCAATAGTATCATTTCCCAGTACTATTATAAAGATTTTTGCT
>NW_006922093.1:291572-298482 GCF_000298275.1 Orycteropus afer afer | reverse complement strand
ACAGAGAGAACAGGGAAGATGAACCATCTGTCTTAGTGCTCCATACCAGAAACACCACAAGATGGTGGCTTTAAACAACAAAAATTTATTTTCTTACAATACAGAGACTAAAAGTGAAAATTGGGACATTGACCATGTCACTTCTTTCTGTGGGTGTCTCTCCTAGTTTGTGGTGCTGGTCAGCAATCCTTGGCATTTCTTTGCTTATAGATGGGTCCTGACATGGCATCTGTCTTCACACTGTGTACGTCTTTATGTCTATTCTGCTGTTTTTATAACACTGAAGTGATTAGGTTTAGGACCCAGCCTACTTTAGTATGGTCTCATTAGCATAACAAAAGAAACACATTCTTTCCAAGCAAGATCACATTCACAAGTACAAGGACAGGCCAGGACTTCAATACATATTTCTTGAGACACAATTTAACATTTTTCAAAACTGACAAAAGACATGAGACCACAGATTCAAAGACAGGCACAAAATGTAAACAAAATAAAACAAAGAACCTATTCTTAAGAAAATCATATTTAAACTACTTAAAATCAACGGCAAAGAAACAAATTTCCAAGTAATCTGAAAATTATATTTTTAAGGGAAATGAAAAGAATTATTACTAACCTCTCAACAGGAATAATGGAAGTCAGAGAATAATGGAATGATATCTTTAGAGGGCTGACAGAAAATAGGTGCAAATCTATGATTTTATCAATATCCATATCTACATATATATTAATGTATGTGTAAGAGAGAGTGTGTGTGTCTGTTTAGCCATAATTTTTCTATTAAAAAAATGAAAAAAAAAAACCCTAAAAAAAGTGGTGATATAATCCTTATGACCTATTCTGATGCTGATATTGTCCACACTATGGTGAGAAGGTTGGTGTTTACTGATTAGGTCAACAAGCAAAACTAACCTTGTGGTTAGTCCATAAATTCAGTCCATAACTACATATTGTACACCTATTATGTACAATATACTCTTCTAGTCTGTGAAACAGTGAAGTGAACAAAACAGAGTTACTACTCTGTCAGAGTTTATATTGAGACAAATGATTTAAAATAAGTATAAAATAGGCTATGAAGAAAGTGAAAGCTTAGCTTAGCTCTCACTCTTAGTGAGAGTGAAAAGAAACCTTTGTAGTCCTAACTGTTTGAAAACAATCACTATGACTGGGCTATAGAATTTCTATCTGCAATGATAAAAGTGAATGAAAAAGTGAGACTAATTAGACCCTAAGGTGATAGTGGCATAGACTTGAGATACAGCAGTAAAATTGATGAAACATTCTAGTTTTATTTAGAAGGTAGAGATTATGGTGTTTGGTGATGTGTTGGATATGATGTGAGGAAACAAAGGAAGATAACAAGTGATACTTTGGGCTGGATAATACCTTCTCCTAAGGGCCTGTCATGAGCTTTGTAGGGTATTTAGCAGGTTCCCTGGCCTCTTTCCACTAGATTCAGTAGTATACCCTCCCTCCCTAGCTGTGACAACCAAAATTATCCCCAGACATTGCCAAATGGGAGAGAAAATCATCCCTTGATGCGAATAACTGTTTTAGACTAAGGATTGAATAGATATGGCAAGATAATTATCAAAAATATATTTTAGAATATGCTCATTTGGGACAATGATTGCATATACTAAAGAAGACTTCAAGTAGGAATTTGTAGATACAAATCTGTAGTTCAGAGGTAAGGTCAGGGCTGAAAATGTAAACAAGAGAGCTATAAACATAAAAAATGGCATTAAAATAGTAAAATGAAGAGTTGTAAACAAGTTTGAAGACAGATGTGAACCACAGATTGAGCCTAGAGCATGCCATGTTTAGTTTAGCAGATGATGAATCCAATCTAGATTTTTTAAAAATTGAAAGTAAGCAAGAATGGAATTTCAGAAGACAAGAGAAGACATTATTTAAGACCAAGAAGAGAGACTGCTTAAAATGCTGCTGAAAAGTCAAGAAAGATGAAGAGTGTATATTGACTTTATCATTATGAAGGTTATTGGTGACCTTGACAAGAGTAATTTTGTAGAGAAATAGAGATAAAATGTAACAAAAAATGACAAACTGAGTTCAAGAAATAACAGAGGTAAAGAAGTAGGGAAAACAAAAGCAGAATACTTTAAAAGAGGTTTACAATAGAGGATAACAAAGAATTGTGCAGTAACTGGAAAAGAATGTGAGGTCAAGGGAGGTGTTTGTTTTGTTTCAAAGACTGGCAAAGTTATAGCATATTTATTTGCTGCTCTGAATGACATAGTGGGGAGGGAAAAATGAGAATGCAAGGAGAAGAGAAAACTCTAAGAGTGAAATCTTTGAGTACGGCAATAGACACTATGATCTAACGCACACATGGAAAGAGGTGAAGAGCATGGATGGTCTGACCCAGACACTGGAAAAGAAGTTTCCGGTCACTGGAGCAGATGTGAAAGCAAGATAGGTCATTCCACTGAAATAACTTCAGAGGCTCATTACCTTTGTTTGATGCCAAAATAGTCAGCCCTCAGTACAGAGCATCAAAAGACATTTTTTAACCCTGTTGTGAGTGAAGCAGGGTCATTGTAGTTATATTGTTTTATATTTGACTAAGAATAATTAGGAGCTCTGGTAGCATAGTACCTAAGGCACTTGACTCTAACCAGAAGGCTGGAGGTTCAAACCCACCAGCCACTCCTTAGAAGGAAGGTTGGGCAATCTACTTCCATAGGGTTACTGCCTCGGAAACCCAAGGAAGGGTTGCTATGACTCAGGTCTGACTCGATGGCACATAACAACAACAACAAGGAATAATTATGAAAATTTATGTTGGAGCTAGAATGGATACTAGTCAATCTCATCTACTTTCAAAAGTTCAATTACTACTTATATACATGTGATAATTAAGGTTATGTGTCAACTTGGCTGGGACTTGTTTTGAGTGGTGGGACAGCTGAATGTAGCTATTCCAGTGATGAAACTGGTAATCAGCTCCATGGTGGAATGTGCTGGGAGCCCCTGAGTAGCTGCCTTAGGGATGTAATCTGCTTCCAATATATAAAAGACAGCTTTGAGAAAGGTCTTGAGGTTTTTGACACATATGGATCCTTCATTTGGCTGAGTCTTCACCTCAGTGGCCTGCCAATCTTCAGACTTTTTTATGGAGTTGAACTAGTGGCCTGCTGTGTTTCTTGATTACTTTGAGACTTGCCATTTTACTTGTCAAACTTGGTTTTGTCAGCTTCAGCAGCCAGCAGCTGCTTGAGTTAAGAGAAGCCTCCAGCTGGAAGCAACAGGCAGAGATGAAGCCCAAGAAGGTTGGCCATCACACAACCCTTAGAGCTGGCAGTTTGAACTCAGACTTCTAGCCTCCTAAACTGGAAGAGAGGAGCTCTGGTAGCATAGTGTCTAAGGCACTTGACAGCTAACCAGAAGGATGGTGGTTCGAACCCACCAGCCACTCCTCAGAAGGAAGATGGGGCAATCTACTTCTATAGTGATACTGCCTCGGAAACCCAAGGAGGGGTCGCTATGAGTCAGGTCTGACTCGACAGCACATAACAACAGCAACGAACTGGAAGAGAATCAATACCTGTTTGCTAAAGTCATACATTTGTGGTATTTACTGTTGGAGCAGTACTAGAGAACCAAAACAATGCATGAATCATTCCCTACTTGGTTTCCACCCATATATACTTTTGCAAACATATGTACTGTGTACAATAAGGTTCACTTGTGTTAACCTCTCTATCCTTTAACCACAAATCTTCCCTGTTTTATTTCACTAAAATTATTTTGCTTAGTCTAGTTTTGATATAGTACTCCAGAGGGGAAAACCTGAATGGCCTTGACCCTGAGAAAAATAAAAATCAGAAATTTATTTTGCAGCTAGATCTTTTTGTTTGCATTTACACTTACAATTTCATTTAAAAAAATCAGATAACAATGTCACAATTTTAATGACTGTGAAGATTTTGTTTTATGACGTGATTTACAAAATAATTTCACAAGTTCATAACAACACAAATTGGACAACTGTGGAGGTGATTTACTCATCTATGTTTTAAGTGCCTCTGCAGATAGTAGAAGAGATCACCTTGCTGATATTAATACATTTATAACGAAGGAGTTTATCAGATGTACATTGTTAATTTTGTTATGTGGTTAATAACACATTTGACTGTATTTCCCTCCTAAATACACTTTGTTGAAATGATGCCGTACAGCTATGAACAATTCAATCATAAAATCTTATAATACACTTGCTTTTAATTACAAAGTTAAATTTTTGACACCTTTGAACCTCTAGAATATATGCTATGTATAACCTATGCATTTCAATCCTAATCTTTAATTCATTTGGCATATATTTTACTAAAGGTCAACAGTGTAATAATAATAGAATCAAATTCCCTTAAACATGTTCTTATCTCCTTCAGATATACAAAATAATAAAATAGCATTTATTTTAGGGACAATAAAAGCTTAAAATGAAATAAAGACAATAACATTGGGTATTTCTAAAATTCTAAACACTTTCTGCAGGGATGCTACATCTTGTGGCCTTTCTTTGGTATGTGTGGATTTATCTATTTTTTTCTGTTGAATATTTATTATTTTAAAAAAGTTTATCCATCTTATACTTCTATTTTATCATCAGGTAACAATGAAGCTATCTAAAATTGCTTGTAAATAATGCTTATAACTATTCCTGGGGGAAAAAACGTAATACTCAAATCCAGAATTTTAATTTGTCCACTAGACACAATAGAAATTTTCCCTTCCTGTTAGATGTGTGAAATAATGGCACTTAGGAGCAAATTGGGTTTTTATTTTATTTAAAAACATTTATTGGTAATAGAGTTAGCTCCTTTGCCATTCTTTTTGTGGGGTAGACTGAAAAAGGTCTCTGCATACTACATCATACTGCCTTCATTCTACTGGTGGTATCACACCTTTTCCTGCTACCTCTGCCAAGGACTAACAAAATACAATTTTTCCATTTCTTTTTTTTCTGTAACTTAAACTCATCATCCCTTGACTCTATGGGGGAAAAAAAATATATATGTATATGTATATATATATGTATACACACATACATATAACAACATATATATTATATATGTATATATATATGTGTGTATATATATAGCATGTATGTATATGTGTACACACACACACACATGTACAGCAGAATGGTGAAGCAGTGTGTGACAGTTAGTCTAAAGGATGACAGTTTGAACCCACCTAGCAACTTCACAGAAGAAAGGCCTGGTGAAATGCTTCTGTAAAGACTACAACCAAGAAAAACCTATGGAGTAAGAATGATTCTACTCTGTTATACATGGGTCACCAGAAGGTGGGAGCTGACTCAATGGCAGCTTACCATAGATCAGTCAACACCAACTTATGACAGTCTTATATATAACTGACTGACATGTTGCAGAGTCCTGTGCCACCTACATGATCATTATTTTAAGTTTGAGTGTGTTGTTGTGGTTATTGTTTCAATCCATCTCATTGAGAGTTTCTATCATTTTCACTGAAACTCTACTTCACCAAGCATGATGTCCTTTTCTACCCATGTGTCTTGCCTAATGACATGTCACAGGAAGCATGCTGAAGTCTTACCGCCCTCGCTTGTAAGAAATATTCTGGTTGTATTTCTTCTAAGACTGATTTGTTTGCTCTTCTGGCAGTTCACAGCATATTTGATATTCTTCATCAGCAGCAAAAAATCATTTATGTAAATATTCTTAAATACATGAGGTTTATATAATAACTTTTGAATTTTAGCCAATCTATATACCATTGTAACCTTAAAACAAAGAAACTATATAAAAGAAGATGGTAGAATTGATATTTAATGCCAAAACATATACACTTATACACTGGCTTCTATAAATTATCCCTGAAAAAGGGAAACCAACATAAAATGAGCAGCCACTGTGCTAAGCAGTTCATATTTATTATTTGAGTTTGTCCTATGTAGTTGATAACTAAAGGAGCCCTGATGGCTCAATGGTTAAGTGCTTGGCTGCTTACTGAAACGTAGGTGGTTAGAATCTACCCAAAGGATTTGCAGGAGAAAAGACTTAAAGATCTGCTCCTGTACATATTTACAGCCTATGAAACACTATGGGGGCAGTTCTACTCTGTCACATATTATTGCTATAAGTTGGAATTGACTCTGTGGCACACAACAAGAAATTAATAAATAGAGCCCTGGTAGCGTAGTGCCTAAGGCACTTGACTGCTAACCAGAAGGCTGGCGATTCAAACCCACCACCCACTCCTCGGAAGGAAGGTTGGGCAATCTACTTCCATAGTGATACCACCTCTGAAACCCAAGGAGGTATCATTATGAGTCAGGTACGACTCAATGGCACATAACAACAACATTATTATTATTGTTATTTTATAAAAGCAGGTCCAATGGATTTGGTTTTATTGGGGATGAAACCAGTATAGACCCAGTGGGGTTTAACAATGAAGGCCTTGGGTCCATAGGAAACAGCCTCTGTCTCTCTGGCTCTCCACCCACATCTACATCAGCTCTGCATGTGGCACTGGAATCATTGTCTGACCGAGGCTCAGGCTTTTAGGCACTGATTTGCTGAGTGAGCCACAACCAAATCTTCATCTCTAGGCTCGCTCTTCTCACTGGCTCTAAGTCTCTTCAACATTAGCTGCACTGTTTTCCAGTGCCTTCATTTCAGCATCTGCAGAGTCAGTTTTCGTAGTAGCTGGAAGTTCAAGAACAGAATTCACTTCAGTACTATGCTCCTGATGATCCACACCAATGGGTTCTGCTCTTTCAACACTGATGCCATTTCCTAAGGTCTCCACACTCATTTTCAGTATGTTCTGTACTTGGGCCTGCTGAGAAGGAAGATGTACTGGGTACATTTTTAGAGTTGAATTGGAT
>NW_006922093.1:281308-286017 GCF_000298275.1 Orycteropus afer afer | reverse complement strand
GATTTTTGTATTTTGATCTTGTACCCTGCCATAATGCTAAATCTCTCAATTAGTTCTAGTAGATTTTTTGCTGAGTCTCTGGGGTTTTCTAGGAATAGGATCATATCATCAACAAATAGGGATAGTTTGACTTCTTCCTTATACTGGCCAATTCTTTGAGAAGTAGAAACCCTTTCCTTCTAAGTCTATCTTAGTCTGGAAGCTGTGCTGAAATCTGTCCACCATGGATGACCCTGCTGATATTTGAAACTCTGGTAGCATAGCCACCAATGTCACAGCAACAAGCAAGTCAGAACAGTAAAAACTGACAGATGGGGTGGAGTAATTATTAAAAATCCCATTTTATAAGTGATGAAATTAAGACCTAGAAAAATTATTTGATTTGTAAAAGATCAAGTTGCTCAGTTGATGAGTCAAAATTTAACCCAGGTCTTCTCTCCTGAGTTAAATTTTTTATTTATTAATCCATCCAATAAATGTTTGTTGATCATATATATATATGTGTCATGCACTATGCTAAGTGGTGAAATATAAGAATGAAAAAGACATAATCCAAGTCCTTATGGAATTATGATCTAAAGTGCTTAAAGATTTTTTTTTTTTTAATTGTGAATTGGGTGAAAGTTTATAGAGCAAATTCATTTTCCTATTCAACAGTACATATTCTGTTTTGTAACATCACTGGCATACTGATACTGCAACAACATTCTTCCTACTTCTTCCCAGCACCCACCCCTTCCTTAGTCCTTCCTTCCCATGAACTCCCACCTTCCTAACTCTATCCCTGGGAAAATGCTGCCCTGTTAATCTCATATGCTTGATTGTTCTAATGAGTACATACACTCTTGATATTACTGTGAGCTTTATCAACCTCTCTGTTTTTTGGCTGTCAGTTGAGTCACAGGTGTTAAGTTCAGTTCCTAGCTTGAAGGATATCTAAGCGTCATATTCTTGGGGATTCTGTCAGTCTTCCTCATACCAGTAACTATGGTATTTTTTTTTTTTTTAATGATTTTGAGTTTTGTTCTACATTTCTCCCTACTCTGTCCAGAACTTTTATCATTATCTCTTTCAGAGTGGCCAGAAGTGGTAGTTGGGCACCATCTAGTCTGGTCTTAGGGTTGTGGATGCTGGGGTTCATGTGTTCCATTAGTCCTGTGGACTAATTATTTCCTGAATCTTCTTCTTTCCTTGGCTCTAGATGGGGAGAGACCAATAGTTGTACTTTCAATGGCTGCTCACAAGCTTTTAAGACCCTAGTTGCTACTCATCAAAGCAGGATGCAGAGCAAGTAAGATGCATTTTTAAACAATAGTTGCACAAATAATCATTTAATTCAAAATTTGCAAAGTATTAGTGACAGGATAAATTCTGCCTGCAAATATATTAATCTAATCTGGGAATATTGTCTTAGGCAGTGTTTTCACTATTGGAAATTATTAGTAAGATTTATAAAACAGAAAATTTCATATACAGACACACACAATCTATCGTCCTGTATCTGGAAAAGTCAGATGTGGTTCACTGAGCCACAAAATCCTTGTAAGGGGATTTCCTGGTGCTGAGAAGAGATGGGTTTTTAGATGACCAAAATTGTTCTATTTCACCACACCATTCCCTGTGTCCCAAAGATTTTGATATGTTGTCTTCACTCTCATTTGATTCAAGGAACCTTTTAATTTCATTTTTCATTTCTTCTATTACCTAGTTGTTTTTGTTCTTCTATTACCTAGTTGTTTTGTTAGGTGTTATACAGTTCCCACGTGTTTGTTCTTTTTCTGTTGGTCTTCTAGTGTTGTTTTCTAATTTTTTAGCATTGCGATATGAGATGCTTTGCAGTATTTCAGTGCTTTTAAATGTATTCATTCTTATTAGTGGCCTAACATATGGTCTATCATGGAGAATGTTCCATGTGTACTGGAAAAGAAAGTATACTATGCTGTTGTTGAGTGAAGTGATCTGTAGGTGTCTATAATGTCAAGTTGGTGGATGATATTGGTTAGTTCTTCTGCATCTTTGTTGAATTTCTTTCCAATTGTTCTGTCTTTTATTGAAAGTGGTGTGTTGAAGTCTCCTACTGTTACTGTGGAGTCATCTATTTGTCTTTTCAATTCTGTTAGTCTGATTTATGCATTTCATTATGTCTTTCATTTGATGTGTAAATCTTTATTGTGGTTATTTCCTCTTGTTCAATTGATCCTTTAATCATTATATAATCTCCTTGCTTGTCTCTTATGCTTGTTTTTTTCTTAAAGTCTTTTTTTATCAGAAATTAATATTGCCACTCTTGCTCTTTTTTTATTGTCATTTGCTTGATATATCTTTTCCAATCTTTGACTTCTAGTCTATTTTTATCTTTATGTCTAAGGTGTCTCTTGTAGGAGGCATATTTATGGGTTATGTTTTCTTATCCAGTCTGCACTCTGGCTCTTGAGTGGTGTATTTAAGCCATTTACATTCAGTGTCATTATCAAAAACTATGAATTTATTGATGTCATGTTATGTGGTTTTTTGTTGTTGTTGCTTTATTCCATGTGATTTTCTATGATGAGCTCATTTTGTCTTTTAATTGTATTATCATCTCCTTCATTGCTACTGTTTTAGTATTTCCTAAACATTTGTGCTTGTCTTCTTTTTCATCTTCATGCAAAGCTTTATTATTTTTCTTTGCGGTCACCCTGAGATTTATTATTTCCTTCCCAAATTTAAAACAGTCTGTTCTATCTCACAATTTTCTTGACTTCCTCACCATCTAGAAGTTCTGTAACTACACTATTTATTCCCCCTTTGTGGTTTGTGGTTTTCTTTACTTACCAATTAATGTCTCTGGTTCTCTTTGTATGGTCTTGTAAGCTTATTTTACCTTGGATATTTCTATAACTGGGTTGGATTCTGCATTATATCACCATTTGCGTTAATCATTTTTTTTTTTTTTCTTGCTATTGTGGGTTCTTTGTCTGAATGACTCCCTTTGGCATCTCTTCTAAGAGTGACTAGATTCAGAAATGTCACTAAAGTTTAAACAGATTATATTTGAGTTGAGTCTTGAAGAATAAATAGGAACTATCCAGGAAAGATGGAATTAGAGAAAAATACTAAAAAGAATATGAAAATCCACAGAAGGAAAAAAAAAAAAAAGTTAGTGAATGCAGTTCTGCAACTCACTCTGAAGGGCAAAACCATTAAGAGAGCCTAAGGATGAGACTTGTCTGAAAAGTGGGCCCCAAATTATGAAATGCATTGTATATCCTGAAGGACTCTTGATGTTATTATCATTAAAGCTCAAGAAAATACCAATTCTGACTCTCTGGGCCTAGGTTTGACAGCTTCCCTAGACAAAAGACAGAAAAACAACTTTTCAATGTTCATTTTAATTCCTGGTTATTTAATCATTATTGTTGGTTGTTGAGGCAATTCCATCTCATAGTGACCCTATATGACAGAGTAGAACTATCCCATAGGGTTTCCTAGGCTATAATCTTCATGAGAGTAAATCACCATGTCTTTTCTCCCACAGAGCTGTGGATGAGTTCAAAATGCCAACCTCTTGGTTAGCAGCTAAAAGCTTAACCACTGGACCATCATTTTCTATTTCTCTGTGTTTAGTGTTCTATTTTGAGACTACTGCCAAATAAATATTAAAATATAGCCTTACAAAATGAAAGTTTTCCATAATAGGAAAATGTAGCAGAATTTAATGAAATGAAGAATAAATGGGTTGAAATGGTTTAGTTGCATCTGCTCTCAGACCCTATCAGCCTCTAGTTTAAAACTCTTTCATTGCTTTCCACTTTCCGTAGCACAAAGGGCAACATTATGCTCACCAGCCTACCTCCACCAATTGTCTGCCCCCTTTACTTGACAACTTGATTGCATTTTGCCTCTCTATCTTACCTCCACATTGTCCCCATTAAACCTCACTCTGTAGCAATTTCTAAAATCAACCAATCAATCAATAAACCAACTGCCCTCAAGTCAATTCTGCCTCAGAGTGACCTGATAGAAGAGGGTAGAACTGCCCCATGGGACTTCTAAGACTGTAACCTTTACTGACTATCACTCCTCTGTCAGTCTGTCATACTGTGGTGGCTTGTGTGTTGCTGAGGTTGGGAGCTATGGCACTGGTATTTCAAGTACCACCACAGTGACCGCTGGTGGACAGGTTGCAGTGAAGCTTTCAGACTAAGACAGATTGGAAGAAGGATTGCAGATGGGGCTACCCACTTCTGAAAAAAATTGGCCACTAAAAATGTTATTAATACCAGTGAAAGTCTGTCCAATATATTACTAAAAAAATATTATGAATAGTAGTGAAATATTGTCTGATATAGTACCAGAAGATGAGTCCTTCAGGTTGGAAGGCACTCAAAACATGACTGGGGAAGAGCTGCCTCCTCAGAGTAGTCATTGTTGTTGTTGTTATGTGCCATCAAGTCAGACCCAACTCATAACAACCCCTCCTTGGGTTTCTGAGGCAGTATCACTATGAAAGTAGATTGCCCCATCTTCCTTCCAAGGAGTGGCTAGTGGGTTTGAGCAGCCAGCCTTCTGGTTAGCAGTCAAGTGCCTTAGACCCTATGCTACCAGGGCTCCTCCTCAGAGTATAGTCAACCTTAATAATATGAATGGAATATAGCTTTAGTGACCTTCATTTGCTAATGGGGCATGACTCAAAATAAGAAAAAAACAGTTGCAAGCATTTACTAATA
>NW_006922093.1:261185-279593 GCF_000298275.1 Orycteropus afer afer | reverse complement strand
GACTATATAAAAAGGAATGTAGCATCAAGATTGGAGGAAGACTCATTAACAACGTGTGATTGCAGATGACACAACTTGCTTGCTGCAAGTGAAGAAGCTTGGAGCATTTATTGATGAAGATCAAAGACTACAGTCTTCAATATGGAACATATTTTAACATAAAGAAAACAAAAATCTTCACAACTGGACCAATTAGCAACATTTCGATAATTGGAAAAAAGATTGAGATTGTCAGGGATTTCTTTTCATTTGGATCCACAATCAACTCCCATGGAAACAGCAGTCAAGAAATCAAGTGAAATATTGTACTGGGGAAATTTGCTACAAAAGCCTTCTAAATGTAACTTTGAAGACTAAGGTACACCTCACCCAAGCCACAATATTTTCAAGTGCCTCATATGCATATGAAAGCTAGATAATGAATAAGGGAGACCTAAAACGGGTTGATGCCTTTGAATTGTGGTGTTGGTGAAGAATACTGAAAATATCATGGACTGCCAGAAGAATGAACAAATCTGTCGTGGAAGAAGTGCAGCCAGAATGTTCCTTAAGTGGGAGAATGGCCAGTTTTAGCCTCACTTTGGTCATGTTGTCAGAAGGGATCAGTCTCTGGAAAGAAATATCATATTTGGTAAATTAGAGGGTCAGCACAAAAGGAGAAGACCCTCAATGAAATGGATTGACAAAGTGGCTGTAACAACAGCCTCATGCATAGAAAGGACTGTGAGGATGGAGAAGGATAGTAAAGTGTTTTGTTCTGTTGTATATAGGGTATCTATGAGTCGGAGCCAACTCGACGGCACCAAACAACAACAACCTTTACTGAAACAGACTGACACATCTTTCAACCCAGAGCCACTGGTTGATTTGGATTAATGATCTTTCGCTTAGGAGCCAAGTGCTTTAACCACTGCACCACCAGGGCTCAGCCATTCTTAGTGTTCTTAGTGGGCCACTATTCCTAAAATATATCACTTGCAGGCCCCTGTTCTTGTCTTTGCTCGTCTCTAAACCTGCAATATCATTCTCCTCCAATCTACTTGGAAATAATTTTCTCACACTTCAAGATCAGCTCAACATTATCTCATATCTGCAGCTTTCTCAAATTCTGTTTTCACTACCAACTTTATTCTCTCTGTCAGGGAAAAAAAAAAGTTTTCTCATTGATCTTCTCACTGTACTTTAAAACTCTACCACTTTCCATGTTGTGCTACACTCACTTGCATTTGTACCTCTGTCTCCCTGGCTTGTAAGGGGGAAAAGCTGATTGTTGTTCATATTTCTATCCAAGCAGCTAGATGTTGTTGTTGTTGTTAGGTGCTGTTGAGTCATCTCCAACTCATAGAGACCCGATGCACAGCAGAACAAAACACTGCCCAGTCTTGTGCCAGCCTCACAAACTTTGCTGTACCTGAGGCCATTGTTGTAGCCACTGTGTCTATCTATCCATCTCCTTGAGGGGTTTCCTCTTCTTCATTGACCCTCTACCAAGCATCATATCCTTCTCCAGGGAATGTTTCCCTCTGACAACATGTCCAAAGTAGGTGAGATGAAGTCTGGCCATTCCCGCTTCCAAGGAGCATTCTGGCTGTACTTCCTCCAGGACAGATTTGAAAGTCATTTTAGCAGACCTGGTACTCTTAGCATTCTCTAACATCACAACTTAAAATCAATTCTTCTTTGGTCTTCCTTATTCATTGTCCAGCTCTCACATGAATAAGAGGCAATTGAAAATACTATGGCTTGGGTCAGGCACACCTTAGTTTTCAAGGAGACATCCTTGCTCCTCATCACTTGAAAGAGGTCCTTTGCAGCAGATTTGTCCAGTGCAATATGTCATCTGATGTCTTGACTGCTACTTTCATTGGTGTTGATTGTAAGTCAAGTAATATGAATCCTTGGTGACTTCAATCTTTTCTCCATCCACTGTGAAGCTGTTCATTGAACCAATTGTGAGGATTTTTGTTTTCTTTATATTGAGGAGTAATCCATACTGCAGACTGTAGTTTTTAATCTTCATCAGTAAGTGCTTCAAGTCATCCTCATTTTCAGAAAGCAAAATGTGACATCTGCATACTGCAGGTTGTTAATGAGTCTTCCTCCAATCCTAATGCCATGTTCTTCTTCATATAATCCAGCTTCTTGGATTATTTGCTCACCATACAAGTTGAATAAATATGGTGAAAGGATACAACCTTGATGTACTCCCTTCTTGATTTTGAACCATGCAGTATCCCCTTGTTCTGCTCAAATGACAGCATCCTGATCTATGTACAGGTTCCTTATGAGTAGAATCAAGTATTCTGGAATTCCCATTCTCAATGTTATCCACAATTTGTTATGATCCACACAACTGAATGCTTTGGCATAGTCAATAAAACATAAGTAAACATTTTTCTGGTATTTTTTGCTTTCAGCTAAGATCCATCTGACATCAGCAATGACATCTCTCGTTCCACATTCTCTTCTGAATCCAGCTTGCATTTTTGGAAGCTCTCTGTCAATATACTGCTGTAAGCATTTTTGAATTGTCTTCAGTAAGATTTTACTTGTGTGTGATATTAATGATGTTAATCGATAATTTCCACATTCTGTGGGATCACCATTCTTTGGAATGGGTACGAATATGGATCTCTTACAGAGTGTTGGCCAGACAGCTGTCTTCCAAATCTCTTGTTATAGCCAAGTGAGTGCTCCCAGTGGGACATCTATTTGTTGAAACATCTCAATGAGTATTCCATTAAGTCCTAGAGCCTTGTTCTTCACCAATTCTTTCAGTGCAGTTTTGACTTCTTCCTTTAATACTAATGGTTCTTGAACATATGCCACCTCCTGAAATGGATGAACTTCGACGAATTCTCTTTGGTAAAATGATTCTACATATTTTTCCCATCTTCTTTTGATGCTTCCTGCATCATTCACTATTTTGCCCATAGAATCTTTCAAAATTGCCACTAGAGGCTTAGTTTTTTTCAACAATTCTTTCAGCTTCAGAAATGCCAAGTGTGTTCTTCCTCTTTGGTCTTCTAATTCCAGGTCTGTGCACATTTCATTACAGTAATTGGCTTTGTCTGCTCGAGCTGCTCTTTGAATTCTTCTGTTCAGTTCTTTCATCTTGTCAATTTTTTTTCTATTTGCTTTAGCTACTCTCTACTCAAGGGCGAGTTTCAGAGTACCTTCTGACATGCATTCTTGTCTTTTTTTTCCTCTCATCTTTTTAGTGACCTCTTGATATCTTCATGGATGATGTTCTTGATGTCATCCCACAATTCTTCTGGTTTTCAGTCACTGGTGTTGAATGCATCAAATTTATTCTTTAAATAGTCTCTAGATTCAGGAGCGATATTATCAATGTCATGCTTTGGCTCTCATGGACTTGTATTAGTTGTCTCAACCTCACCTTGAATGTGCATATGAGCAGTTGATGGTCTGCTCCACAATCAGCTCCTGGCATTGTTTTGGCTGAAGATACTGAACTTCTCCATCGTCTCTTGCCACAGATGTAGTCTGTTTCCTGTATATTCTGTCTGATGAAGTCCACGTGTATAGTCATCACTTATGTTGTTGAAAAAAAGTATTTGCAATGAATAAGTTGTTGGTCTTGCAAAATTCATTCATTGCAAATACCTTTTTTCAACAACATAGGCAGCTAGATAAAACCCAGCAAATATTAGATATCCAATACATGTTTGCTCAGTTGAATTGAAATAAAGCCCCTTTCACAGAAGAAACAATGAGTTGGATTCCTTATGTCCATTGGTTTTATTTATGTAAATATCCTACAGAGTAATCAAGCATGCTATAACATGGAAGGTTCCCAAAAAAGACCAAAGATGTCAGTTCTATGCCAATGTTATTACTTTATAGAAAGAGAACAGGCAAGGCACCTAGTTCAGTTTGGTTGAACATATTTAATATCTTCATTTCTCCTTAATTTGGAACTTAAAAAAAAATAAATAAGTGAGTGCTTACATATATAGAAAAAGTTACGTAATAATGATGCAATTGGTACCAAATAAATTTTTTTCTTATTTAATAAATAGTTATTGACTATAGGCTTAAATAGCTGAGGCACTGACCTTGATCTCTTTAATTTTTCATGAAGAAAATCATTTAAAATATGATAATAAATTATTTTAGGTTACTTGATAGATATTAGAAAAAGATCAATTTTATTGTAATCCCATATGCAAAGAGTTATTAGAGTAGCTTTAGGATATGAAATAAAAATGGTTTTCTGTTCAAACTTAAAGCAAAATCTTAGACTACAGAAAAAAAAAAAATCTTAGGTTGGGAGGAGTAATATGTGCATAAGAATAATAAAAATTATATTTATAAAACTTTCCCATTTCAGTGTCAGGAATCATGAAGTCTCAAAATTCATACAAAAAAGGACAATCCAAAGAAGAATTTATGATAAAATGACATGGTGAAAATTGGACTTATCCAAACAAAACTGTAAAAAGATGTAGCAAATGACTTCTTGGAAAATCAGAAAATAGGTATCCTGGGCTATAACAACACAGAGAGGAATTCCCTTTACATGTGTCATGGAATTTTATTCATTTATTCCAAGCAACCTAAAAAGTTATTGAGCAAATAAAACTGGGCCTTAGGGTACTAAAATATTCTTTATACTTGTTTTATTTCCCTGAACCTCCCCACTCTTCTTCTGAATGATCCTCTGGTTTTCGATAATTTAAAATATAGTTGACCTTTTTTCAAAAGTACGTTATTAATTTTCCCTTTCAAATAGATTTTGGAAGTTTGTTTACTTCTGAAGAAAAGGTCTTTCTTACCCTGTGAGTTATAAAGGAATTCTTAAAGGCTGGAGTGCGGATGGTAAACGTAGGTTATACTAATATACAAAGGAGAATCTGTCGATTAAATTTGACATGCTAGTAACTGAGATATGGTAGTTCCTCTGAATTGGCCTGGTTGCTCTGACCCTAAATTCTTCATGTTTGTAGATCCTAAGTAAACAATGCTGGCCATATTTTAAATTTCTGAATCTGTGATTCTTTTTCCTTAATTACTAGGGATACAATGGTGAAGATCACTTCCATGCTTATTATTAGTGCAAGCCCTGAAAATGACACTAAAGATGTGCATCTTTCTATGAACTACAAGAAAAATAAAGCTAAGGGCTCATCTCATACTACTCTGAGATAAGCAAAGTTCTAGAATTTCCCCTTGTCTGTGTTTCTTCAATAGGAAAATTGTACCAGTGACACCGATCTATTTTCAGAATGGTAGTGGCATGAGCCTTGTGACCTCCCTCTATAAGCCCTTCTAGATGGTGGTGTAGTGGTTAAGACATTTGGCTGCTAACCAAAATTTGGTGGTTCGAACCCATCAGCTTCTCCAAGGGAGGAAGATGAGGCAGTCTTCTACCATAAAGATTTATAGCTTTATAAACCCAATAGAGGTGGTTGTGAGTTGGAATTGAAATCTACTAGATGACAGTGAGGTTTTTTTTAGCTGGTAACTACAGCCTATCCTTCTTTTTGACTTTCTCTTCGGAAAACATGTTTATCAACTGTGAGATGAATCACAGCGTTTATGTTACATTTACAAATCTAGGGCTACATAGTTATTTTCCACTGCCACAGGCAGCCTTTCTCATCACCATTTACCTCTGAAGGAGCCTTGGTGGTTCAGTGGTTAAGCACTTGCCTGCTAACCAAATTATCAAAAGTTCAAATCCACCAGCTGCTTTGTGGGAGAAAGATGTGCAGTCTGCTTCTGTAAAGATTCCAGCCTTGCAAACACTGTGGGGCTTTTTTTTTAGGGGGAGGGCTATTTACTTCTGAATCTCTGTACATCCTGTGCCTCCTTACAGGCTTCCCAAATCTGATTATGGATTCCTCAGAGACTGGTATACATTACCTTCATGGCCAACTTCAGCTCAGTAAGAGCCCTGCTTTTCTAGACTAATTGATGTGTTATGAAGGTTTCAGTCACCCTGAGTTAGCAGCATACATGACTCAGAGTACCAGGTGTCCTTAGACAATGCAGGGCTAAGCTGAGTCACTTTTCAGCCTTGTTCTCTTATAACTCCTGATAATACACAAGAGATTTTAGATTATAAAACTTCATTTTGACTTTTATCATTCCTTAAAAGACATATCTGTCCTTTGTCTGTTATACTGGTTAAAGACCTAGCCTTATGAGTCAGACTGTACTGGATTTTGATCTGAGCACAAGGTCTGTATCCTTGGCAAGCTCAATTGATGTCACTAAATCATAGTTTCCTTGTCTCTCATTCTTCAAATTGCATTCCTTATTCTGGCGAATCTTAGTATCTATAGAATAGTTTTGAGGATTAAATGGAATAAAGTATATAAAGGGAAAAACATACAACTTGCTGCCGAATAAGGACCCAATAACTGGTAAATATTATTATGGGTACTTTATTTACTACCTTGTTCCTATAATAACTAAATGTTCTTTAAAATACCCTTTAGCTGTCACTATTGACATTCACTTCTTTTATGCAGTCATTCCTTTAATTTTATTCATCCTCAGTATCAGTCTTTAAATCACATCTGCTTTTTAAGAACAGGAATAGACTTAAAATTAGGCAGTTGGGGAAAAAACTATAGAATATTTAATATACCATCATTCATAGGTTATTGCATTAGAAATAGGACAAGTATAAACATCAAGACAAAAATAAACAAATAAATAACCCATTGTCACATAACAACTGAAACAAAATCTATATCTGCAGACTGAGGCTTGAACTTGGGTCTCAGCCATATTAGCAATCATATATATATATTTTTTTTTTAAAAAAAGGTCATGGTCTATGTTAATACTTTTAGGAGATCTCTATGTTGAACAGTCAGGTCCCAGTAACAACTTTCATACAATAGCCATTTATAGGTCTTCAGACCCTCTTAGCTTCATAGACTAGCTTTTCTACTTCTAGTCTTTGATCTTTATTGGGCTTCTAATTTCATAACTCCCATGGTATAACAGCTTCACAGACTAATCACTTGAGTTCCAATTAGTGGAACACTGGAATAATTGAACATTGTTCTGTAATATCTTCAAAAGGCTGTGTGTGATGTGCCCCATGGTTAGAACCTGGTCTAATGAAACCAATTTACACAGAGCCTGGACAACACGGAGTCATGTGGGTTTTTTGGAAAGGTTCATAAAATGGCACTTCTTAACCTAATTATTTAATTATTTTAACCAACACTTATTTAGGAAATGGAATTTAAAAAATAAATTTCAAACATACAGGAATATATTCATGGATATTATCATGAGTATTCATCTATCCCAATACCTAGCTTGCTCATAATTTAACATTTTTCTATGTTTTTATATTAGTTTTAAATAAATATAATCAAAGTTTAACAGAATTGAAAAAGAACTAGACAGCTGTACAATAATAGTAGGATACTTAATACACCACCTTTGATGCAGGACAGAAAAACCACAAATAAATTCAACAAAGATATAGAAGATCTAAACAACACATGCAACCAATTTGACCTCTTAGATGTACACAGAACACTCCACCCAACACAGCACAATATACTTTCTTTTCCAGAACATATGGAACATTCTCCAGAATAGACTATATGTTAGGCCACAAAGTAAGCCTCAATGAGTTTAAAAACATCAAAATACTACAAAGGATCTTCTCACAACATAATGTTATAAAATTAGAAATGAAAGACAGGAAGATGAAAGAAAAAACCATATGCTTAGAAACTGAATAACATCCTACTTAAAAACCAATGGGTAAAAGAAGAAATGAGAAATGAAATTTAAAAAATTTCTTGAATCAAATGAGAATGGAAATACAACATAACAAAGTCTTTGGGATTCAGCACAAGCACATCTCAGAGAACAATTTATAGCAATAAATACACACATCAAAAAAGAAGAACCACAATCAACACTTTAACACAACATCCCCAACAATTACAAAAAGCATAACAAAAAAGACTACAATTATCAGAAGAAAAAAATAATAAAGATTCAAGAAGAAATAAATGACAGAAAACAGAAAAGCAATAGAAAGAATCAACATGACTAGGAGTTTGTTCTATGAAAGGATTAATAAAAATGACAAATGATTTATAGAATACTATAAAGAACTGTACTCTAATAAATTTTAAAACCTAGAATATATGGACAAATTTCTAGAAACATACTACTTACACAAACTAATACAATCTGAGTTAGAAAATTGGACCAAAGGCATCACAAAAGAAGAAATTAATCTAGTCATAAAAAACTCCCAGTTAAAAAAAATTATCTGTGCCAGAAATCTTCACTGATGAATTTTACCAAACATTTAGAGAAGAGGTGACATCAGTTCTACTAAAACTACTCCGTAACAAAGAACAGAATGGAACACTACCCAACTCATTCTATGAAACAAGTATAACCCTGGTACCAAAATCAGGAAAAGATATCACTAAAAAGGAAAATTATAGGCCAACATCCCTCATGAAAATAAATGCAAAAATTGTCAACAAAATCTTAGTCAGTAGAGTTCAATAAAATTAAAAAAAAAAAAAATAATATACCATGATCAAGTGGGATTCATACCAGATATGCAAAAATGTTTCAACATTAGAACACCCTCATTAGAAAACCAATCCAACCCTCATTAGAAAAACAATCAATAAAATTCAATACATAAATAAAACAAAAGAAAAGAACCACATGACTATACCAATCAAAGCATAAAATGTATTTGAAAAATCTAGCACCCATTCCTTATAAAATACTCAGCAAAACAGAAATAGAAGGGAAATTCCTCAACATAGCAAAGGGCATATAGGAAAAACTAATGGCCCACATTGTTTTCTTTGGAGAGAGACTGAAAACATTTTCCGGTGAAAAGAGAAACAAGGATACCTTCTCTCACCACTCCTATTCAGTACTATATTGGAAATCCCATCCAGAGCAATAAGGCAAGAAAGGGAAATAAAAAAACATGGGCACAAAAAGTAAAATTATTTCTGTGTGCAGATGATATGTCTCTCTCTATAAAAAATCTAAGAGACTCAACAAGGAAACAACTGGGACTAATAGAAAGATTCAGCAAAGCATCAGGGTACAAGATCAACATTCAAAAATCAGTTGGATACCTCCATACTAAAAAAGAACTTTGAAAAGGAAATCAAGAAAGCAATACCATTTACAATAACCACACAAAAGAAGAAGCACTTAGGAATAAATCTAACCAGAGATATAAGAAAGACCTATGCAAAGAAAACTATAAAACACTACTACAAGAAACCAAGATTCCTACATAAGTGGAAGAATATGCCATAGTCATGAATAGGAAGGCTAAATATTGTGAAATGTCAGGACTACACAAAGCAGTTGATAGATATAAATGCAATCCTGATCCAGATTCCATCATTCCTTAAAAGGATGGAAAAACTTATTATCAACTTTATATGGAAAAGAAAGAGACTTCATATAAGCAAAGCACTACTGAAGAAATACAAAGTAGGAAGCCTCACACTACCCGATCTCAAAACTTACTATACAGGCACTGTAGTCAAAACAGCCTGGTACTGGTATAGTGATAGGCACATAGACGAATGGAAGAAAATTGAGAATGCAGAAGTAAATCTATCCACCTGTGAACAGCTGATCTTTGACAAAAGGCCAAAAAAGCAATTAAATGGAAAGAGACTTCTTTTTTTTTTTTAAAAAAAAAAAAATGTTTCTGGCAAAGCTAGATGTCCATTTGCAGGAAAATGAAATACAATACAGATCTCATACCATATACAAAACTAACTCAAGATGAATCAAAAGCCTAAATGTAAAACCTAAAGCTATAAAGATCATCAAAAAATAAAATAAATAAGGGAAAACTTAAGGAATTTAATAAATGGCATAAATACACTAGCAAGCATAATTAAAAATGCACAAACACCAGAAGACAAACTAGACAAGTGTGACTTCCTAAATGTTAAACATTTATGAGCCTCAAAAGACTTCACAAAAAGAGTAAAAAGAGAACCTACAAATTGCTGAAAAATTTTGGACAACAACATATAAGACAAAGGACTAATCTACACAATTTATACAAAACTGCAACATTTCAACAATAAAAGATAAACAATCCAATTTAAAAAAAAATGAACAGAGGACATGAACTTCACCAAAGGAGACATTTAAGTGACCCCCAACAACAACAACAACAACAAAAATACACATGAAAGAGTGCTCACAATCATTAGCCACTAGAAAGATATAAATCAAAACAACAATGAGATATCATCTACATCCCAGATTAATAGCAATGTTCAACAAAAGAGAGAACAATAAATGTTCACATAGGTGTGAAGAGACTGGAACCTTCATACAGTGCTGATGGGACTGGAAAATGGTATGGTGCCTCCTTAAAAAGTGGGAAATAGAAATATCATATAATCCAAGAATCCTACTATTAAGTAAATATCCTAGAGAAAAAAAGACTTATGACACAAGTAGATGAATGTACATCCATGTTCATCACAACACTATTCACAATAACAAAAAGATACAAACTGCCTATCAGCAGATGAATGTATAAACATATTATGGTATTTCTACACAATACTATGCCATGTTAAAGAATGATGATGAATCTGTGAAACACCTCATAACATGGATGAACCTAGAGGACATCATGCTGAGTGAAATTAGCCAATCACAAGAGACCATCTTGTTGACAATCTTCTCCTTTTTTGCTGACCCTCCACTTTAACAAGCATGATATCCTTTTCTAGGGAATGGTGTGGGTTCCTTATGAGCACAATTAAGTTTTCTAAAGTTCCCATTTTTCTCAATGTTATCCATAATGTGTTATGATCCACACAGTCAAATGCTTTTGCATAGTCAATAAAACACAAGTAAACTTCTTTCTGGTATTCTTTGCTTTCAGCCAAGAGCCATCTGACATCAGTAATGATATCCCTGTCATCTCAAATTCTACTGGTTTTCAATCATTGGTGTTCGATGTGTCAAATCTATTCTTCTGATGGTCTCTAAGTTCAGGTGGGATATGTATAATCAAGGTCATATGTTGGCTCTTGTGAATTTGTTTTAATTGTCTTCAGCTTCACCTTTAACTTGCATATGAGCAATTGATGGTCTGTTCCACAGTCAACTCCTGGCCTTGTTTTGGCTGAAGATATTAAGCTTCTCTATCACCTTTTTCCATAAGGGTAGTTGATCTGATTCCTGTGTATTCCATCTGCCAAAGTCCAGATGCCATTTAAGTTGTTGAAAAAAGGTATTTACAATGAATAAGTCATTGGTCTTGCAGAATTCTATCATGTGATTTCTCTGTCATAATTTTTATCACCTAGAACATATTTTCCAACTACTCTTGATTCTTCTTGGTTTATAGCTTATGCATTCTAATCACTGGTAATAATCAATGCATCCTGATTGCATGTTTGGTCAATTTCAGACTGCAGAAGTTGGAAAAAAATTTCAGTTTCCTCATCTTTGACTTCAGTGGTTGGTAAGTAAATTTGAATATAGTTGTATAGTTGTCTTCCTTGTACGTATATGGATATTATCCTATCACTGACAACATTGTACTTCAGGACAGATCTTGAAATATTCTTTATGACAATGAATGCAACACTATTCCTCTTCCATTTGTCATTTCTGGAACAGTAGATCATATGATTGTCTGATTTAAAATAGCCCAAAACAGTTCATTTCAGCTCACTAATACGTAGGATATAGATCTTTATGTTTACCATTTCATTTTTGACAACTTCCAATTTCTCTACATTCACATTTTGTACATTCCATGTTCTAATTATTAATGATTTCTTGCAACTGCTTCTTTCCATTTTGAGTCGTGCCCCATCAGCAAGTGAAAGTCCCAAAAGCTTTACTCCATCCACGTCATTAAGGTTGACTCTACTTCAGAAGGCAGCTGTTCCCTAGTCATATTCGGAGTGCCTTCCAACCTGAGGGGCTCATTTTCCAGCACTGTATCAGACAATGTTTCAGGGCTATTCATAACGTTGTCCAGTAATATATCAGACAGTGCTTCATTGTTATTCATAAGGTTTTCTTTTCACTGGCCAATTCTTTGGGAAGTGGATGGCCCCTTCCTTTTTCCAAATCTGCCTTCATCTGGAAGTTCCACTGAAACCTGTGCACCATGAAGGACCCTGCTGGTATATGAAAGACTGGTGGCATAGCCTCCAGCCTTACAGCAACACTCAAGACACCACAGTACAACAAACTGACAGACAAGTGGTAAGAGGATATTTCTACTTATATATTTACATTTGCTGCAAATATATCAATGAATATATTAAAGTCTAAAGGGGGTAAAGTTATGAAAACATCTTAGCCCTAAACAAATATTTTGAGGGAATGTGTTGCTGGGTTTTGAGGCTCAGGACCACAGTCTCAGGGGACATCAAGATCCATTGGTATAATGTAGTCCACAAACACAATGTTCTACATCCTACTTTGGTGAGTAGTACCTGAGTACATTTGTGAGGATCTATGTAAGCTGAAACTATTGGTCTTTCCCCATCAAAAGTAAAAAAAAAAGCAAGGGAAATCAAAGACACATGGAAACAAGGAATACAAACACAAATTAACTATACAAACCTAGCCTCCATGACCCTGAGACCAAAAGAACTAGAGGGTGACCAGCTCCTACTACTGACCTCTCTGAGAGGGATCATCACAGAATCCCAGACAGAGTAGGAGAAAAATGCGGAACAAATGCACTATCATAAAAGTGACCAAAGTTACCAGTCTGATAGAGACTGTTGGAACCCCTGGAACTATGGCCCTTTGATAAACTTCAAGCTTGAAACTGAAATTGTCCCTGTGGCTCAGCTTTCAGGCAAATAATAAGCCTGTAAGGTGAACTCGGAAACCCAGGGAGGGGTTGCTATGAGTCAGATCTGACTTGACGGCAGTGTGAAAGTGAACAAGGAGGTATATAACCCTTAGAACAATCAACCACATGATGTAAAGAGGACAGCAGTTGCCCAGGGATAAAGATCAGAAAGCAGGAGGGCATAAGAGAGAAAGATGAATGGAAATAGTAAACACAGTGAAGAAGTGGGAAGAGTGCTGTTACATGGTGGGAATTGCAATCAATGTCACAAGAAAAATGCATATGGAATATTTAATGGGAAGTCAATTTGCTCTATAAACTTTCACCATAATAATCATTCATAATAAATAATCATTCATCAATCATAAAATGAAAAAGTAATAAATATTTTCTAAACATTGAGGAAAAAGAAAGAACATAGTGAATGGTCTCATCAGTAGATTGCCCAATCTGATACTGGACATATCCAAGGTAAAATTGGTGAACTTAAAGACATGTCAATAGAGACATTCTAAACTGAAAAGAAAGAGAAAAGATACTTTTAAAGATAGAACAAAATATCCAAGATCTGTGAGACAATTACAAAAGGTATATCATATACATAATGGAATACCAGAAGTAGAATGAAGAGACAAAGGAACTAAAGTATTATTTAAAATAATAATGACAGAGAATTATCCAAAATTAATGACAGACACCAAGAAACTCAAGAAAAAAATAAGTAGGATAAATACCACAAAATGAACAACAATATCATGTTCCAACTGCAAAAATTAAAGACAAAGAGGCCTTTTCTTCAGAAATCATCAAAGTAAGAAGAAAGTAGAATGAAATATTTGAATGTTTGAAAGAAAACACATCAACCTAGAATTCTTTATCCAGTGAAATTATCCACCAAAAGTGATGCAGAAATGAAGTTTTCCACTGATAAACAAACATTGAGGGCATTTATTTTCACTAGGCCTGCCTTGTAAGAAATATTAAAAATAAGTTCTTAAGAGAGAATGAAAAGAATATAGATCAGAAATTCAGATCTGCATAAAGAGAGGAATGAGCTCTGGTAGCATAGTGCCTAAGGCACTTGACTGCTAACTAAAAAGCTGGCGGTTCAAACCCACCAGCCACTCCTCAGAAGGAAGGTTGAGCAATCTACTTCCATAGTGATACTGCCTCAGAAACCCAAGGAGGGGTCACTATGAGTCGGGTCCGACTCGACAGCACATAACAACAACAACATAAAGAGAGGAAGCATGTTAAAGGAGGAATAAATGAAGGTAAAATAACTTATTTTATTTTGCTTTTTGTTAATTAGTCTTATAGATAACTGTTTGCTTGAAATAGCGATACCAGCAATGTATTGATTGAGTGGTTATAGCTTAAACCAAAAAAACCAAACTCCCTGTGGTGCAGTCCGATCCCACTCATAGACCCTTCCTTGGGTTTTCAAGGTGATATCACTATAGAAGTAGATTTCCCAATCTTCCTTCTGAGGAGTGGCTGGTAGGTTTGAACCGCCAGACTTCTGGTTAGCAGTCAAATGCCTTAGGCACTATACCACCAGAGCTCCTGGTTATAGCTTATGGATAGATAAAATGAATAACAGCAATGTTACAAGGGATGGAAGAGAAGGATCAGAAATATTTCATAATAACGAATCTATTTATTTTATAATAAATTCTTACATATTATAAGACTTTTATTTTAATACTTTATAAAGAATGGTTTATAATAAGAAAATATAGGAGCTCTGGTGGCGTAGTGCCAATATATATATACTGTACTAACCATGAATCAATACAGTGTCATTTCAAAGCACAGTTTTTACTTATAAATTACTTATAAATGTACATAGTAAACTCTAGGTCACCACTAAAAAGATTTCTAAAAGAAATATAGTTTATATACTAAGGGAGGAGAGGGAATAGAATCACATAAAATGCTCAATTAAGACCAGAGAAGACACAAAATGTAGAGTGACAAAAAAAAAGGAAGCAAAACAAAACAATAAATTCAATGACAAAAACAAATACAATTATCATAGATATTTGCATGTGAGTAATCACTTTAATTACTCATATTTAAAATGAAATGTGATTAAATAATTAAGATGATTACTCATATATAAAATAATATCTATGATACTTGTAATTTTTTTGTCATTGCATGCCTTTTTTTCACATGATTGTTTCTTTTTTTCCTCTTTCCTTCTTTTCTATTTCCTATAGTTTAACTGAACATTTTATGTGACTCCATTTCCTCTCCTCTCTCAAAGATTACAGCCTTCAGTATGAATTGCACCTCAACATAAAGAAAATAAAAATCCTCACACTACACAAATAAGCAGCAACATCATAAATGAAAAAAAATATTGAAGTTGTCAAAGATTTTATTTTGCTTGAAACCACAATTAACACCCATGAAAGCAGCAATAAACAAACCAAATGATGTATTGCACTGGTCATTTCTTCAGCAAAAGATCTCTTTAAAGTGTTAAAAAGCAAAGAAGACTTTGAAGACTAAAGTATATCTGACCCAAGTCATGGTATTTTCAATCACCCATATGCATGTGAAAGCTGGGCAATGAATAAAGAAGACCAAAGAAGAGTTGATGCTTTTGAATTGTGGTGTTATTTAAAAATATTCAATGTACTATGAACTACCAGTTCCTCAACTGGGGAAGAGTTGCTCCCCGATGTAGAGTTGATCTTAATGATGTGGATGAAGAAAAGCTTTGGGGACCTTCCTTTACTGATGGAGTATGATGAAAATGGGAATAAACAGTTGCAAAGACACATTAATAATCAGAATATGGAATGTATGAATTATGAATGAAGGAAAATTTAAATTTTTCAAAAGAGAAATGGAACACATAAAAATAGATATCCTAGGCATTAGTGTCAGAAAGAAGATGGGACAATCTACTTCGGTAGTGATACTGACTCGGAAACACAAGGAGGGGTTGCTACGAGTCAGTTCTGAATTGATGGCCCATAAAAACAACAACAACAACAACAGGCATTAGTGAGCTGAAATGGACTGGTATTGGCTATTTTGAATCAGACAATTATATGATCTACTGCTATGCTAGGAATGACAAATTGAAAAGGAATGGTGTTATATTCATCTCACAAAGGATGTTTCAAGATCTATCCTAAAGTACAATGCTGTCAATGATAGGATAATATCCATATGACTAAAGGGAAGACCAGTTAATACTACAATTATTCAAATTACACACCAACTGCTTAAGTCAAAGTTGAAGAAATTGAAACTATTTACCAACTTCTTCACTCTGAAATTGACTAAATTTCAGACTAGCCTTGGTGATAGAAATGACACCAGAGATCACATGATAGAATTTTACAAGACCAAGGATATATTCATTCCAAATACCTTTTTCAAAAACATGAAAAGCAACTGTACTCATGGGACTCACCATATGAAATACATAGAAACCAAAAAGACTACATCTCTGGACAAATGTGATAGAGAAGGTCAATATCATCAGTCCAAACAAGGTCAGAAGCTGACTATGGAACAGATGATCAATTGCTTATATGCAAGTTCAAATTGTAGTTGATGAAAATTGAAACAAGTCCATGAGGAGAAAATACAACATTGAGTATAAACGGAAAGAAAAAAAAAAAAAAACCTCACTGCTGTTGAGTCTATTTCAACTCATAGAGACCCCTCCTTGGGTTTCTGAGGTGGTATCACTACTGAAGTAGATTGCCCAACATTCCTTCCAAGGAGTGACTGGTGGGTTTGAACCGCCAGCCTTCTGGTTAGCAGTCAAATGCCTTAGGCACTATGCCACCAGAGCTCCCGACATTGAGTACATCTCACCTGAATTTAGAAACCATCTGAAGAATAGATTTGATGACCGAACACCAGACAAGTTGTGGGATGACATCAAGAACATTAATCATGACTGAAACATAAAGTCACTAAAGTCAGGAAAGGAAGAAAATACCAGAATGAATGTCTGCAGAGAATCTGAAACTAGCTCTTGAAAGGAAACTAGCTAAGGTGAATGGAAGAAGTGGTAAAATAAAAGAGTTGAACAGATGCCTAAGAGTGGCTCTGCAAAACAAAGTATTATAATGAAATGTGCAAAGATCTGAAGTTAGAAAACCAAAAGGGAAGAATATACTTGGCATGTCTTATGCTAAAAAACTGAAGAAGAAATTCAAGCCACAAACTGAAATATTGAAGGACTCTTTGGGCAGAGTATTGAATGGTGCAGGAAGCATCAAAGGAAATGGAAAGGAATACACACAGTTACTGTGCCAAAAAGAATTGGTTGACATTTTAGGAGGTAGCAGATGATCAACGGTATTGAAGGAAGTAGTTCAAGTTGCACTGAAGAAATTGGTGAAAAACAAAGCTCCAGGGATGACAGAATACTACACATTGAGGTGGTTCACAAACAGATGCATCACTGGAGTTGTTTACTCTTTTATGCCATGAAATTTGGAAGACAGCTACCTGGCCAACTGACTGGAAGACATCTATATTTGTGCCTATTCCAAGGAAAGCTGATCCAATAGAATATGGAAATTAACAAATACTATCATTAATATCACACACAAGTATATTTTGCTGAAGATAATTCAGAAATGGTTGCAGCATTATATTGACAGAGAACTTCTAGAAATGCAAACTGAATTCAGAAGAGGACACGGAATGTCAGATAGATCTTGGCTGAAAGCAAAGAATACCAGAATGAAGTTTATTTGTGTTTTATTGATTATGCAAAAGCATTCAACTGTGTGGATTATAATAAATTATTGATAACACTGAGAAGAATAGGAATGTCAGAACACTTAAGTGTGCTCATGAGGAACCTACACATAGATCAAGGAGCTCTCATTTGAACAGAACAAGGGGCTACTACATGGTTGAAAATCAGAAAGGGTCTGTGTCAGGGTTGTAAAACTTCACCATACTTATTCAATCTGTATGCTGAAGCAGCACTCAAGAAATCAGACATGGTTGCACTGGGCAAATCTGCTGTAAAAGACCTCTTCAAAGTGCTGAAGAGCAAACATGGGGGCTCTGGTAGCATAGTGCCTAAGGCATTTGACTGCTAACCAGAAGGCTGGCGGTTCAAACCCACCAGCCACTCCATGGAAGGAAGATTGGGCAATCTTACTTCTGTAGTGCTACTGCCTCAGAAACCCAAGGAGGGGCCATTATGAGTCGGGCCTGACTTGATAGCACACAACAACAACAACCCAAACCATAGAATTTTCAATAGCTTCATATGCATGTGAAAGCTGTACAAGAATAATGAAGTCCAAAGAAGACTTGATGCTTTTGAGTTGTGGTGCTGAGGAATGTTACCGAAAGTACTATGACTGCGAGAAGAATGAACATATATGTCCTGGAAGAAGTGCAGCCAAAATGCTCCTTGGAAGTAAGAATGGTCAGACTTTGTCTCACCTACTTTGGTCAAGTTGTCAGAAGGGACCATTCCCTGGAGAAGGATATCATGCTTGGTAAAGTGGAGGGTCAGTGAAAAAGAGGAAGGCCCTCAACAAGATGAATTG
>NW_006922093.1:211392-260519 GCF_000298275.1 Orycteropus afer afer | reverse complement strand
TCTCCTTGAGGACTAAGGTGCGCCTGACACAAGCCATGATATTTCCAATCGTCTCGTATGCATGTGAGAGCTGGACAATGAATACGGAAGACCAAAAAAGAGTTGATGCTTTTGAGTTGTGGTGATGGCGAGGAATGCTGAAAGTACCATGGACTGCTAAAAGAACTAACAGATCTGTCCTGGAGGAAGTGCATTCGAAATGCTCCTTGGAAGCAAGAATGGCCAGTCTTTGTCTCACCTATTTTGGTCATGTTATCAGAAGGGACCATTCCTTGGAAAAGGAAGTCATGCTTGGTAGGGTGGAGGGTAGACGAAAGAGGGGGAGGCCTTCAACTAGATGGATTGACACAGTGGCTGTGATGATGGGCTCAAGTATAGCAGGGATCGTGGAGCTGGTGCGGGATCAGGCAGTGTTTCGTTCTGCTGTGCATGGGGTCGCTATGAGTAGGAAATGACTGGAGGGCACCTAACAACAACAACAACAACAACAACAACAACATATTCTACATTTAAATCCTAAAGTGCTGGGCTGCTAACCTCAATGTGGAGAGTTGGTACCCACCAGCTGCACAGTGGGAGAAAGACTTGGCAGTCTGCTTTTGTAAAGATTTATACTCTTGGAAACTCTATGAGGCAGATCTACTCTTTCTTATGGGGTCACTTAGTCAGAATCAACTGGATGGCTGTAGGATTTAGGGGTGGATATATGCATTGCAGGTAGGTTTTGCTACTTTCTAACTTATTTAAATTTGCTTATGGTGTTTTTGCTGCACAGAGATTTTTTAAATTTAATGTAGTTTTTTTTTTTTCCTTTCCCTTTATGTTTTTAGAGAAGAAGGGTCTTGTTTAAGAATTCCTTCCCTTCCCAGGTATTGAGATATTTTTCTATATTTTCTTCTGCAATTTAAAATTTTATCTTCATATTCATGTTCTTAATTCATTGAATGAAAAAAAAAAAAAGAAAGGAGAAAGAAATGTGAGAACCTACCAAGAATGCTGAGCAAAGAAATTGGTAGACATGATTTATTTTTTATTTTCAAATAATCTTCATTTAATCATTGTAACCCACCAGCCACTCCTCGGAAGGAAGGTTGGGCAATCCTACTTCCGTAGTGATACTGCCTCGGAAACCCAAGGAGGGGTCGCTATGAGTCGGGGCCGACTTGATGGCACATAACAACAACAACAAACAACAATATTGAGGTAGATTATATGCTTTCTAACATTTGTAAGATCTGATGATTCCATCTCATGGTTAATTTGTTCTTCATGAGTTTTAAAAGTTTTGTGTTATGAAAAGTTTAATCTTCAAGGATGCTTTATGCGTGGTAGTCGTGTTAAATCTGGTTCTCTCCAGTCACTGTACTTTTACTTCCAGGGAACACACTATCTGGGCTATGTTCTGCATCCTGTATCTCAGATTATAATTTTCTTCACTGCTCATATAGTATAAATAAGACCCCCAAATCCATGTGTAAAGTATGGTTTTGAACTCTTAAGGAGAGTTTTTTTTTTTTTTTTTTTCCTCATGGGCATCCAAACTGAGACATATAGGCCTTTTAAGAGGTTTCCCTACATGGGAAGGGAATTGTTTTCTATTCTCTTCTTTTAATAAGAATATTGCCCTTTGCGGGACCTACCTCACTGCAGAATTTTAGTTCCAATTCACTATCCCTTTCTGTAGCCCAAATTCTCATTGAACTATGCTAAATGAAGTTATTCAAATATAAATTTTAAGGATTAAAAAATATTGTGGTCATTCTAGTTGTTTTCTACTTACAAGTGTTCAAATATCTAATCTTTCATAAAGATGAGTACACTATTTTCAAACTAACTTGACAACATATAAGAACAACAACAAATTTTTCTATTTATAAAACTTGTTTATCAATTAGATTCATATAACTGATAACTGGGCAAAGCAGGATTTATGCACTGAAAAATAGTAACAATAATTATTTTATGAACTCCTTTTGATTTCTTGGTATTTTTTACATTTTTCTAATCATAAATTGCTTTAAAAATATATTAAATAATTAAAAATTCAGATTAATTTCCCATAAGAGCAGCATTGCATTATGAAGATTTTTTTTTCTTCACTGTTTCAACTGACTATGATGACTAAAATGAGCTCTGGTGTTGAAGAGTTTGAAAAATTCGGCTGCTAACAAAAGGGTCAGCAGTTTGAATCCATCAGCTTTTCCACAGATAAGGTAGTCTGCTGCCATAAAGATTTACAACCTTGGAAATCCTATGGGGCAGCTTTATTTTGACCTATAGGGCTGTAAGTCAGAATCAACTTGATGAGAGTGGATTTAGTTTTTTGGTTTGTGATGGCTGACAAGTTTCTGCTGTCCTGTAATTTGAAAAAAAAAAAAAAAGAAAGAAAGAAAGAGAGCGAGCTATGGCAATGTTGCTGTCCCTACCACTTGGGAATGGTATAGGGCCAATTTGATTATTTTAAATATATGCCAATAATATTTTGGTGTCCCATATGGAACATCTCTCTGGGCAGTTTCTCAACTGATCTAATCTTAATACAACTTACCTATCTATATTGTTAGTTGTTGGGTGTCTTTAAGTAGGTTTTGACTAGTAATGACCCTATGCAACAACAGAATAAAAACAAGACACTGCCCGGTCCCGTGCCACCCTTACAATCACTGCCATGCTTGAGTCCATAGTCAAAGCCACTGCACCAATCCACTGTGTCCTCCTCTTTTCCCAAACCCTCTACTTTACCTACATGATACCCTTCTTCAGGGACCGATCCTTCTGAGAAATTGATCAAAAGTACAAGAGACAACACCTGGCCATTCTTGCTTTAAAGGAGCATTCCAGCTGTACTTCCTCCAAGACAGATTTGTTTGTTCTTCTGGCAGTCCATGGTATTTTCAATACTTTTCAGTAACATCACAATTCAAATGTATCAATTTTTCTGCAGTATTCTTTATCCATTGTCCAGCTCTCATATGCAATGAGCTATTGAAAACACCATGGCTTCGGTCAGGGGCACCGTACTCTTCAAAGTGATATCTTTGCTCTTGAACACTTTAAAGAGGTCTTTTGCCACAGCTTTGCCCAATGCAATACTTTTTTTTTTTTTTTTTTTTTTTTTGACTGCTGCTTCCATGGGCATTGATTGTGGATCCAAGTAAAATGAAGTCCTTGACAACATCAGTCTTTTCTAACTATTTGTTGTTGTTTTTATGTGCTGTCGTCGTCTACAACTCATAGTGACCTTATATACAACAGAATGAATGACTCCCTGGTCCTGTGCCAGCCCCACAATCCCTACTATACCTGAGTCCATCACTGCAGCCACTGTGTCAGTCCATCTCACTGAGGGCCTTCTCCTCTTTCGTTAACCCTCCACTTTACCAAACATGAGATCCTTCTCCAGAGAATGGGCCCTTCTGACTAGATGACCAAAGTAGGTGAGACAAAGTCTGGTCATTCTCGCTTCCACCAAGCATTCTGCTGCACTTTCTCAAATGACTCAGTCTGTGTACTTTCTCACTTCTGATTCTAGAGGGCTTTCCTTCCCCAGAGAGGTGTAGAACAAGCAAATAATCAAAATGTATTTTCCATATCACTTCATCTCTCTCTTTATACTTCCTACTTCTTTTCAAAATCCCTGCTCCATTTGCTCTTGGGAATCTGATAAGTACTATGTGGTTAATGTAGTCAACAAATTAAAGTTTACTTCAATTGTTAGCATTGCCAGAAGTCTGTTCCATATCTCGTTTTACTATGTCATCTCAAAGAATGAGTAATATGAAAAGATCAGACAAGTTCATAGAGCCAATGTAAAAGATTTTCTAATAATAAAGGAGGCTTACCGGGAAAAATTTAAGTGTTTTCTGTCATATATTTTGTCTTTTCACTCAATAAATCTATCCTGTGAAAGAAGGGAGAGCAAGAGACTCTCTAGTATCCCCATTTTCCACATAATGGAGAGCATATTCTAACCAGAAGCCTGGTGGTTCAAACCCACCAGCCACTCCTTGCAAGGAAGACTGGGCAATCTACTTCCATAGAGATACCACCCCAAGGAGGAGTCGCCATGAGTCTGAACCTACTTGACAGCAGTGAGTTTGGTTTTATTTTTATATGTATTTTAAGAAAAGTCATTTGTTCCTAATGCAGACTGTCTGAGAACAGGTTCAGTACATCTTTAAAAGCTCTAACACATATAAAGTTTTTCTTGAAGATCATGCCACATAGAAACCATTTCCCTATAATTTCCAAATACCTTGAATTAGTATATATATTTCCAATATGAATATTCTTTTAGAATGTCCATCCTTATTTTCAGCTCTTTTTTTTTTTTTCACTTAGCTCCATCTTTGAAATAGAAATAGTGACATTCATCCACCAGAACTTTCACATCACCAGTCACAACATTGCACTAAATATTTCTCACCATATGTAGGAAGTCCTGTTTTATGAGATAGATCTGTTTCATTTAGTCTTTGCTTTTATTGACACATTACAAATATGTCATAGTGAAAGCAACATTATATAAATAAACAAACCAAGGAGGGCTTTTTAAATTATGGCCATATGACTCAAGATCAATTTCAATAGCAGGTAAACAATTAGTCTAATTGTTTGGAATATGCATGTTATATATGGCATGTCTGCTTACCTGTACATTACACCATATATAACAAACATTTTTATTAACTAGGATTTTCTAAAAAGAGGAATATATTCATTAACATTCTGATAATGTAGAGATATAATCTCTAAGCAGCACAAAGTTGTAGTAGAAATGACTGGGGAGTCAGATAACCATGTTTCAAAATCCTAGTTCCACCAATTATTACTTCTGAAGTAATCTTCAGAAAATTGTTACTTTCTTAAGTATTTGTTGTTGTTATGTGTCGTCGAGTCAGCCCTGACTCATAGCGACCCCTCCTTGGGTTTCCGTGGCAGTATCACTACGGAAGTAGGATTGCCCAACCTTCCTTCCGAGGAGTGGCTGGTGGGTTTGAACCGCCAGCCTTCTGGTTAGCAGTCAAGTGCCTTAGCCACTAGGCTACCAGAGGGTTAAAATACCTTTCCTTGATCTAAAAAAAAAAAAAAATACTGAGCACATCGCAGCTGCTCTCCTTCTCTGTGTTTATTAAGGACATTTAAAAAGTAGTGTAAACTATGTATTAATTAATAATTAACACAAAGAAATATAATTCAGTATTTTTAGTGACTTTAGTAATTGATAAATATTCACTTATTTTATTATCTGCACTGCTAGCAGTAATGACAAACATTATTTCAATATTTACCAGTATTTTCAGACTTTGGTACAAAATTTAATGTTAATGTTCATCTCAATGATATGCCTTGGTCTTCTCTGGCTTCTAGCTCAGCTTCATGACTCTGTTGCCATTTTTCAACTCCCCACCTGCCCTGGGTAAGCCCAAGTCTTCAATTGCGGGGTGGCATAAGTTATTAAGTTATAAAAGCAGATATGACGAGATAGGAGACATTTGCCAAAAACGCCATAGTTTCCTCTGTCTCTAAATAGGGTTCTGGACCTAGGAAATAGCAACTACACATTCTAATATAAAAGAATAAGAAATCTGGAGCAAAAAAAGTATGGATTTTATAATATCCTGTGATAGGTGTTCTCTTTTATATTATAGCCATGCTATCAGCATACTTCTTTGTGTTTTCTCATTTTTCACCTAAGTGTTTAAAATGTAAAGTTTGCAGTTGTATAGTAATTATTACTACTAGCTAATATTAGGTATTTAACAACAACTATCCTAAGCATTTTGCATGTATCTATTCCTTCAATAAGCTCATCAATCTTTAGAGGCACAAAGAAGATAAAATAGCATCCTGATGTCCCGCAGCTGATAAGTGGTAAAGAAGGACTTACATTCAGGAATCTGACCTGAGAGGCCACATTCCTAACCATTAAACTGGGTAATCATGACCCACATAATTATTATCATTTGTCGTTGATTCTTTGATAAGAATGACTTACTGTAATCAATCTATGCTATTCATAGCCACTTTAACCTTTTAATTCAGACAACTCAGTAGGGAGCTATTGAGAAATTTTGAAATCATCTTAGATTCTGAGTAACTTTTGAAAGATTGCCAATTCACAAATTATGTATTGTCAGTGACAACTTCTAATTCTGGGCCACTGTTTAGAAAACCATAGTTTTTAAAAGGATAAGATGGTTTTGTGAAGAATTGGTAGAGATGTTTCCAGGAGGTGCTGGACACTGAAACATTTGAAGTAGAAAACTCCCATCTGAGTGTTTTTGTTACCGTAACATTGCTTATTATAATGTTCACAGGTCTTCAGTTCTATTATGTGATTGCTTAAATGAAAGAACCCAAGATAAACAGTAGACTCCTTATTGAGCACTTTCAGTGTAGCCATGCCTTCAGAAAATTCTTCCTAACACTGTGGGACAATGCATAGGCAGCAAGAGAAATCCCAGTGCTTATTTGCCTGGAATAATAAATAAATGATCTACAAGAAAGAAATAATGGCTAAGCAATCGCAATTCCAAGAAAATTTACTGTTCTTTACAACCAACATAGAATATTTTATATACTGTGCTTCTATAATGCCTAGATAACTCTATGTATATCTAGCTTCCTACAATCACAGTACTTTCTTTTCTTTTTTTTAAAGTACAGCATTGAAACTCATTGCACTAGGGCATATGTCAAAAGCATTAGAGAGGAAGGAAGTAGCAATGTTTACATACTACACACTTCTTAAAATCCAAATGAAGCTTATTATTCCAATTCGTTTATTCTGTTGGGGATCAAAAGTTCTTGAAACGGTAATGAATTTGAAAGATGTCTTGCACTAACAGCATGATGAAGCAATTATTCTGACACCTTTTTCCTCTACAAAACAAGTAGAAATGCTAGACTGGGAGGACAAAAACCAAAACACTGTTAAAAATTGCTAAACCAAAATAAACACACAAATTGCTGTCAAGTCTGTTCTGACTCAAGGTGGCCCCACGTGCAGAACTCTGATCTACAGGGTTTTTGTGGGGCTGAAATCTTTACAGGAGCAGATCTCCAAACCTTCCTTTGGAAGCAACGCAGGGTAGGTTCAAACTGCCAACCTTTAGGTTAGCAATCATTACAAACCACTTACACCACCCAAGAACTTGAAACAATTTGTGAAAATGACCAGAAACATAAAAAAAAAAAAAGAAGTCAGAAGGGACTCTGAGACATGCTTTTGAACATAAAGTAACTAAAGTGAAAGAGGAAGATTTTTGTGAGGCACTGTTGAGTCACTTTCAACTCATAGTGACCGTATGTAGCACGGAACAAAATACTGTGCAACCCTGCACCAGCCTCACAATTTTTGCCAAGCTTGAGCCCATTGTCACAACCACTGTGTCAATCCATCTTGTAGAGGGTCTTCCCCTTTTTCACTGACCTTTAACAGATCCTTTTCCAGGGACTGATCCCTTCTGACAATATGGCCAAAGCATGAGAAACGTAATATGGCCATTTTGCACTTCTAAGGAGAAATTTCGTCTGTACGTGCTCCAAGACAGATTTGTTCATTCTTCTAGCAGTCCATGGCACATGCAGTATTTGTCGTCAAGACCGTATTTCAAACGTACCTATTCTTCTGTGGTCTTTCTTATTCATTGTCCAGCTCTCACATGCATATGAGGCTATTGAAAATATCATGGCTTGAGTCAGGCACATCTTAGTCTTCAAAGTGGCATCTTTGCTCTTTAACACTTTAAAGAAATCTTTTGCAGCAGATTTGCCCAATGCAATAAATCATTTGATTTCTTGACTGCTGCCTTCATGGATATTGATTGTGGATCCAAGTAAAATTAAATCCTTCAATCTTTTTCTCCATTGGCCATGACTTAGTTTATTGGTCCAGTTGTGAAGATTTTTATTTTATGTGGCAGTGTAATCCATACTGAAGGCTGTGGTCGTTGATCTTCATAAGTAAGTGTTTCAAGTCTTCTTCACTTTCAGCAAGCAAGATTGTGTCATTTGCATATCACAGGTTCTTAATGAGTCTTCCTCCAATCCTGATCCCACATTCTTCTTCCTATACTCCAACGTCTTGGAATATTTGCTCAGTATACAGATTGAATAAGTATGGTGAAAGTATATAACCTTGACACACACCTTTCTTGATTTTAAACTATACAGTATTCCCTTATCTGTTCAAATTACTACTTCTTGATCTATGTACAGGTTCTTCATGAATGCAATTAAGTGTTCTGGAATTCTTATTCTTCCAATATTATTCATAATTAGTTATGCTCTGCACACTCAAATACATTTGCACAGTGAAGAAAATAGAGGTAAATATATTTTCATTATTCTTTGCTTTCAGCCAATATCCATCTGACATCAGCAATGACATCCCTCTTGCCATGTGCTTGTCTGAATCCAACTTGAATTGGCAATTCCCTTTCAATGTACTGCTGCAATCATTTTTGGATCATCTTCAGCAAATTTTTTTTACTTGTGTGCGATATTAATTGTATTGTTTAATAACTTCAACATTCTATTGGATCACCTGTCTTTGTCATGGATTGGCCAAATAGCCGTCTTCCAAATTTATTGGCATAAATGAATGAGTGCCTCCAGCACTGCATTCATTAGTTGAAACATCTCAATGAGTATTCCCTCAATTCATGACCTTTGTGTTTCACCAATTCTTTCATTGCAACTTAGACTTCTTCCTTCAATATCATAGGCTCTTGATCATATGTTACCTCCTGAAATGACTGAACATTAACCAATTATTTTTGTTATGGTGACTCTGTATATCCCTTCCATCTTCTTCATGCTTTCTCCATTTTTTAGTATGTTGCTCATAGAATCCTTCACAATATCACAACTCTAGGCTTGAATTTTTTTCTTCAATTCTTTCAGCTTGAGAAATACTGAGTGTGTTCTTCCTCTTTCATTTTCCTACTCCAGGTCTTGGCACATTTCATTATAGTTCTTTGTCCTCTCAAGCTGCTCTTGGAAATCTTCTGTTTAGCTCTTTACTTCATTATTTCTTCCATTGTAGCTGTTCTTCATTCAAGAGCAATTTTCAGAGTTTCTTCTGACATCTATTTTGTTTCTTTCCTCCTTTCTTGTCTTTTTAATGACCTCTTGCTTTCTTCAGGTATGATCCTTGATATCAACACACATCTCCTCTGGTCTTTGGTTCAATGCACCAAATCTATTCTTCAGATGGTCTCTAAATTCGGGTGGGACAGAAAACCAGTTAAAATATTTCCACAAAAGGATGCAAAGCTGTAAGCACTCACTCATCTATGCCAAGAAATTTGTAAGACAGCTATCTGGCCAACCAACTGGAAGAGATCCATATTTTTGCCCATCCCAAAGAGAGATGGTCCAACAGAATGCAGAAATAATTGAGCAGCATCATTAATATCACATATAAATAAGACTTTATTGAAAAATAATTTAAAAATGCTTGCAGAAGTAAGTAGACAGGGAACTGCAGAAATTCAGGGGTAGTCAGAAGAAGCCATCAATGGATACCATTACTGATGTCACATGGATCTTGGCTGAAAATCAAATACCAGAAAGATGCTATTCTGTGTTTCCTTGAGTATGCAAATGCATTCAACAGTGTGGAGCATAACAAATTATGTGTAATATTGCAAAGAATGAGAATTCAAGACCACTAAATTGTGCTCATGGGGAATCTATACATAAACCAAGAGATAATGTTTCTAACAGAACAATGGGATATGGTATGATTTAAAATCAGGAAAGATGTATGTCAGGGTTGTATCCTTTTGCCATGCTTATTCAATCTGTCTTTTGAACAAATAATCCAAGAAGCTGGACGATATGAAAAAATAAATAAATAAAAGTGGTATCTGGATTAACGGAAGACTCATCAATGACCTGTGATATGCAGATGTTACAACCTTGCTGCTGAAAATGAGGAGGATTTGAAGCACTCATTGATGAAATCAAAGACAAGAGCCTTCAGTATGAAATAAACATCACCATAAAGAAAACAAAAATCCTCACAACTGGACCAATAAGCTACATCATGCTAAATTCTAAATTGAGAAAAGATTGAAGTCAAGGATTTCATTTTGCTTGGATACACAATCAACAACTGTGGAAGCAGTAGTCAAGAAATCAAATGAAGTAGTACTTCATTGGGAAAATCTGTTTCAAAAGACCTCTTTAAAGCATTAAGGAGCAAAAATGTCACTTTAAAGAAGGAGATACCCATGACCAAAACCATAACATTTTCAATCACTTCATCTGTGTGAGAAAACTGCACAACGACTAGGAAGACTGAAGAAGTATTGAGGCATTTGAATATTGTTATACTGAATATTTTTTAGTGCTGGCAAAGAATATTGAATATACTATGGGCTTCCAGAAGAACAAGCAAATCTGTCTTAGAAGAAGTACACTTGGAATACTCTTTAGAAACAAGAATGGCCGGACTCTGTCTCTCCTACTTTGGTCTATTATCAGGATGGAACAGTTCCTGGAGAAGAATATCATGCTTGGTAAAGCAAAGGGTGAGCAAAAAATAAGAAGGCCCTCAAAGAGATGGATTAACACAGTATAGGAATGATTGTGAATATGGCACAGGACCAGGCTATAATATATATCCTTCTGTGTACTTTGGGTCACTTGGAGTCAGAATTGACATGACAGCACCTAACAGCAACAATAGTATAAGGAATAGAAAGGAGACGATAAAAATGTAGCATATGATTTTTAAAAACTGGGTAAACTATTATAAATCTTACACAAATAAATTTGAAAACTTCTTTTAAAATGGACAAATTCCTAGAAAAAAAAAATACAATAACCAAAACAACTAAAAATAGAAAATTGGAAAAGCCCTAAAAGCATCAAGGATATTGGATTAATAGTCTTAATATTCTTTTAAGGAAAATACCAGTCCCAGACAACTTTAACTGAGTTCTGCCAACATTTAATGAAGAGATAATTCTAATCTTATATAAGCTCTTTCAGATAATCTAAATTTCAGTAGTGAAAAATGCATGACTGTGGTTATTAAGGTTATGTGTCAAGTTAGCTGTGCCATGATTTTGAGAGGCTTAGCAGCTGGATATAATTATTACCTATGATGAGACTGGGTGTGGTTTAATTATCTCCATGGTGGAATATGCTATGAGCCACTAATTACTTGAGGGTGAGTTGCCTTCAGAGTGTGGCCTGCTTCCAGTATATATGGAGAAGCTTTGGGAAAGGTCTCTAGTTTTTTTGGTTATTCTGTATTCTGCATTCAGCTCATCATAATCTCCAGTTCCTGGACTTGAACCAATGGCCTGTTGTGTTGCTTCCAAATCTTGAAATTGTTTCCTGTGCAGCCTTTGAGCCAACAACCTGCCATTTTACCTGCTGACCTTGGATTTGTCAGTCTCAGCAGCCAGCAGTTGCATGAATCAGAAGAAGCCTCCAGCTTACTCCAGTCAGCCTGGAATAAGAAGCAGAGCTGAAGCCCAAAGTTGAGGGACCTCCACCCAGCCCCTTGAACTCGGGCTTATAGCCTAATTTTCCCCCAGAGCCAGCACTCTGAATTTGGACCTCTAGCTTCCTAAACTGTAAGAAAATAAATTGCTGTTTAATAAAGCCATCCACTTATGATATTTTTGTTATAGCAGCACTAGAGAACTAAGACAGAATTACATAAACTTTCAGATAATCAAATTTTCAGTAGTGAAAAATGCATGACCTTCAATGCAAGAATGTGAATGAATCTTAAAAATAATCTATTGAGTGAATTTAAAAACTGGTGGAAAATATGTATGGCATGACAATATTTAAATAAATTTCAAACACACAAAGTAACATTGTTTCAGAGATTTATATATTTATAGTAAAACTATAGGAACCCAGTTGCTATCTGAAAGGTCAGTGTTTTGAACCCACTAGCTGCTCTGCAGGAGGAAGATGTGGGAGTCTGCTTCCACAGAGATTTCCAGCCTTGAAAATCCTATGGAAACATTTCTACACTGTCCTATGAAATCTTTATGAATTATAATTGACTGGATGGCAATGGGTTTAGTTAAAGCCATAAGTCCCTGGGTGATGCAAACAGTTTGCACACAGCTGGTGACCAAAAGTTTGGGTGTTTCATCCTACCCAGTAGTACCCAGTAGTTTCCTACCTCAGAAGAAAAGGCCTGAGGATCTGTTTCCATGAAGATTTTATACAAGAAAACCCAATAAAGCATTTCTACTCTCTGCCATATGGGATTGCCACGTGTTACAATCAACTCAATGGCACTAGAAAATAAGTAAAACTGTAGAGAAAATAAGATAACAATCAGAATAATTTAGGACAGCTACCTTTAAGCAGGAATCAGAGAGCATAATGTAGGTACATGCAAGAAGCTTTAAAACTATCGGCAATATTCTATATATATCTTAGGCTGATGCTGTATACACAGGTATTCATTAGTATTCCAAATATATACAAACTTCTTAATTATTAGCAATGGCAAAATATGTAAGACAACGAAAAATTCTTAAGCTATTTTTAATTTGATTTTCCAAGAGATAATACATTCACAAGGTTCAACAATTAGAAAAACTATAGAAAAGTGATGAATAAAATCTACTTCCCACCTTTGTCCCAATCTACCAAACTTCCAATTTCTGAACACACCATCAGTATTATTAATCCCTTTATGTGTTGTTTCTAAAAACAAGAAACATTAGACGTTACCTTTATGTATCTTTCTGTATTCCCTTAAGAATATACAAATATATACAAATATTTGTTTTTGTTATTCTCAACTTTTCACATGAAATGTGACATATTTTCTATAATAATTTGTACTTTGTTTTATTTACTTAATGATTTATCTTAGAGATCTTTTTCATTTCACAGAGTGTACTTTCATTTTCATTAGATCAGTATAGTATTCTTTTAAATGGTTATTTCATACTTTATTTGGGCATATCATGAAAGATCTGAATAGCATCCTTTCTATATATATATATATATATATATATCATATACATTTTAACATTTGTATTTTCCTCCAATTTTAATTATTCATGTAAAACAATTATTCTATGGGTATCCTTGTACAAATATCATTTATCATGCGTGCAAAGCATGTTTGAAGCATAAATTATATCTTCCTTTGCAGTTTTGATGTTGTTGTTGTTGTTATGTGCCATCGAGTCGGCCCCGACTCATAGCGACCCCTCCTTGGGTTTCTAAGGCAGTATCACTACAGAAGTAGGATTGCCCAACCTTCCTTCCGAGGAGTGGCTGGTGGGTTTGAACCACCAGCCTTAGGCACTGTGCTACCAGAGCTCCTACACTGCCAAATCCCTCCACCATCCATAGGGATTGTATCAATGCACAGTCACACCAGCAATGGAAGTGAGTGCTTATTTTCCCCACAGTCTCCTCGACTGTGTTAGCAAATTACTCTTTTGTAAGAATTTACATTTTTCTTATTTTGAGTGTAGAATAGCATATTTCATATTTTAAAAGCCACTGTATTTTATTTTCTATGAACCATCTGTTCATATCAGCTGCCCATTTTTCTATTGGGCTTTTCCTTTCATTATCCATTTCTAGAAGATTTTTAATACATTGAGATTATTACTACTTCATCTGTGACATGAACTGAAAATTTTTCCCAGTTTCTTGTCTTTTGACTTTGTTTATGATGTTTTTTTCATGTAGAAATTGTTCAATTTCATGAAATTAAATGTATCAATTTGTTTTGACTCTTAGAATTTGAATCATTATGTCTAAAGGCTTCTGTTCCAAAATTAAAAGGAAATTCTTTCTACTGGTACTTTTATGGTTTCCTTTTCTTAAAATTTGAAATGTTTACTATATTTGGAATTTATCATTACATATGGTATGAGGTATGGAGCTGTGTGATTTTTAGTTTAATTTCTCAAAGAGAAAGCATATCTCAAGCACATTACTCTGAACTTATACTAGAAAAGTATCATAAATGCCACTTTTTTAAAATGCACTAGTTTAGCAGAGTATAAGCCTGTGTGACATTTATGTCTTTAGTATGGGTCTAATACAGTGCTCTTTTCTTTCTTTCTTTTAGTGACTGAATATTTTTGTATGCTAAGATTAAACCAAAATCTTTGAAGATCTATTTTGCTCTAGTTTATTGTTGTTGTTTAGGATTTAAGAAAATTCAATCTCTTAAGGTATCCACCACATAAATTTTCTAGAGTTAATCCTATGAGAAAAACATTTCAAAGTGCATATATGGAAAAGTTCTGAGTCAATCAATAGGAAAATCTCTCTCTCCACAGCAATCCTATACACTGCATAGTTGCTTGCAATAATAGGATCAAAAGTCTCTAACTTCTTTGCCTTAAATCATTGACAAATGTAAAGAAGAAAGTCAACTGCTAAACTGAGTAGCTGAGTTAATCTATTCTCCACTCCATTGGCCAAAAATGATATTTTCAAGGGCACATGAAAAAGGTGCAGAGATATTATCTTCCTGAACTCAAAGCACACGTTTCTAAACACAGGAGAATTGGCCTCATAGAGGGACTATCATATGATTTAGACTTAGGGCAGATGAAATTTTATTTTACCACTGAATGGGGCTGATCCCACATCCATTGGCTGGTGAGATCCTGGAAGGCTGAGAATAGAGAATATGTATAATTCTAATTTGCAGATTCCTGAGTATCATTCTACATTTGCATTAGTAGATGTTTACTTAATATAATTCTGATAAAACAAAACAAACAAACAAAAACTCACTGCTATGGAGTCAATTTTGACTCGTAGCAACACCCTTTGGGTTTCAGAGGTGGTAAAACTTTAAGGAAGTAGATTGCCCAGTCTTCCTTCCATGCAGGGGCTGGTGGGTTTGAATCACATAGGCACTATGCCACCAGAGCTCCTTTTAATATAATTCTGATAGAGAATCTCAAACACAGTAAATGGCTTGGATAAAACGAAGTGGAGTCATGCAGAGGCAGAACAGAGTTGAATAGGAAAGGAATTAGGAGAGCAAGGAGTGGGTTATTAAAAGGAACAATATCATTAGACTGGTTGAGAGTATGATTCTAGTATCAATGTTTCCCTTAGCTAATTGTGAGTGTTGGCAAGACAGATCTTATAGGTTTTCATTTATACACTAATAAAATGAGGGATTTAGAGCTCTGGTGGTGTAGTGCCTAAGGCATTTGACTGCTAACTAGAAGGCTGGCAGTACAAACCCACCAGCCACTCCTCAGAAGGAAAGTTGGGCAATCTACTTCCCTAGTGACATCCCCTTGTAAACCCAAGGAGGGGGTCCTGATGAGCCAGGTCTGACTTGACGTCAGTGAGTAATGTATCATCCAAGGATCTCTGGTGATGCAGTGGTTAAAGTATTTGGCTTCTAACTCAAAGGTTGGTGGTTTGAATCCACCAGCTGCTCTACGGGAGAAAGATGAGGCTGTCTGCTTCCATAAAATTTACAGTCCTGGAAAAGCTATGGGCAGTTCTACTCTGTCCTATAGAGTTGTTATGAGACAGAATCAACTTGATGGCAATGGGTTTTTGTTCTAATTTATCAGTCGTATCTATTATTTTAAAGGAAAAAGAAGCAATTGTAGTTGGACTGTAGAGATCAAGTCTAAAAGATAGTAAGGGAGAAAGTTTCTTCTTTTGTTTATGTACTTAGGTATTAATAATTACCTGTTTGTCAGTCTCCATTGGTCAAATATACCACATAATATACCAAATTTTCTCTTATTCTATATTAAAACTACATGAAAATCACATACTTCTAAGATTTTTAAAAATCTAGAATTAATTCTAGTTTTTTTTTAACTGTTCTTGAGGAAATTTTGTTTAAATTATATGTATAATGTTCATTAAATTTCAAAAGAGGAACTTTGGCAAAAAGGGTTGAAATTTTTTTTCTCTGGAAAAATGCTTTCGAATTCCTTTTACAAAGCATTTTTTTTTTTTTTTTTTTTTTATTTTTTTTTTTTTTTTTTAGAAATTGGCTAAAATCTTTAGCATAGAATCAGTAAGTGAAATCAATTCATAAGGAATCAATAATAATAATAAAGCCATAAAGAGTAGATGATCTGGAGGGTTTCTATACCTCCTATTTCCAGAAACAGGAAACTTTGTTGTGATCCTAATGTATGATCTTGATTTTTCCTTCATAAATACAATAAGCTAATTGTTGAGGACCTGAAATACTCCTTTATGAAAATAGTGAAAAGAGAATCCATTTCTCTGTTCATTTTGGTTAACATGGCATTCAGCCTGCACTAGCATAGACACTCTCCTTTAGTGATTTTTTATATGAACAGAAATAGTACAGCTCTGTATTTTCTTAAGACAGAGAGCAACGTAGTTTCCTTATCTTTATTTCATAAGAGAAAATTTTACTTATTCGTGGTTCTTCCTAGCTGAATTATAATCAGTATTCGTTGTATTCTTCCACTCTCTGAAATATCTTCATGACGAATTTCTCAAAGTGTTTTATAATGTGACCACTTGACAAAAAAGTAAAACGTATTAAATTGAATGTACCAGCAGTAAATAATCGATTCCATATTCCCTAAACAAGTCCCTCTGAATCCACAAAGGCCAGTTTTCCCTTTAACACCCTGTGTACATAGTATATACACAAACCATGGATTATAGTTCTGTCCACAGGTAAAGGAAAATAAGCAATGAGAAGGAAAGATTAGATTGTCCAACAGAATTTCTTGTGTTCTTTTCTGATGAAAATAATAATTTATTTTTCAGTTGTAGTTAATTAAAGTAGTATAGAATTGACACCAAGAGACCAAAAAATGGGCAGGAACTGGTACCCCTGGGTGATCCTGAGGCACTGATTATGAAAATGCATTTCCTATGAGAATCAGCAGCCTTGGCAAGAACCATCAGTACTAAGCAGGTAGAAATCATAGAAGCCCAACAGGCATTCCAAAATCAGCATTGATAAAGAGAGCCCATATTGTATGTTTCATTGCTTCTTGGACTTTTAGATAAGATCAAGCACATTGGTTATTTTCATGAAAAGGGAAGGGCCAGATTTTCAAGAGGATACATAACAATATCTAACTCATGTTGTTGGTACTATTATTGGCCCATGTTACAGCTAAGGAAACAGTGTCCAAGGTCACACACTTAAACTAGAAAATTTAGCAAAACTTTTAGATTAAGAATATTTTCTTAACTGTCATCTTTTATTTCTCTTGACAGATTTTTTTGGAAAACAGTAATACTTATCTAATATTGATCTAGACAGAATAACACAACCCAGAGACAGCTCCATAGACATGACTTTCCTGACACCACATCTAAAATCATTTCCTAACACTCTCTGACCTGTAACCTGTCTTGTCCTCATCACCTTTACACCACCATATGACAGTATATATAATTTTGTTCACTATTTTTTCAAACAAAATATTTCAACTATCTATTACTGAACCAACTTATTTTAAAATAAATGAAATCATAATTTGCCCAGTACAATTATGTTCAATTGTTAGAATAATGGTGCCATTTCCAGCTTGATATGGTAAGACACCAGTGAACTTCATAAAGCACAGATATGTATGTTAAAACATGTGTAACTCTTTATATACCCAGGTTTGTTCTTCTCTAATGTCTCCTCTTGGAACTGTGCCTGATTTTATTATGTTTCCATTCAATGACGCAATTCTGCCTTTGTTTCTTTGCCAGGAATCTATTGATCCTCAAAGTCTCGTGAGAAGACACTACTGCAGGGTTGGAAGTTGGCTGCAAGTGACTGAGAAGAAAGGGAAAGATTCCTTTGGCTTTCATGTCTTCTCCACTAGATATGACTTCAATGAAGACAGTGACTTTTTTTATTTGCTATGAATCAGAAATGACTCATCAGCAAAGAGATACCCTAACATTCAGAGCAGTGCTTGTGACATAGTAGGTGCCCAACAAATACTTATTAAGGTAAAAATTAAATAAACTGAAATTATCATCCAATCCATTCCATTGATTCAAGAAGATTTTATAACTCACATTGGCTTTTATATCCATTCTAGTTTCTTAACCATCAGGAAGTTCATTAGTCTCAAATCAGTAATGATTTGGAGTTTAAGACAATTTTATAAAATATATTCGATTTAATCAACATTAAGTTCAAAATAACATTATAATGTGTCATTGCTGTTACAATAGAACTCATAGTTAACTTATAGGACAGAGTAGATATGTCCCATAGGGTTTCCTAGCCTGTAATCTTCATCTGAGCAGATAGTCAAGGCTTTTCTCCTGCAGAGCCACTTGTTGTTGTTATGTGCCGTCGAGTCGGCCTGACTCATAGCGACCCCTCCTTGGGTTTCCGAGGCAGTATCACTACAGAAGTAGGATTGCCCAACCTTCCTTCCGAGGAGTGGCTGGTAGGTTTGAACCACCAGCCTTCTGGTTAGCAGTCAAGTGCCTTAGGCACTATGCTATCAGAGCCACTGGTGGGTTCAAATAGCTGACCTTTCAGCTAGCAGCGAACTCTTAACAATTGTCCCACCATGACTTCTTATAAAAATAAACACATATAATTTTTTTACTTCCAAATACTAACACCAATTTCATATGCCTCCACATTTTAATGACAAAATCACTCATAGCTAATTGACATGATGTATTTTCTAAGTGTATAGAAATTTATTTATGATGATAGAACAATGAGGCATATACACACATCCATATTTCAGAATCTGAAATTTCCTTTAGTGACATTTTATTTAGCAGAACTCCATTCTCAGAATCCAGCAAAGACAATGAGATAGATTCTTTTAAAAAAAGTAAATGAAACATTTTGATTTTAAGAATATAATGAACAGTGACTTGTTTTGTCAAATTGCTAAATGCTTTCCAAAATAGATGTAATTAACAAAAATTATCAAAGAACGTATTTTTAGTGCTCGATTGTAAAAATAATTCCTGTAAAGAAGCAAAATTCAGAGGAAGGAAAAATGAGCTACAGGATTTTCCATGTACTGTCTATACTTGAGCTTGAAGTCTTTATTTTTAAAGTGATGCTAAACACAATCTTGAGGATATCACAGAGGCAAATTGTTTCCATTGTGCAGAGAGCCAAGGATCGGATAATATGAAACATAAATACCTTCTGCCTTGTTCTTGAGAAAGAACCATTTTGTCTCTGCTCTAGAGAGAAAGAATGTGTTTTCCACTGACTGCCATATATTTACATAATTGATGAGAAACATGATCTATATTGATTAATGATGTGCTATCCTATACACAAAGAGAAACACAACCCCTACGCATCACAGTCACTAAAAGACTGGTTGTTCTCTGAAAAAAATTTTCAAGCATCTATCCTTATTCTTCAGATTCAGTTTCTTCTTCAGTATCTTGTCCCAATCTATTATTGTCAATGATTTCTTAATAGAAGACCTTGCAGATGATAATACTGCCTAGCTTGAGTTATTATATTGTAAGGAAAGGTACAATAATGCAGTTGAGGAAAGGGATGACATAGACTTGATAAGAATGAGAAGATAAACTGCACAGGATAAACTTCAAAATCCCATAACATCAATAGTAGTGAAATTATGGAAAATGCAGTCCAAATAAAAATATGAGGAGAGGTAAGGACAACAAATGCAATTGCAAGGTTCAGAAAACAGTAACTGAATATAAAATAGAAAGGTGAAGTCAGGATGCAGAAAAAGTAGTTAGAACATATAAGCATGTATTCAAGCAATTTCTGACATCTGATATTAGAACTGTAAATTTTCCAGATATATGTAAATATATCAAATACAAAATAAAATTAATAATAAAAAAAAAAACTTTTGTTAAAGTATTTATAGACTCAGTGCTTGTAATGTGTTGATTCTAGAGCATGGAACACCAAAATAGTTTTTCATTGATTTTATAATTGCTTCAGAGGAATGATCATAATTTCTCTTTATCTCCTACCCCTTGTCTCCTTCTCTTTTTTTTTTCTGTAAAAGTAACAAGGTAAGCATATTCTGTTCATCTGATTTCTGGTACTGGGAGAATTACGTTCTTTTAGCCTACTGCATTTTTAAGCTGGAATTAACTAGGATAATCAATGAAGATCAATTCACTATGGTTTTGCTCTCAAATGACTTTTCCCCTGAAGCATCTTATAATCTCTCCAAGAGTAGATATAAGGTACAAATGATAGGGTCCATTGACTTTAGAGTAATTTCCAAAAACAAAGTCCAAACAATAATGTAAAATTAGGGGTGTGGAAGAGGCAATTTTTCTTCTTTAGAATGGTTCAGGATTCCATCATCAATGAGAAAGAAAAATGCTTCCTTTGAAGATGAATAAAAAGATATTTCTTATTAAGAAAAAAGACTTTCCTTAAATGTACACTACTAGCTATTATGAAATATAACTTACTGAAATAAATTAAGATTCTCATGCAATCTTTTTGAATTAACTAGTAGGTTCCAGGCACTCTTCAAGGCACTGGTAACTCAACAGTGAAGAAGATAAAAATCTTTGCCCATGTGGAATTCATATTCTAGTGGTGAGAAAAGGAAAATGAATAATGTAAATAAACTATATGGTGTATTAGAAGAAACAGAACAGAAAATGAAATATGAAGAACCGTGAGACTCTTTCAATAAGCAAATCTGGGGGGGTTTAACTGAGAAGGTGACACCTAATCAAAGAGCTGAAGGAAATGGTTTATTCACTGAAGGAAATGAAATTAATTTCTCATTCTCCACTTGATTTCCCATCTCTGTTCAGAATTTTCTCTTCATCTGAGATTTCCCTCTCACAGATCAACTTGTTGATGACAGGTGATCCCTCTTGTATGATGACTGGAAATGATTTTTGTAGACTTTTTTCTTTAGAGAAAAGTAAAATGTTTTATTTCCTGATTCCTGGTTATTGAAACAGGATCACCTTCCCACTGGTCAACTGCTCCAAGACTGGTACTTTAGAAGGAATAAACCACATGGATATCTAGGATAAAGAGGTTCCAGGCAAAGGGAACAGCAATGCAAAGGTCCTGAGGTAGAAGCATGCTTAGCAAATTCTTGGAACAGCAAGGATGACAATTGGGCAATAGCATAGAGATCAAAGTAGATGACCTAAGAGAAGTCAAGGTCAAAAGTGAGGAATAGATTGTGTAGAACTTTGGAAGCAAGAAATTAAATATTTATCGACTAGTACTGTACTAGCTGTACATAAATGCTGGCTGTTTGACTATACTGGTGTTCACTGATTTCATAACAAACCTGTTCACTTACCATCATAAAAATATGAAATTTACTCTGAAGAACATAGAAAACTCTGAGGGTTTGAGGACGTTGACATGTTCTGTGTTATGTTTTAGGAGAATCACTATTGCTGATGTGTCCTTAAATTGACTCAACAGATCAAGAATACAGTCCAGATCAATTTGGGGGCTATAAAAATATTCCAGATTGAATGAAGCCTTGGACTAGGGTGGACAATGAATGTTAGAGAAGCAGTGTGAATGTATTTTAAAGGGGAGTCAAGAATGAACCAGCTGATTGAGTGTAGTTGTGAGTCAAAGAGAGGAGAGGAAAAGACAGTATCTCCAAAGTTTTTAGCCCTAGGAACTAAAAGTTTGACATAGTGAGATGGAAAGGTGAAAGGAGAAGCAGAACTGAGGGGAAAGATGAAAAATTTGGGGTTTTTTTAATGTTAGTTTTGAGATTCCATGGATGCCCAAGTAAAAATACCAGATATATGAGTCAAAGGACACTATGCTACCAGTCTTCTCCATGAATCCCAGATGCAAAGAGCATTCAATAATTTTTAGCACAGAAGTCTTACATTTTTCAAATCTTTTGTTTAAGAATTTATAAATCAGCATGCAAGTATTTCAATTCTATACAGCTAAGTGAATTGTGTTTCTGTACAATATAGCACTTTTTTCTTAAAATCAGTACACGAAGTGTTTATGACTTCTGCCTAATGGGTGATTTTATCAATTCAATTAGAAAATAGGATAGAGAGAACATTCCTAGTTTTTTTTTTTTTCTTTTACAGGTAGACAGGATGCTGAGAGATAAGTGATTCATTCGTTTTTGCCATGTGCAGACACCATGCTATATTATGTCACTTACTATATAGTCCATTGTCATTGGCCAAGTATTTAACTTGTGATGCCAGAAATTCTTTTATTTTGATATATATTTTCCTGAATTTATAAGTAATAATATTTTCTCAGTTACCCCCCTGAAGAAAGAATGTAATTTTTGGTGACCAGAAAGGTGGCCCTGGACTTATTTCCATTTAAGATGCTTTGCAGTCTGTGCTAGAAACCTGGCTCCTTCTGATATGGCTTTTGAAAAAAAAGTGGCAATAACATACCTCGATAACCTCTAAAGCTGTGTACAGGAAAAGTATCTATTTGGGGGCTGAAGAGAGTAATTAAATTAAGTCTATCTTAGGAAGTTCTAGGTAAATACCATTGAGCCTCTTTTCCTCCTTAGATGACTTTCATTCATAGGTAGGATAAATGAAGGACATTCACAGAAGAAACAAATATGTATTATTGAGTAAGCGTTTGTTTTTCAGGGAGCTCTAGTGGCATAGTGCCTAGGGCATTTGACTGCTAACCAGAAGGCTGGTAGTTCAAACACACCAACCACTCTGTGGAAGGAAGATGGGGCAATCTGCTTCCATAGAGATACCACCTTGGAAACCCAGGAAGGGTTGCTATGAGTCAGAATCAACTCAATGGCAGTGAGTTTGGTTTGTTTTTGGTTTATTTGTTTTTCAAACCAGGCTGAATATTCTTATTTTACTTCACATTTTGAACCGGAATTATTTAAAATAAGATTTTTAAATTAGTGTTTTTATAAATAAAATTTCTGAATACAGTCACTTTTCTAACCCACTAATTTTACATAGCTATAAGAAAACACTACTTTTTTTAATTTACTGATAATTCCCTCTGCTATGTGCAATTTAAAAGTTCATTTATAGCCTGATTAAACTATGCTTTGAAGGTTTCTCAGAAATTATATAATACTGAAAATGTCATTAGGATGAAACTAATTATGTATTTTCCTTTATAAGCCATAAACATCAGAGTATCAGAAAATTTCAGGCATCCTAACCTAAAAAAGATAACTACAATTTCTGTCAAAATAAAATTATTGTTGTCATTTTTCAAAGTGCTTTTTAGAAATCTCCATTACACAGATGCATACTCAATACTACCAAATTTAGCATTCACCATATGCAAAATGTATTTTAAAACAGAAATGTATACTTATTGAAAATTATGTTATACTTTTTTATAATGTATTGAAGTAAAAAATTCCTCAATAGGTCAAGGGCATATGAGCCAAATATTCAGTATTCTATAAAAGCACTTCTATCATTTCTTAGACATCTTGTTTTCCTGGACAGTTCTGAAAACAACTAGTTGGTCTTTGAGTATTTTTTGTAGACAAATACAAAAATTGAAACCTTGGATTAGAAACAAGACAATTCTTTAAATCTTTGTTATATGTAAACTAATTATAACCCATTCCAATTTTTAAAAATCATTGGGATTGATTCAAATTAAAAGTGCTGTTAAGATTCATTTTGTTTAATTTTCTTCTAGGTCTCCTCTCACTCACCACAAAAAGTGATTTTGACAGAAGAAATGCAGAAGACATAATTAAAGACAGCAACATTTGCACTGAAACTTGAGAATAAAAGTCAAATACCGACCATTTTCTAAACTGTGACAATGCCCACTATTTACTCTAAGTGCATTTATTTCACTTAATGCTTATAATTATTTTGTTTTTAAATATTGTTTGATTTCAATAGTATCATTTTCAATCTTTCTTTAAAAGAAGTCAAATTAGGTATTTCAATCCATAGAGTTGCTATTTTATATTTTTCCCTACAGTCCAAGAGAATTCTTTATAACACTCAGCACTAAATAGACTTCATAGCGTTAACTCCATAATTGATGTTAGCTTCATATATTATTTAAAATAAAAAGTGGAGTACATGGAAAAAATATATATTCTCTAAGCTATTATACTTGTGATATAATAATATTACAAGACCAAAACCCCTTTTTGCATTTTTACTTATTAGTTCCCTTTCAAATAGTAAATAGTACCAAGGATTTTAGTATAAGTACAATATATTGGAAAGCATTTTTTAATAACTAACTAAATAGATAAATAAACAAACATAAGCCTTTTTAGCACTGAAGAATAGTTACACACCCTGCATACTTAGCCAATCTTCTACTTCTGTTCCAATATATTTGTACATAGCCTGCCTATTCTTGAATAATCGAGTGGCCTTACACAATTTAAAATACACCACTGTTTATTAGCCTATATGTCTATATAGCACATATAAGATAGAATATATGGCTATTAGTTTATTGATGTTATAGATGTAAATACCATATTAGAAAGTTCAAATATCATGTCAGTGCTCTCCTCCTTTTATTTTGTGTGTTGAAAATTTTTCTGAAATGTTCCCATGGTTGATGACAACATTTCAAGTTATCTTTAATGAATATATATAAAATAAGAAGCAAAGAGATATTAGCTAACCTGACAAGTTAGACTTTTAGATAAAACAACAGCAGATAGTACAGCTTCTTAGCAAATTTTCTTCATATAGGTTATTTAAAGGATCATAGACATGTCCATAAACCTTTGTTGTTTCTAGAAGAAAAGAAAGCCTAACCCTGAAGACACATTGCCTTGGCTCTAAAGATATCTTTTGTTGAAGAGTCAGAGATGTGTTCCCCAAAGTCTGAAACAGCTCTCCATTTTCTTAACACAACAGAGGGACCTTCAAGAATATTACAGAAACTTCAAATGTATACTTTATCAGTGTGATCTGGTTAACAATATTAATATAACCTGTGTGGCTTTTCTGCATGTGAATGTATGAATTTTTAGTACTGTAAAGTAAACAAGCATTTTATATGAAAAAAAAACTTAAGAATGTCTCTGACTACACTTATTCAAATTATTGATGAAATAAAAGAGAGCATGCATTCTCATTTCAAAAATTTGCTTGCAAAAACTCTACTTAATACTTATGTATGGTGTCAGCCTTGTTAATGACATGTATGAAAGTACTTGATTGGACACACACAAAAGTACTACATGAGAATAGTCAAAGCAAGGTTTCAAATATTTTTCTTCAGATGATATCTATTTTTCATTCTTATAATAAAGATGCATGTATTTCCTTTTTAGAGAAGAATATAAATAAAATCTATATCCCAGTATTACTGATTTATTCCATTTTAAAGAGGCACTTCTTCATATTTCTTAGAGTATATTTTCATGATAATCTCTTCCTTTTAAAATATCAATCAAAATGTGTGCAAAAGTCAGTGATGACATGAAAAGAGAAGTTATTTCTTTTTAAATCAGCTTTAGAAGTAGCTTCCTACCCCAGAAGCAATTGAAGAAAGAAAAGATATAAGAAGTAGAATGTGGAGCAGGTGGAGAGAGAAGTAATCATTATTGGCTCATTCCTAATCAAATAGGGGTAATTCCTTGAAGTCTACAAACTTTGAATTAACAAGCCAATTGAAAAACAGCAGAGCCCATCTCTCCAAATAGAAAGGCAAATTAGTCTCTTATTTGCACATGAGTGGATATGTACTATTACAATTAAAATGAAAGATTATAGGGGTGCTTATTTACATACAGTAGGTTATGTAATAGTAGACATGGCTACATGACACACAATCACGTGAGGAAGAAAGAACTCTTCAATAGGGCTAATTAGGTCATGTTGGGGGGAAACTTTTAACAAATATCCTTTGACTAAGCACCTTTAAAAATATTACTGGAAAAATGAGTTTATTCATAGATTGAACTAGATATAGCAATTTCAAAAGGCATCATTGTTGTGTTTTGTTCATTCATTTTTGAAATATTTTACACAATCCAGCTAAATCTCAATTGCTCATTTGGAGAAGAGAAGTAGAGCAGTAATGCAAAGTTCCCAATTGTGAGGTAGGGAGATAGTGTGAATGGTACTTATAATTAGATTGGTATGCACATAAATTATGCTTTTCTAGTTGTTTTTTTGTGTGACACTAACTCTATGATAGGGAACCAGAGTTGGCAATGTTGATTGACATGTAAAGTTGGTAGAATCCTGAAAGTTGACAATAAATATTACACACCAAGAGAAACTCCTGAAAATGAAAAGCTGACTGTCTTTCTGTACTTAGGTTGTTTCTATTTTATTCCAGTGCATCATATTACTTAATATTTATTTCTATAGCATATAAAGCTCAAGGCTGTAAAATGTATGGCAAGTAGGCAAAAACCCAAAGAAATACAAATGGCTAGAGTTTTTTTGAAGACAAAAATTGTCGTGGCTCTTTTTCCTCAACTCATTCTAATCCCTATAGTATTCACGGGTAGGGCAGAGTACCTAACACTGTCGTTATTTTTCTGCTCTTGATTGAAGGTTGGCATTTTTAAGGTATCTTTCATTCATATTAATTGACATATTATTATAAACACTAGGCAATCCATTGGTACATGCAGACTGAGGTACTGATCTTGCTTTTAAGATTTTTGGCTATAGAATTATAACTAGAATTTTTTAAGCTTTTGGCTAAAAAGTGTCTGAAGGCCCCTATTTACCTTTACACCTATTGGTTTCCAACAGTTCCTTGAGTTATTTTTCTTTGAAAAGAATATTTTAATCTCAAATTTTATCACTGTAAAGATGGTAAAAATCTTGCTTTTTTCACATTGGAATGTGAAATATGAAGTAAAATGTTTTAAATTTGTTATAATTAAAGAGTTTTTACAAAATAAGTTTAAATGATACAAGGAATTCAAATCTAGATTTAAATTATAATATGCTACTTCAGATACTCTCATGATTTATTTCTTCTGAGTGCTATTTGTTCATGCAATTATATCTGAAAAGAAAATGTGTTGATATAGGATTATGAAGATAATAATTTGAATTTGGAAAAAAAAAAAGAAAACCTATTTTACTCCTGTCAGTCTGTTGTCAGATCTGTTGCTTCTTTGAAGAAAAAATATTTCACTAAAATGGAATAGATTCAAGATTGCATTACAAATTAACTGACCTTAAATAGGTTCACTGAAAGTCTGTTTCACTGTGTATCATTTTCATTAACTTAGAGGAAGTGGTTTTCCAAAGTTAGCATCTCATGTAATAATCTATAACATCTCTAAGACAATTAAATATGTATAATTTATTTTTATAACCTTCTCACATCAAGGACTTATTAAGAGCTCAATAAAAATGTGTGTGTGTGAATATATATTTTTCAACAAGTGAACAAGAATTAGAAATTCATCTCTTATCTGTAAGTGGCAAATATTATGTTCAAAAGTAGCTGTCAAAACACTATTCACGAATGAGTTCTCTTTGTCTTGGTAGAATAGATTTTTAGGGGAAGTTCTTAAAGTACATCTGACAGGGATACAAAGGGGTCTTGCATAAAGGGCACATTGTGAATATAGCAGTTTAAAAAGAATTCACTCTCTTTCAGAATTCCACATCTTAATTGAGGAAACATAACTTTTTGCAAGACTCCCAGACTTAAACAACATGGAAGAGTTCAAGTGTTCATTTTACGAGTTTATCTGTCATTCTTTTTCTCCAAAATGCAAGGCAAGTGATAGCCGACAGGACACATTTTCTGTGAAATGAAAATCACTAGACAGGAAATACATTTATCATAATAATTTCCAAGAGTCATTTAGTGCCCATTAAACAAGAACGTCTGAATGCTGACAGAGTTTCAGAGAACAATGAAATGATCACTATGATAGCTGAAATATGGCTTCATAGGAAACAGGGCTACATTTAACTCACTTTGATCTTTTATGTGTCTTTTCTGTTTTTTGTTATAGTTCATATCACTGGCATGAACTCATGAGCCAATATTTTCCAAATTAATTTACTACCAAAATTTACAAACTTGACATTAAGATTACATTATATTTACAAAGAACTTGGCACTTAACAGAATAAATTATTGACTTTTTTTTTTTTTTTTTAATCCATCTCAGGGCACCCATGGTTCAGGCAAATGGGAAAGCCTGACACCTTATTATATATTATGCTACATTAACATGAATAAATAGGTTTCCAGCTGGTAAATCTTCCACAGTGCTGTCCTTGTTGCTGAAAACTAGTACCTTCCATTTCTAATCCGTAGGGAGTGTAGATTATCAGTCCAGAGAGAGCAAAGGTTGCATGTTTTCTTCCTCATTTTTATCCATGCGTTTTAGTACTGTAGGATCCACTACTGATTGGGATCTACAAAAGATAAAGCCAATGTCAGAGAGTTATTACCAAATAATCATGCATATGACAGTCTCCTCCACTTCTCTTTGTTATTACTCTCCTGTGGTTATGGGATTATCTTCCCCTACATCAAGGAATTTATGAACTGAGAATACTGCACAATTAGAGAGGAAACGCTTAACAGGGAATTTGGCAAAGGAGTGAGGAAACAATACCCTCTGGCCTCTAACTACAAATAATGAACAGCAAAGGACTCCATATTGACCATAATAAGCTTAAGCGCTCCTCTTTATAATGGAACAAGATTCTTTTCTTTGAACTAAAGAGAATTTCTAATATAGGACAAGTGAGTCCCCCCCCCCATGCATATACATACAGAAACCTCCAAGTGGAGAAGCTATTGCAGAATATTTTTTCAAACTATTGTTATGAAAATTTAAAATTTTAATGCTAACAATAGGGAAAGTTGATTGTGATTTTTGTTAAATTTCCAACTAAAACATCCAAATAAAATCAATCTTAATTTGAAAGTTTTATAAAATGTATTTTTTTAAAGAGTAAGATTTCCTCTTGTTTAGATAGCAACAATTTATAATTAGGAAAGCAGGAAATAATTTGAAAACCTCATAAACATTCCCTTGATAGCAGGTGGAAATTATATCTCAATTCATCATTAGGAAACAACATGAAACTGAGAAGGAGGAAAGTCAATGAAACATGCTACTGTTGTGGCAGGAAACTGCCATCTTAATAGCTATAGCATTAAAGAAGCAGCTGCCCTTTTAAAATTCTCCTCGGTAATGAATTTTTCCCCTGCTGCTGCATCCCAGCCAATTGGCTATTGCTGTGGCAATATGCCTCTTAGCAGACCTCATTAACTTTCAAAAAGAAAGGCTATAAGCTAAAATACAACTGCACATGCTAATGAAAAAGAACAGCAATGAAACTAATTATCAAACAAAAATAATGACAGGATTAACTGATAAAGTGACTCCTTCATTTAAATAAACTTAAGTTTGTTTCTAAAAAAAGGAATGAAAATGAAGGTGAGAGCATAAAAAATGCAGAAGTTTTATGTCCTAAGCCGTGTTCACGAACTTATCCCAGTATTAAATAGGAATTAGATGCCTACCTCAGAAAGGCATGACTAGAGCAGATTCACAGAAAGAGACAGAAAAGGAAGACGAGGATAAAGAGTAGAAGGACGACAAGCAGAGAGAGAGAGAGATTTTGTGTCACTTGTAAGTGCAATAACACAATTATCTTAAGAAAAAGTACATGAATAAACACATATAGTTTGAGAAAGTGCATAATTGTATAAAATGCTTAATCAATAAACCTTTATTTATTTTCAGTAAGACCCACCTAAGAAAACTCGTTTGCCAAGATGAATCCATGCTAAAAGAGAGTGAGATTTATTTAATGTCCTGGCAAAAAGAATTAACTGACAACTAAACTATAATCTCCTTGAGCATGGATTCTCTATTAGTTCTCTCTTTACTGAAAACACAACGTGTATCATAGGGTTGGGTAAACAAGTAGGATCTCTATATGTCAGTCTATATCTAAACACTAAACTTTTATCTGATAAAAAATTCTACACTTAATGAACTTTAATATAAAGCATTGGAAGTAAAAAGTAACAAAGACAAAGCAGAAAACAGTTCTCCACAGAAACACATATGAATTTATTACATAAATGTTGGAGTATAAGATGATAATATTCGGTAACTATACACCAAAGCTCTTTATATAACAAAAGGTATACACATTGAATCATTTGTTCTAGTATTCTTTTAAAGCATGCACACACACACTCATTTAAGTCCTCATGTTCTGGGACTATTTTTAAAATAATATTAGAAGATATCTCAATTTTATTAAAATATTTTAAACAACAGCACTATTCAACCTGGGATTGGATTCCTATTTGGCTTTTATCATGCACTACAGATATTAGCATTGTTGATATGTTGGTTCCATATGTAGAACATTCCTTGAAAAAAGACAGGCATGGAATATATGCAACCCTAAAGAAAAACAAGGAATCTGCAAAACACTGCATAACCTGGATGAACTTGGAGGACATTATGCTTGTGAAATCAATTAATCACAGAAGTACAAATATTGTATTAGTCTATTATTGTAAAAAGTGAAGGAAGGAAATGTTCTTCATGGGTTACTAGGGGTGGGAGGAGAAGGAAGGGGAAAATGCTAGATAGGTAGAAAGAAGTATTGATTTGGGTGAAGAGAAGGGCAATGTACCAAATACGAGTGATCAACACAGCGAGATTGAGGAAGAGAAAGACATAGAGAGGTGCATAGGAGGTGCAGACAACAAAGATGAACCATTTTGTACATATAGTACTATGTTATCAGTGATGGCAAACACTGATATATGGGCGGAAAGATGGGTGGACAGGCTGAACTATTAGGTATGTCTATGCAGGGGGGAGTGTGCCCATGACCACGTATAGGATTGGCAGACAATGTTTTTCTACAAGTGTATTGGTATGTTCTGTAAGAATTCCCAGGTATATAGGTAGATACATTCCTTGGAGAGAACAATCTTGGGAAAATAGAAGGGCTGTGTGTGCACAGGGATATAGTTCAGGGGGCAAGAGCATGGAGAGAAGGACACATAGAAGAGGTAACTATAGGGAGGAAGTGGAGGGGAACTGTTGCATTGTGGTAAATTGTAGTTATTGTCATGAGACAAAATGTATGTGAACTGCTGTGTGGAAAGTGAATTTGTTCTGTAAACTTTTACCCAAAATACAATAAAACAAAAAAAGAAGAAAAAAAAAGAAAGAAATCAAACAACAACAAAAAAAAAAAGAATTCCCAGTTATATAGTAGAACTGACAAGGAACAAGGTTGTAGTCACTTCTTGGCCACAGCCAGCTACCCACAGGGAGTGAGTAATTGAACCTGCGGGCTTGGGACCCTGGTCACAAGGGACATCAAGATCAATTGGCATAACATACTACACAAAATCATTGTTCCACATCCTACTTTGGTGATTAGCAACTGGGATCTTAAAAGCTTGCACGTGGCCATCTAGATACAATGATGGGTGTCTCCTTGTCCAGAGTAAAGAAAAATTAAGAAAACCAAAGACATATGGAAACAATTAGTACAAGGGACTGGTACACCATGTGATCCTCAGCCTGTATGACTCTGGTGCCGGCTACCAAAGTTAACCACTCAGTGGGGGATCTATGTAGGAAATCCTGGATAGAGTGGGAGAACAATGTGGAAGAAAACTCAAAATCATGGCAGGGTGGGGAAGGGGAGCGACAAGGTTTGCTGGTCTGATAGAGCCTGGTGGAACTCCTGAGACAATGGCCCCTAGCTGCCCTTCAGGTCTGGAATTGAACCCACTCTTGTGGCTTCCAGCCAAACAAAAGACAGGCATATGAGGTGAACATTTACATTAGGTAGATACACTCCTTGGAGACATCAATCAGGGGAGAATAGAAGGGCTGTGTGTACACAGGGAGACAGTTCAGGGGGCAGGAGTGCATGGAGGGAAGGACACAGGGAAGAGTGACTATGGGAAGGAAGTGGGAGAGCAGCTATTGCATTGTGGGAAATTGTAGTCAATGTCATAAGACAAAGTATATGTGAGCTGCTGTATGGAAAATGAATTTGCTCTATAAACTTTCACCCAAATCACAACAAAAATTTTTAAAAAGGGAGAGGGAGGGGCAGAAAGGCAGAAATAGTTTCAAATTAAGATTTTTTGGGTCTGCCAATAATGACACTGATCAAAAGAATAGAACAATAAATGCTGGTGAGGTGTGGGGAGATTGGAGCTTATAGCCAGTGCTGATGGGGCTGCAAAATGGTACAACCATTAAGGGAAATGGAATGGTGCTTCCTTAAAAAGCTGCAAATAGAAATATCATACAATCTAGCAACCTCACTCCTAGGTATATATCCTAGAGAAATAAGAGCTATGACACAAAAGATAAATGCATACCCATGTTGGAAAGCAACCTAAGTGCTCATCAATGGAAGAATGGACAAAAAATTGATGTACATAAATACAACACATACTATACAACATTAAAGAATAATGATGAGTCTGTGAAACATCTCACAACATGGATGAATCTGGAGGACTTCAGGCTGAGTGAAATATGTTAATCACAAATGGACAAATATTGTAAGAAACTACTATCATAAAAAGTCAAGAATAATAAGGCTAGGTGCAAAATTAGCCCTTCTCCCCCGATAAAAGTCAAGAATAGGCTTACACACAGAAAGAAATACTCTGATAATTATGAGAGATGGGAGGGGGATTGTGTAAGAATCACTGACTAGGGAGTACAGAAGTGTTCATTCTGGTGAAGTAAAATGTAATACACAATATGGGGAAAGTTAGCACAACATAACCAAGGCAAAGGAAAACAACGAGAAGTACACAAGACTAAAAGGCAACCCCAGTAAATGCTATAACATACACAGTCCTGCTAACCAGAAGGCTGGTGGTTCAAACCCATCAGTCACTCCTTGGAAGGGAGATTGAGCAATCTACTTCCGTAGTGATACCGCCTCAGAAACCAGTAACAAAAACCAGTAACTGCTATGAGTCATAATCAATTTGACAGCAGTGAGTTAGTGAGTTACAAAAATAGTAATGGCAAATAATAATTTGTGAGTAGAAACATAGGTAAATATGTAAGTTATATAGGTATGAGAGGTCATACAGGAGTATACCCATGTACAAATATAGGTATGGTTGTGGATATTTCTACATACATATTTTTAAATGTTGCATGTACTCTCATATATATAATAGAATATGTAAGGGGCATAGTTATAGAAGCTACTTAGACATTGGGACTGAATTTCTGGACTTGAAGGCTTACAACCATAATCTAAGGGGGCATCTGGGTCAATTGCCAAACACAGTTAATAAAGATAATATTCTACATCCTAGTCTGGTGAGGAGCACATGAGGTTTGAAGAGCTTGCAAGCAGCCATCTAAGAACTATTTGTCTTTTCCTGCCTGCAGAAAAGGAGAAGGAAGAAAACTAAAGACTCAAGGAAGCAATTAGTCCACAGATAATGGCCCACATGAACCACAGACTCTTCTAACCCAAGACCAGAACTAGTCGGTGCTCTGCAGCCTCTACTGACCACTCTGACCAGGACCACAATAGAAGCTCCCAGTTACAATGGATAAAAAATATAGAACAAAATTCAAATTAAAAAAAAAGAAGTGACCAGACTTACTGGTCTGAAAGAGGCTAGAGGAATCCCTGAGACTATTGCTCTGAGACAACTTCTAACATGAAACTGAAGGCACTTCCAGAGGCCATCTTTCAGCACAAATATTGACAAATGGCAGTGGCTAAGGAAATGGATTTTGTTCCAATATTGGCATCAGTAATTTGTAACTATGTAACAAGTGGAAGTTACTTACCATCTCTGTTTCTTGGTGTTCTCATAAATAAAATGGAGATAGTACTACCTCATTAGATGTTTTTAGAAACAAATAAGTCAATACATACAAAGCATTTAGAGTAGTGTTTGGTATGTAGTAACAATAAACATTTAATATGATTCAATAAAATCAGAAGGTCATACCACCATAATAATGTTAGTACTTGTCATGGATTGAATTGTGTCCCCTCCAAATATGTGTCAACTTGGCTAGGCCGTGTTTCTCAGTAGTTTGGCAGTTATATAATGATGTAATTTGGTTGTTATGTAATCACATAATCATCTCCCATAATGTGATCTTATGTGATTAGCCAATCAATGTTTAGGGCATTAGGGTGTGACACTACACCCTTATTCAGGTAACAGCCCTGATCTGATATAAAGGGAGTTTCCCTGAGATGTGGCCTGTATCACCTTTTATCTTAAAAGAGATAAAAGGAGAGAGAAGCAAGCAGAGAGAGGAACTTCTATTATAAAGAAAGAAGAGCTGGGAGTGGAGTGCATCCTTTGGACCTGGAATGCCTACACTGAGAAACTTCTAGACACAGGGGAAGATTAAGGCCAAGACACCTGAAAATCTACAAGGAATGCCAGGTACACAGATGCTGAAAGGAAACAAGGACCTTCCTCCTAAACTGTGAGCCAACACAGAAAGAAAACCTTTCCTGAATTGGACTTCTAGCCTCCTAAACTGTGAGAGAATAAATTTGTTTTTTAAAGCCATCCACTTGTGGTATTTCTGTTACAGCAGCGATAGATAACTAAGATAGTATTGTTGCTCACTGCTACTGTTATGGCCCAGGAACTATCCTGGGAACTGGAGATATGAAATGAAAGACATCTGCCATCTAGTGAACTTCTTCACATGATTATATCACCCCTCCACAAATTTACACAGAGTATCAAGTTCTTCCTACAGATATAGCAAAACTCATCCAAAGAAAAATTATTCACAACTCTTTTCTGGAGAAATGATTTTTTTTCTCTCAATCTAAGGAATATATGAAAGAGAACAGGACATGGGGAGCAGGGTAGAACCTAAAAGCAGTCTTCTCCCATCCTGGAGAGATGCCATTCCCTGACATAGAGAAGAGAATCAAGTGAAACAACTTCCCTAGTTTTATCCTTCAGAAAACTTCAAATAGATGGAGACATCTAAGTCAACCGGCAAAACAGTTGATAAAGATAATGTTCTAAATCCCAGACTGATGAATAGTGTCTGGGGTCTTAAAAGCTTCAAGTGGCCACCTAAGAAGCAACTACTGATCTCTTCCTGCCTGGAGCATAGGAGAATAAAGAAAAATGAAAACTCAAGGGAGCAATTAGTTCAAAAGGCTAATTGCCTACATGAACCACAGCCTCCTCTAACCTGAGACCAGAAGAACTAGTTGATGCCCGGCTGCCACTACTAACCACTCTGTCCATGACCACAATGGAAAGTCTCAGAATTCATAAAGAAAGCAGAGAACAAAACCCAAAGTCAAAATTAATAAAAAGGACCAGACTTACTGGTCTGAAAGAGACTGGAGAAACCCTTGAGCCTATTGCTCTGAGAAAACTTTCTACCTTGAAACTGAAGACACTTTCAGAGGCTACCTTCCAGCCAAATAATAGACAGGAATATAAAGCAATAAGTAACACCCATGAAGAAAGTTCTCCTTAGAAAAATCAACTACTCTAGAACAAAAGGAAAATCTTTGCCCAAAACAAAAGATGAGAAGACAAGGAGGGGTAGGAAAACTAGATGAATGGATATGGAAAATCTTGGGAAGGAACAGGGAGAGTGCTGACACATTGCAGGGACTACAACCAATGTCATGAACAATTTGTGAATGAACTATTGATGGGAAAACTAATTTGCTATGTAAATTTTTACCTAAAGCACAATAAAATTTTAAAAAGCAAAAGATAATTTCAAATAAAACCATAAAAATTTCATATGATACACAATCTATACCAAACAAAGGATGACTGAACTTCTAACTAGCCCCTGTCAGAGGAAGCAAGGACCTCAGGGTTAGGGAAGTCAATGTGCTGCCAATTCTGCAAGGAACAAACTGGCCTAATTAATTGAGAAGAGAATCCCATCCAAAAAAACTTCAAAAGGTGGATACATGGAGCCAAATCTAACAAGATGGTGTTAAACAAAATAATCTGCTTGGAAGACAAAGCTAAACAGAGAATTAGAAACTCAGGAGGATATGGGTTTATATGTAAAAGAGACGCAATAGTTCAATATAAATCATAGTGTGCTTTGATTGTTCAAACAGAAACAGTGACAGCAACAACAGGAACCAAACAAAGCCAATGAGGTCTATATTGCAAAGACAGAATTCTGAACACTAAACGTAAGTAGTGATATAAGGGTCCCAACCAAAAATCAAACCCATTGCCACCGAGTCAATTCCAACTCACAACAATGCTTATAAGGATAGAGGAGAATTGCTCCATAAGGTTTCCAAGGCTGTAAATCTTTACAGAAGCAAACTGCCTCCTCTTTCTCCCACAGTGCAACTGGTGAGTTTCAACCACTGACCTTTCAGTTAGCAGCTGAGCACTTTAACCACTGTACCACCAGAGGACCTTAAATGAGGGTCAGATGGCATCTATTCAATTGTGAATAATGAAATTGAATGGGCCCACTGACCGACTTCATAGCTGATATTTAATGAGCCTCCCCCAAGTGTCAAGCCCTACGCCAAGCACTGGGGATTAAAAGAACAGGTTATACAAAGTCATGGTCTCCAAGAAGCTTCCATTTGGTATGGTCAATAAAAAATGAAATAAGGTCAGTCATTTTACAGACTGATAAATACTATTAAAATAAATAAATAAAGGACGATAATTGACAGTGAATGACTACAATGGGGAAATAGGCGGGTGGTTCATAAAGACCAAAAGTCTCTTTTGAAAAAGTGACCTTGAGCCATTTGAAGATGCAAAAAAGTAAGCATTCCAACAATGGTAAACAAGTGAAAGCCCCTAGATAGAACAGGCTGGAGAGGCTGAAGGAGCAGACAGAAGGCTACTGTGTTTTAGATAGAATGGAGGAAGAAGAGGGCAAGAGAAGCTTAGGAGAGAAGGGTAGCTAGGGTCAGATCACAGAGCATCTTGTAATCCATGATACTGAGTTGATTTTATTAACTGTATAATCAGCAGTCTTTCAAGCTTTTGAAGCAAAGAGGTGAAATCATCTGATTTGCTTTTTTGAAAAATTTTGGACCGGTATTTGATAATAAATGTGGGGCCAGGTCAGCATAAAGGTGGAGAGAAAGAGACAAGTTTGGAGGTCTTGAGGAAAGTGAAGGTGAGCAGAGCGCAGATGATGGTGGTGTGGCTGAGGTTGAAGGGGATATGAAGGTAAATGAGCTCAAAGGAGGAGACTACAGTAGTGAGCATGTCACACAGGGAGTAGTTGAAAGAAGTTAGAAATATTAGCTGGCAAAGGGGAAGGCTACAGGGACACCTATGACAGCAGTCTCCAAATACTTATGTAGCTCAGTTCTAGAGTGAGGGAGTTCTGTGCCAGGCTTCAATGGAAAGTAAACAGCGTTTATATCAAGTATGAAAGACTCTGTCCCTCATGGATGCAACCTTTGTTCCACTATATATTGACTATATGACTTTGGGAATGGAATGTATGTGTTTGAAAGGGATGCTGTGATGATTAAATAAATTAATGTAATAAATATATATATACGTATGTATGTATGTGTATATGTATATGTATATATATATATTTACAACAACAAAACCAAAACAAAAAGGCACCCAGTGCCTGATCCTGATAAGCACTTAGTAAATGATAGCTATGTTTGTTACAACTATTATTATTAGGACTATTATTATTATTATTAAGCAGAAGCTGTTCTTAAGTTTAACCATTTTTGCTTTAGAAAATATCTTGAGAGTTTGTTAAAACAGCTTCTCTCTAGAAAAATGTGCAGAACATACATATATACATATGAAACATCACATACAATTTTAAGAACTCAATAGAATTTCTTGAAAGTTCCTCAATAAATCCCATAGTTCAGGAGATAATAGATCTCAAGTTAAGAACCTCTGCTCTAAGAAAAGGGCATCAAGTAGTCTATCTTGGTTCAGACATAAGCTTGCTGATTAGAACAGAGGATGAAGCATAGAAGGTCTTTGGACTTTCTCTTCTCTCTAAAGACTAGTACAGCAGCCTGGGCAAAGACACTCATCACACACACATACAAACACACACACACACACTAACACCATCAGCAGCAGAAGAAGCAGCAAGAAAAGAAATCCTCAAAGAACAGCAGTACCAAGCCATGAGTCAGAGCCATGAACAAAGGACATCAAAGAAGGATACTGCATAATTATTAGGACAGTGTTTGGTATGACATGTGAGATGCCCTTGGGTCTTCCCTGAGCTAGGTGAGAAGAAGCTGCATTTCTGTGAATGGGAAGTAAACCAGAGAAATAATATTTGTTATTGTTAGCATTGTTTGGAAAGTCTGTGTATTAGACATCTTGTTTGTTATAGAATGCAAATGCAGAGGCAGTATACAAAACTAGAACCATTTACGCACTTGTGTATTTTATACCTCTACCCTCATCATCACTAGGTTGAATGTTGTTGTTGTTAGGTGACGTCGAGTCCTCTCCAACTCATAGTGCCCTTATGTACAACAGAATGAAACACTGCTCAGCCTGTGCTTGCCTCATAATGACCGCTATACCTGAGCCCATCATTGCAGCAACTGTGTCAATCCATTTCTTTGAAGGCCTTCCTCTTTTTCATTGACCCTCCACTTTACCAAGCATGATATCCTTCTCCAGAGAACAGTAAGTGGGAGAGCCCCCCGGCAGGAAGGTAACGGAAATTAACATCTGTCAGTTTGTCATACTGTGGTGGCTTGCGTGTTTCTGGGAGGCTGAAGTCTGTACCATTGGTGTTTCAAATGCCCATAGGGTTGCCCCTGGTAGATGGGTTTCAGCAGAGCTTCCAGACTGAGACAGACTCGGAAGAAGGAAGAAGCCATCTACTTCTCAAAGAAGTGGCCAATGAAAACCTTATGAATAGCAGAGAAACAGTCTGATATATTACTGAAAACTTTATGAATAGCCAAGAAACATCCAATACAGTGTCAGAAGATGAGTCCCTCAGGTCAGAAGGCACTCAAGATACAACTGGGAAAGAGATACCTCATCAGAGTAGAGCTGATTTTAATGGTATGGATAAAGTAGAGCTTTCAGGACCTCCATTTGCTAATGTAGCATGACTCAACATGAGAAGAAACAGCTGCAAATATCCATTAATAAATGGAACATGGAATGTACGAAGTATGAATCCACAAAAATTGGAAGCTGTTAAAAATGAAATGGAACACATGAAGATTGTTATTGTAGGCATTAGTGAGCTAAAATTGACTGATTTTCGCCATTTTGAATCAGACAACCATAGGATCTACTATGCCGGGAATGACAAATTGAAGAGGAATAGCATGGCATTCATCATCATAAATAATATTTCAAGATCTATCTTGAAGTACAATGCTGTCAGTGAAAGGATAATATCCATATGTCTACAAGGAAGGCCAGTTAATAGTACTATTATTTAAATTAATGCACCAGGAGCTGATTGTGGAACAAACCATCATCTGCTAATAGGTGAGTTCAAGTTGAAGTAGAAGACAATTAAAAGAAAGCCAAAATATGACCTTGATTAGATCCCTCCTGAATTTAGAGATCATCTAAAGCATATATTTGATGCACTGAACACCAATGACCAAAAACCAGAATTGTGGGATGACATCAAGAACATAATCCATGAAGAAAGCAAAAGATCATTAAAAAAGACAGGAAAGGAGGAAAAGACCAAAATGGATGTCAGAAGAGACTCTGAATTTTGCCCTTGAATGAAGAGTGGCTAATGCAAATGGAATAAAAGACAAGATACAAGAGCTGAACAGAAGATTTCAAAAGGCAGCTCAAGAAGACAAAGTCAATTATTATAATGAAATATGCAAAGACATGGAGTTGGAAAGCCAAAAAAGAACACACTTGGCATTTCTCAAGCTGAAAGAAATGCCAGACTTCATTGCACCTACTTTACTCGTGTCAGAAGGGATCATTCTTGCTTCCAAGGAGCACCCAGGGGCAGGCCAGGTGAGCAAGCCAGGGCACAGAAAGCAATGTGGGTATTGGAGTGCCTGGGGGGAGACCAGGAAGTGAGAGGAGCAGTTTGGAACAGCACTTGATGGCACATAACAACAACAACAAGGGAGACAAACTTGTCTGTCAGTTTGTCATACCATGGTGGCTTATGTGTTGCTGTGAGGCTGGAGGCTATGCCGTTGATGTTTCAAATGCCAGCAGGGTTACCCATGATGGACAGGTTTCAGCAGAGCTTCCACACTAACACAGACTCAGAAGAAGGAAGAGGCCATCCACTTCTCAAAGAATTGGCCGGTGAAAATCTTATGAATAGCAGTGAAACACTGTCTGATATATTACTGGAGATAGACTGAATGACACATTTCAATCAACCCAGGATCCAAAGGACCTAACAAATGCCTATTACAGAATATATGATCAATAAATATGTATTTGTTAAAAGAAAATAAGCATAAAAATGCTTTGCGGATCAAAGCAGAAAGTCAGATTATGACTCAACAATGAATTTATAAAAATTAAAGCTATAGGGAAAGAGAACATCTTGCCCCAGGAGAGGCCAAACATTTAAACAGAGATTTGGCAGAGATAATAAAAAGGAAATATAAGCTTTGAATACAGTGTTTTGAATTAACCAGTGTATTTGTATGTGTGCATCAGTGCTTGCCATAAATCACTTTTCCCAAAGAAAATCCTACATTGAAGTCCACAAATTGCTTAGATAATAGCAGAGTTGTTCTTATTGCAGTGGAGATGATACCCTTCTCTTCCCACTTGTTTGCCCTGAAGTGTTCACCAGATTCCTTGGCTCCTTAAGAAAAAGTTTAAAAATACTGGATTTGGTGATTTCTAAGGACTCTGCTAGATAATGAATTTGGAACAACACTGACACGGACATGAGGTTACCTCAAATGACTTTATCTCTGACTCATACTTCCTAGACATCAAATTATGGAGGTATGAAATGCTTTAAAAGCCACCAAATATCAATTTTGGAAAAATATAAAACCTGGATTTGGACTCAGCATGCACCCATCTCATGCTCCTAGCCCACTTCTCAATCTACCTCTAGCATACCTCTTCATAGACTTGGGAGACAGTTCTTTTTCTACTTCCTTCACAGGCATGCTGTAGGAGTCCACATTGTATTCACTGTCGTCATCATACTCATGGTCTAGCAGCGTTCTTGCCCATGTGCCCATGTCATAAGGAGGGAGCATTCCTCCAAACTCAGAGGGTAGGATCTCGGGATGAATTAGTTGATGTAGGCTATTCAGGTTGTTACCGTGCAAAAATATCTAGAAATGCAAATATAGTGGTGGGAGGAAACACAGAGAAAAGAATAAATATTATTTAGAGGGTGGAAGAGAAGAATGAGGATATGAGCAAATACAAGATTTTTTCCATATCTGTTAAAATATTTATGCTTTCATCTACTCTGTGATACATGCAGGAGCTGGAACCAGAAATTTAGTTTTCTACTTCATGATCAGGGATACAAGCAGAATAAGAAGTACATGTTCATCTGTGCATTATTCTGGTATTAGTTGTGCAAACTTGATTATGTGCATAATAAATGTTGTTAAAACAGATCTTTCTCTTAAGGGACTCATCACTTACAGAGCTTATTCAAGTTATTAATCCTCAAAGTTGTCAGCAATATGGCTTTCTCTTTGTCATAATAAAAATAAGAATGCTATAACCACTCAATTACTATTTTGTAATTCACAGTGTGTGATGTAAATAAAAGAAGAAGATTAGCATCATCGTCATGAAAGATTGAGTGAAGGTTCGTGTCCCGAAGGATTTACATTCTGTAATGTTGCCAGAATCTCCTCTACTGGAGATTTCCATGTTTATTGTTCAATTGGAAAATGGGACAGGAGATTAAAAATGTAAAACTCTATTGGTATCATCACATACATAGAGGTTTTTTTTTTCTTTACTATTGCAAAAATATAGACAACACACTTGCCAATTCACCATTTTCATATAAACAATCTAGTGAAATGAACTACATCAATCATGTTTTGCCACCCTCACCAACATCCTTTGCCAAATTTTCTATCCCCATAAATAAAAACTCAATGCTTCCTAAACAATAATTTCATCCATACATCCGCCCTCCCGCCCCAGGTAACCACTATTAATCTCTGATTTCAGTATACTTACCTATTCTAGGTACTTCATATTACTGAGATCATACAATATTTGTCCTTTGGTGATTGACTTATTTCATTCAGTATAATGCTTTCAAAGTTCATCCATGTTGTGGCATGTATCAGGACCTCATTTCTCTCTGTGGCAGAGCAAGTTCCATTGTATGGATACATCACTTTTTATCTGTTCATCTGTTGACAGATATTTGGGTTGTTTCCACCTTTTGCTTATTGTGAATGGTGCTGCAATGAACATTGGTATATGTGTGTTTGTTTGTGTCACTGTTTTCCAGTCTCTTGGAAATACACCTGAGAGTGGAATTGCTGAGTCATATGGTAGCTGTAGAGCTTTTTTCTTTTTTTTTTTTTAATAGTGGAGAATTATTCAAGCCACATGCTTGAGATCTCTTTCTCCATAAATTTCTTCTTCTTTCCTGATGTCTCATTCAATCTCAAAACTGCAGATCAACCTTCTCTGATAAGACATTGTCTCAAATAAATTTACAAAATATTAATTTAAGGAATATACTCTATGAGTGAGTTAAAAATAATATCATACTTTAGGTTCAAGGATTTGTAATTTACAGTGTGAAGTGCATTACAGTGATGTAAGTAAAAGAAGTAGATTGAACAGGCAAATACATTCATCTGTGCTTTTCATAACTTTAGAGACCACACAAGTAAATGTATAAAAAAGATTAATCTACAACACCAAATAAAATGAGAGGAATGGGAGTTACCAATCAAAAATTAATTTCAACAATTTCTAGAACAGTCAAAGCAGATGAAAGCAGTTTAATGGCCAAAATAAGCAGAGAAAATGGCTGCCTGTAACACAAGGTGGGAAGAAGTCAGTCTGACCCACAGAACCTCAGGGGTTCTAAGCTCAGAATGGGCAAATAGCATAGGGCCCAAAGGAGCAGTAGGGCTGAAAAGTGGGAGGTGAATTCAAGGCCTATGTACTTCATAACAGCACAGTTGACACCACTATCAACCTTTCTACCCTTGTTTGCAGAACACAACAGCCAGCATTTAAATCCAAGAAATAAACACATGCACACACACACACACATACACACACATCCCAGGTCTCTTCCCAAAAGCGATGAGAAGAATTACCTCTGGAAAGTTAATTTTGGCACCTAAAACCCTTGTCTTATTAGATATATAGCCTTTATTTTCCATATGTGTTTCTTCATGTCAGAAACTCCTTCAAGTCACAGCGATTTTATGGTAATAAACCCTGAAAGAAGGGGATGTAATCCTAGCGCACCACATCCCCTCTCTCCTGTAACACTCTACTACTCCTTCCTCCGCACTGCTTTCAGCTTATGGCTTGCTTCCTCTTTTGTGGACAAAATAGAGCAGCCAGATGAGATCCACCCACCAGCATCTGTGTTCATCTGCTTTGCCTTTGCTTCTAGTACAACGGAAAAATAAACCTGACAAAGGAAAACCTCTCTACCTGTGCGATAGAATCTGTCCTCTCTCCCTTTTTTATTTATAATTCTCAAGCAATCCTATCTTCCCTCTTTCATCAACTACTTTCCCCTCTCTGCTGGATCTTCCACATCAGAGAGAACAAACGCCCCGACACCACTTCCTACCCGATACACACATAGAAAACTTCTTTTGGACCTACTTTCATCTTCAGTTACCATCCTATTTCTCTCCACTTCTTTAAAGCAAAACTCATCAAAGAAGTTGTCTAAGGTTACTGTTCAAATATATATTTTCCAGTTCTAAATCCAGTCCAAACAAGCTTTGCCCTCATCTCTGGACCAAAACAGCTGTTATCTAAATCCTTCTCTTGCTAAATGCAGCGTTCAATTCTCAGTTCTCATTTTTCTTGAACTCTCAGCAGCATGGGAAAGAGTAGATAACTCTCTTCATAGAAACATTTTCTATAATTGACTTCCATGATATTTTCAGCTCTTGGTGCCTTCCTACCTCACTAGAGGCTTCTTTTCAGTTTCTTGTTGATTATTTTGCATCACCCAACAGCTTAACTTTATGGGGCTTCAGATCTCAGTTCTTGCATTTATTCCCTTCTTTTGCCATACTCCCTCCTCAGTAATTTCATTCAATTTCAGGGATTCAGATACTGCCTATACACTGGCAAATTTATAACTTGAATTTAGAACTCTTATTTGAATTCTATATTAATATTTCCACACTCTCTTTGACATTGCCCCTTAAATATTGAATGGGTATCTCAAACTTAACATATGCAACATTGAACCCACAATCTTCCTCCTAAAGCATGCTTCTCCCTAGCTCCAGCATTAGTTAATGATTTCACTATCCTTCCAGTCTATAAGGCCGAAAGTCTTGCAGTCAGCCTTAACTCTTCTCAGGCTCTAACAAGTCAGCAAATTAGATGTATTGCATAAGGCAACAAGGATGTATTTTAATTAACCAACTGTTGAATTTTTGCTTTTTTACTGTTTTTGATTGGACTAGTTTTGTGTAGTGGCATCTTTATTAAAATTTTACAATTGTGTTCTCTTTATATTTTTTTTTTTCTTTTCCACAGTTTCTTGGAAAAATCCCTGTCCTCTTGGCCCCCTTTGCCTCAGAATACATTGATCCTAAGAATTAGTCTGAATCATTTTTCCATTTCCGACATTTATTTTCCTACACTATCCCATTAAAGAGCTTGTGCTAGTCTGCTATATGAAGGCAGAGGTGGAAATTTGTACAGTTAATAGGGAAATCTGCTCCCTGGCAACCCCTTGGAGAGAGGCAAGACCACAGCTATCAAGCAGTGGGAGAATACACTATGTGTTTAGGTTCCAAGTTCAGAAAAGATGTCCTTTTTTCACAGACAGCTTCGAGCAGAAGGAGACCTTATTTCAAGAAACTATTACTGGCTGGAAAAATGAGATCAGAAGTCATCACTGATAGACTGGAAGTTTAGTGCGGCATGAAAGTTTTAAGATATTGGAGAAGGGATGTCTATAATACCAAAGGAAGAATTTCCCACCAACCCTGTGTTTTAGAGACTCAAAGTGAAATTTAATCCTTTTTGAGATACATGCATATATATATATATATATATATATATATAAAATTGTGATTTGGGTGAGAGTTTACAGAGCAAAATTGGTTTTCCATTCAACAACTCACACACATTTTGTTTTGTGACAATCATTGCAATCCTCACAATGTAACATCCTTTTTCCCACTTCCCCCCAGTGTTTACATTTACATTCCACCTTCCTTCCTCTCCCTCCTGGCTTCTTAGCTTTATCCCAGGGCAAATGTTGCCCTTTTGATCTCATGTGGTTGATTGCTCTAATGAGCGTAGCATACCTTCCTGGTATTATTATTCACCTTATATGCCTGTCTATCATTTGGATGAAAGTTGAACCACGTAAATGAGTTCAGTTTCCAGCCTGAAGGGTGTCTGAGGGTCATAGTCTCAGGGGTTCTACCATTTTTCATCAATCAGTAAGCCTGGTCTTTTTTGAGCTTCTGAATTTTGTTACACATTTTTCTCCCACTCTAACTGGGACCTCCTACTGTTGTCCTTTTCAAAGTGGTCAGCAGCCATAGCTGGGCATGATCTAGTTGTTCTGGTCTCAAAGTTGTGAAGGTTGGGGTTCATGTGGTTTATTCATCCTTTGGATTGTTTCTACAGATCTTTGATTTTCTTCACTCTCAGTTGCTCCAGATGGGGAGCGATTAATAGTTGCACTTTAGATGGCCGCTCATAAGCTTTTAAGACCTCAGTCACTACTCACCAAAGTAGAATATAGAACATTGTCTTTGTGCACTAAGTTATGCCGGTTGATCTTAGTATCCCCAAGACTATGATCCTAAGCCCCTATGCCTAGCAACTTATTCTCTCTACATGTTGGGTTATGGCTAAGATGTTTTCATAACTTTGGCCTCTGTATGTTCTACTATATTCATGGATATATTTGCAGCACATATAAATACATAGGCAGAGACATCCTATGTCAAACCTATATATATTCATGAGTTCACCTTTGGACCCCTGTTAAACTTGAATATCTATCCATGTATACACTTGTTGTGGTTGTTGTTGTTATGTGCCGTCAAATTGGACCCAATGCATAGCAACCCCTACTTGACTTTCCGTGGTGGTATCACTACAGAAGTAGATTGCCCAACCTTCCTTCTGAGGTGTGGCTGGTGGGTTTGAACCTCTAGCCTTCTGGTTAGCAGTCAAGTGCCTCAGGCACTTAGCCACCAGAGCTCCTGTATACACTTGTAGATTGTTGTTATTACTGTTATTGCAAGATTTTTAGTGTGACCGTGTTTACCTTTCTTGCCTTTAACTCCTGCGCTCCTCCCTGTAACTTCCACTAGCTTGATAACTTTGTGATGACCTCCCCTTATTGTATATTGCCTTTTCCTTCAGTCAAGTTAATATGTGTCTACCTTCTAAAGGGTGATTGTCCCTTCCTTCCCCTACTACCCCCAGTAACCTTCAAAGAATGATTCTTTCTGTGTATAAACTTTTTCTTGACTTTTTACAGTAGTGGTCTCATGTGATATTTGTTCTTTACATGACTGGTTAATATGACTCACCATAATGTCCTCTAGGTTCATCCATGTCATGATGTGATTCATCATTATTCTTTAACTTTGCATAGTATTCCATTGTGTCTATGTACCATCATTTGTTTATCCATTCATCCATTGGTGGGAACTTCAGTTGTTTCCATCTATTTGCTATTATGAGTGATGCTGCGGCGAACATTGATGTGCATATATCTGTCCGTGTCATGTCTGTTGTTTCTCTAGGATGTATATCTAGTAATGGTATTGCTGCATCATATGGTATTTCTATTTCCAACTTCTTGAGGAAGCACCATACTGCTTTCCAGAGTGGCTGCAACATGTTACAGTCCCACCAGCAGTGTATGAGTGCACCAGTCTCTCCACACCCTCACTAGCATTTGGTGCTTTCTGTTTTTCTGAACTTTGTTATTAATGCTGGGATAAGATGATATCTCATTGTTGGCTTTTATTTCCATCTCTCTAATGGCTAATGATTATGAGCATTTCTTCATGTGTTTGTTAACTGCCTGAATGTCTTCTTTGGTGAAGTGTCTATTCATGTCTTTTGCCAACTTTTTAATTGGATTGTTTGTTGTTGTGTTGTTGAGGTGTTGGACATTTTCTATACATTTTAGAAATTAGTCTCTTGCCTGTTATGTCATTGCTAAAAATTTTTTCCCAGTCTTTAAGTTCTCTTTTCACTCTTCTGGCAAAGTCTTCTAAGAGCATAAATGTTTAATTTTTAGGAGGTCTCACTCATCTAGTTCATCTCTTGCTGTTTGTGCATTTTTAGTTATATTTGATATTATATTTATGCCATGTATTAGGAGCCTAAAGTTTGCCACTATTTTTTCTTTGATGATTTTTATGGTTTTAGATTTTATATTCATGTCTTTGATCTATCTTAAGTTACTTTTCATATATAGTATAAGATATAGATCCTGTTTCATTTTACCACAAATGGGTATCTAGTTTTGTCAGCACCATTCATTAAAGAGACTATCTATTCACTCATTTAATGGGTTTGGGCCCTTTGTCAAAGATCAGCTGTCCATAGGTGGATAGATTTACTTCTGTTCTCCATTCTGTTCCATTGGTTTATGTGTCTGTCATTGTACCAAAATCAGGATGCTTTAACTACAGTGGCTATATAGTAGATTTTGAGATTAAGGAGTGTGAGCCCTCCTAGTTTGTTCTTCTTCTTTAGTAGTGCTTTTCTTATCTGGAGTTTCTTTCCCTTCCATATAGAGTTAGTGAACAGATCTTCCATTTCTTTAAGGAATGATGATGGTCTCTGTGTCTGGATTGCATTATATAGGCAGATGGCTTTGGGTAGTATTGTCCTTTTTACAATGTTCAGATTTTATTTAATTTAAGAAAATAAAGAGCCTGATATTTTTTGTTCACCTGAATTTGTGGAGAAAGATTTACAACTGGTCTTAGGATTTCTCTTTACCCTTTTTTCAGACTGCAGATTTCTAACATCTGAAGCATAAGTTATTTGAGTAATATTGTGGTATCGACTCACTCAGAATAATAGTAAAGAAGCATGATAGAAAAAGATGAAATATAATAGTTTTGCATTGTGTGTTGACTATGTAAATGGAAATTAAATACTTTTCTTTTTTAACCTATAATTATATTTTCATATGAAAACTTCCAGGTCATATAATTTTAATTCCAAACAAAAAAAAAGAAACAAACAGACTCACTGCCATTGAGTCGATTCCAACTCATAGCAATCCCCTTTGGGTTTCTGAGGTGGTAAATCTTTACAGAAGTAGATGCCCAGTCTTCCTTCTGTGGAATGACTGGTGGGTTTGAACCACCACCAACCTCTGCTTAGCAGTCCAATGCCTTAGGCACTATACCACCAGAGCTCCTTTAATTTTAATTGGAACAGGGAAATTCAGATACCTCTCTTCCATCGGGAATAATACTAGCCATGTATTCTTCTAGGCATTGTCAAAATTATGAAATTGATCCAAAGAATTGCCAAACTTAGTGCACTTCTTGTTTTCTAGACATAATTTTTATCACTGATTTTTTTCAATAAATCATTTTTTTAAGTTGTCATTAAGTCACTTCTGACTTATGTAGACCCTATGTATGTTGACCCCTTGTATGTCAGAGTACAACTGTGATCCATAGAGTTTTCAATGGCTGGTGTTTCATAAGTAGATCATCAGGCCTTTCTTCCAAGGTGTCTCTAGGTGGACTCGAACAGCCAACCTTTTGGTATGAAATTGAGCGTGTTAACAATTTGCACCTCCTAGGGACGGCCAACAGTACACAATCATGTCCAAATAACATCACATAATGTCACTCCTGTACACAGAGCCCTTCAAGGGCTTCCCATCTAACTCTGATGAAATCCTAGATCTTTGCCATAGTGTACAAACCTTCTATGATCTATCTCACAATATTGCCTCCACATCCTGTCCCTTGTCACCCTTCTCCATAGCCTCACTTTGCTGCACCTACACTGGCTTCCTTGCTGTTGATCAAAATATACAAGATGTTCTTCTGCCTAAGGACCCTTGGTACTCCTT
>NW_006922093.1:192495-203617 GCF_000298275.1 Orycteropus afer afer | reverse complement strand
TCAGTTCGCTGTCAGACCGCAGCTCCGTAGGTCTCCTTTTTTTTGGTATTTTCACGCAAATTCTTCTGCTAGTTGGGGTTTAGTCCAATTCTTCATCCTTTCCTTCAAGGCTCAGGGGTCCAAGATTATCCTCTGTGTCTGTGTTAATTGGTTTCCCTTTTCCTTGTTGAAGAGGGTCTGTGCAATCCTTCTGCCTAGTCCGCCATCTTGCCCTGCCTATATATGTTCATCTTGAACTCTGCTATCTATTTGCTATGATCCCAAGCAAATTTCTTAACCTTCTGCACCACATTTTTCCATGTATAAAATGAGAAAGAGAACAATTCCTACCCCAAAGCACATTTGTGAGAATAAAATGAATTAACATATGTAAAATACTTAAGACAGTGTGAATACTACAGTGAATTCTACATAAGCACTATGTAAGTCTAATTTGTACTTAAAGCCCCAGCATGTGTTTTGAGTTACCTCTTCACCCCTTCAAAAAACAACGCTTGAAAATGTTATTTTTAAGGCATTTCAATACATTTCTGAATTCTCAAATATGAATTAATTTTATTCTCAGTGGTATAAATAACTCTAAATATAAATTGATTATTTACAGAATGTTTCCTTTTAAATTATGTGAATATTCTCAACAAATTCATATACAATAAAATTTCTGTTCACTAATGTTTGATATGGACACATGATTAAAGTTACACTTTTAGATCACAACAAGGCTTCTACAACACTGAAATACCTGATGAGTCCCCTCAGTTACTGAGAATCATGAGAAATTATCTTCAATACAGATTTAGAAGTAAGTGTTTTACTGTGAAATAACCATTTGAAAATTGGATGCAGTATGGAGTGTAAAAGATAGCTTCACATTTAAAGCAAATCTGGAAGACTTGGGCTCATATATCAGCTTTACAACTGTAGAGCTGTATATATCAGTAAGCAAGTTACTTATCTATCCTAAGACTCACTTTCCTCAGCTCTGAATAGGAGCTAATCCTTACTACATTTATTTGGCAGGTATGTTGGATGGTTGAATAAGATAATATGCATTGAAATCCATTATTAAAACCTGTATTAACAATTACGACAGTTCTTATCATGTGCCATACGTGTACTAAATGCTTTATATAAATGATTATATAATTCTCAGGAAAATTATTATTTATATTCTATGATTATCTTCATTGTTAGATGAAACTAATCTAAAATGTTAATTTCTATACATTAAAATTTTTTCGCAGAAGTGTGATTAATTATGACAGTAAATACAAAATTATATTTGATATAAGCAAAATTACTATATTCAATATAATGCCTATAAAACCCACTGCCATCGAGTCAGATCCAACTCATAGCAACCCCTCCTAGGGTTTCCGAGGCAGTATCACTACAGAAGTAGATTGCCCAACCTTCTTTCCAAGGAGTGGCTGGTGGGTGGTGGCTTTGAATCCCCAGGTTTCTGGTTACTAGTTAAATGCCTAATAGGCACTATGCCACCAAGTTCCTTAATGCCTGTATATATATATATATATATATATATATACAATGAACATGCTCAAGTGTTTTCTCTTTTGTAAATGTTTCTTTCACAGATAGAGTGTTCAGAATTAATCACAAGATTCTTAAGACTTTTAAAAAGCCTTTTATGTTTAATATTTATATATAATGTACTAGCATATTTAACTACAGCCAATATTATACAGGCAGTATGCATCATGATTCATTGAATGAAGGAGGGAAAAGAATAGTATAAAAGAAACAAATACCCTTTTCCGAGTCTTCTCCTTCAGGAAAGGCCGGATCACGGTGTATAGGGCATGAATATACCATGGTTGATTGACAAAATGAATTCCTCCAAATCTTGCTGGGAAACTATCCTAGGGTAACATGGAGAAAGAAACAAATCAAGACATTCTTTAACACATTGAGAATATTTAAGGAAGGACATATGTTATAAAAGTCCTTCATTCCACACACTGAAATGAGATTATCTGTATACTTATGAAGAAGAGGAAAAATGGAAAAATTTTATCATACCAAACACTATAACTTTCATACAGTAACTATGTAATGTGTAATACTAGCAAATCCTTCTCAAGAACAGGTGTTAGTAAGAATTGCAGCATTTCACAATTTTTTTTTTTAAGCCTGCAGACTGCTAAAGAGTCAGTCATTGCAGGCCAGGAAACATCAAAATCATTAGGTATTTACCAAATTATTAATCTATGTTGGGTATATATTTTATTTTCATTATTTATAGTTATATTAAATTTATTTGAATTAAAATGATTAAATTCCAATATAGGTATCTGTAATGTGAATATTGTCAAATATCAAAATGGACTTGATTATCTTTCCTACTGATTTCACTGATTTTTATGAACATTCTCCTTTCTTTATTTCAACTACACAAACAAGAAAATGAAACATGCTTAAAATTAAGCAGAACAAAAACATAAAGTTTATTGTAAGATGTGTAAGGATGCATTTCTCTAGGTTAAATAAAGTCAAAACCCTAGGATTCTACAGGAGGAAAATAGGACTGTCATAAGGCCAGGCTCCACCTCAGGCAGAACTCAACTTTGTGTGAGATTTGAATGTGAAGTGATACAGAGAGGTTTTTGCCTCCTATCCATGAATAAATACCCCATGCCAATGCCATATTATAAAAGGAATATTTAAGCCTAATGAATTGCAACATTTTACATTGCACCTGAGTGTATGATGGATTCTACATAAATGAGTCAACTTTTTGCTACTTGTTCAAAATTCCACACTGAACTGACCATTTTGTTCATTGCCAAAACTGATGTACATTTTCTTCCATCAATGAACAATGTTTTCTAGGTTTTCTGTTTACCATTAACAGTATTGATGCTCTGAACACTTCCCATTCTTAGATGTAACTCTTGGCCATGTTCTTCAAAGTGACATATTTGCTCTTTAATACTGTAAGTCTTTTGCAGCAGATTTGCCCAGTAAAATATATCATCTGATTTCTTGACAGTTGCTTCCATGGCCATTGATTGTGGATCTAAGTTAAATGAAATTTTTCGGAACTTCAATCTCTTCTTCATTTATCATAATGTTGCTTATTGGTCCTGATGTGAGGAGTTTCATTTTCTTTATGTTGAAGCACAATCTTTACTGAAGGCTGTAGTCTTTGATCTTCTTCATCAAGAGCTTCAAATCTTCGCTGTCAGCAAGCAACATTATGTCTTTAGTGTATCACAGGTTGTTAATGAGTCTTCTTCCAATCCTGATGCTGCATCAGTTTGTCGTAATGTGGTGGCTTGTGTGTTGCTGTGATTCTGGAAGCTATGCCACTGGTATTTCAAACACCAGCAGCATCACCCATGGTGGACAGGTTTCAGCTGAGCTTCCTGACTACAACAGACTAGGAAGAAGGAAGTAGTGATCCACTTCTGAAAAACTGGCCCCTGAAAACTTTAGGAATAGCAGTCTTGTTAATAGTAAACTCATAGTTACAAATTCTGAAAGAGTTGGCTAAAGGATGCCTTTCTACAGGGAAGATGTACACTATTTCCTGCTGGTACAGACTTAATTTCTCATCTTGAGGTTCCTCTCTGCAGTATATATTCAAATATCAGACCCATATGGGACAATTATGACCAAAAATTATCAAAGATTATAATCATTATTAATACTGTTTTTATTTCTATTATATTTTCCACCTGGATCTGAAGGTTGTGCAGAGATTTCCTTGGCAGTTTCCTGGCCATCAGAGTGCAGGATCTCTAATCCAGACTCACTTTTCTCCAATTTGGATAAGATTAGTCTTCTTAACTCCCTATCCTCAAGCCCAGACAACATTTTCCTCCAACAGCTTCAGATGCTGTTGTTAACAGACCCATCCAGATTTCACTTAGTATCCTGGTTTCCAGTAGACTGCTATTTGCGTTTGGCTCAGAAGGGAAGGGGAGATTTTCACATGTTCTTGAGAGTTCAGCAATGCATCTGCAAATATTTTTATCGTTATCCAAGTCTTGACGTTTCATGCCAGGAAGACCTTTAGGATTTTTTAACTTGATGCACTACTTAAAGCAAAATCACTTAGTATAGTTTCAAAATGTACTCCAGAATGAGAATTTGATCTCTATAATAAAAATGAAAGAACACCAGCTATCAAAGCTGTTAAGTCAAAAGTCTTAACTCAGTGACTCAAATTTTGGTACGCATATGGAGACCCTGCTTCTTGTTTCCTAAAAAATCACTATGTACACATATACATATAACTTGTACATGGTGTTTGAATATTATTGGACATACCTTTAGTCTTTATCAAGAATAAATTATAGTCAAAGCAGGGTGAAAGAACAGGGAAAGCATTATATTTGCTATCAACTAGATCAAAGTTCAAATAATGATTTAATACCATCTCTAGCCTCTCAACACTGGAAGTCTAAAATATGGATATAATCCCTGATTCGCTCCCTTTCACTACTGTGATCCTCCTCATGTTCAATCACTTCCCAAGTCTTGTCACATTAAATGCCCACGTCTGTAGAGCTGGTATTCCCCACCCACATGGTGCCCATGAGATCACGACCACATAACATCCACTCCCAACCCCACAACTTCCACTCCTCTGCTTCCCACCATTTCACTTCCCTGAAATCCTCCATTTCTATAATCAACATATTGTTTTACAGCTGGTTGATTTTGTTCTCCCCCATATGCCTGAAATGGCCTTCCTTTCCTCTTTGTATGATGTGTTCTTAGAAATCTCTTAAGCTTTAGTTTAGGAAACATTATCTCCAGAAATATTTTTTGGATCCTTTTTCTCATTTCTCATCCTACTGCTCTCCCATAAAATCCCATCTTTATCATTTCCTGCCTAACATCTAAGTTCATTGTTGCATTTGCCACATCACACTGACATTATCTCTTGGTTTTTCTGCCTCCACAACTAACTAGACTGTGAGCTCTTGGCAGGCAGAGGTAGTGTGCTCCGCAAGGTTGTTCTATTGATTCTTGGAATGGCATCCATTTCCACCTACGTCATTTCCCCACTCTATAGAATAGACTTTAGAAGAATAAAAGTTACATATCTTGTAGCTGGGATTCTGAATGGACAGCTTTGCTGAGATGCACATGGACTAGATGTGAAGGTCAGAAGGATGGTAGCAGTCACTTTTCAGTAGAAGTGGCAGCTGATAAGCAAGGCTGTCTACAGGAGTGATGGGACACCACCTTCATTTTGATGCTTTGGAGAGTGAGAGGACAACTGCAGTGAGAGTGGAGACAGTAATTTCTTGACCACAAGATCACAACTGCAGGTATATATCCTTGAAACCAAGAGTTCAGCAGAAGTCCTTCCCTCATTTCCATTCCTCTAGCACTTCCAATAAGGTATTAGACATCTAACACTCTGTATTGGGAGCTCTGGTAGCATAGTGCCTAAGGCACTTGACTGCTAACCAGAAGGCTGGTGGTTCAAACCCACCAACCACTCTTTGGAAGGAAGATGGGGCAATCTACTTCCGTAGTGATACTGCCTCAAAACCCAAAGAGGGGTCGCTATGAGTCAGGTCTGGCTCGACAGCACACAACAACAACAAGAAGCACCTGTATTAAATCCCATTTTCCTTAAACTATTTGGAGAAATTTCTGTTTTATGCACTAAATACTGAGGCTGATTGTGCCTGATTCATCTTTAAATTCCAAGAATTTTGAAAACATGTTGTGTGTGTGCCCCAGAGCTGAGCTTGATAAGTGTTTACTGAACAGAATTATTGTTGTTATTGTTGTTGGTGCCATCAAGTCAATTTGGATTCATAGTGACAGTTATGTACAATAGGATCAAAGACTGTCCATTCCTTAAAAAAGATAAACTTTTCAACAAATGATTTTGGCAAAATTGGATATCCATTTGAAGAAAAATGGAACAAGATCCCTACCTCACACCATACACAAAAACAAACTCAAGTTGGATCAAAGACCTAAGTGTAAACCCAAAACTATATAAAGTTCATCAAAGATAAAAATAGGGGTAAATTGACTTCCAGTAAAATGGTGGAATAGGCAGACAAGCTGCATGGACCCTCTTCAACAAAGAAAAGAGAAACCTATTGACACAAATACAGAAGATAATCCTGGAGCCCTGAGCTTTGAAAAGAAAACAGTGAGTAAGGAGAAAAATGGAGCTATGGACCATCAGTTGTCCTGACAGCACAGAGAGACTGAATGTTATGACCTGAGAATTAACCTGAAAATTGGCCCTGCTCACCAAGGATTATATGGACTCCTGCATGGGTAGCTGATGACTGAAAAGGAAAACAGCAAAGAAGGAGACAAACTGAGCTCTGGACTTTCAGCTATCTGGAGAGGGCAGCCATTTTGAATGTTTACAAGTGGCAGCTGGGTACAACCATTTTGAATGTTTACAAGCAGTGGTCATTTTGGATATATAAAGTGACAGTACTCTCGTTCAAATTCCAGGGACCTAAGAATGGGCTCCACTTGCCAAAGACAGCACAGACATGAGAGGTTGATGACTGGAAAGGAGACAGGTGGTGAGTGTATAAGTGCTGCCAACCAGCAAATAGAGAAGCACAGTACCCTGCTTATTCAGATACATCCAAACAAAACAAAGAAAACTAAAATCTTGGGCAAATCACTCCAACATAAAATCACCAATTAAATATAAACACAAAAATGTCACAATGCCTTAGAGATAACAGACCATCACAGTCCACACAAAGAAGAAAGATAAAGTAGTAGAAATAAGGGACCAGGATATATATATATGTGTGTGTTAGACTGTGTTCTCTAGAGAAACAAAACCAGTAAAGCTTATATATAGAGAGAAAGAGAAATTTATCTTAGGAAAATTGTTCACACACTTATAGAAGCTGGCAAGTCCAAAGCTCTTGGATCAAACATCAAGATGGAGGCTTTTCCCAACCATGCAGGTACAGGGGCTGAGGAGCTCAAGGTTGGCAGGCAGTATACTGGCTGTTGATTCCAACAAATGACAAATCCAAGATCTCCAGGCTGAAGGGTGGATTGTTCACTCACAGACAGTTATAGGCAGCACAGCAGAATTCCAATTCACAGAAGAGTGTCTCTTTTCCCAGCATGTCCATAAATATACTGGAAGCAGGCCACACCCCTAGGAAAACTCCCTTTCAGTGGATTGGCTTCTCAAAACATATACATCTGATCCCATCATGGGAATAACCACATCACAGCTGCTTAAACCACACAGAATTGTGGTCCAGCCAAGTTGACACACAGGAACAATTAGCACAGTTCACCTCTTGTCAACTAGGCAGTTGTACACATCTTCTTAACCACATGTAATCTCTAAGTAAGGACAATTATAAAGTCATATTTGCACCTAACATGATACGCTAACACACATACGACTGAAATGCATTAACCTTATTTACTTTTCACAGTTCATAACAGAAGGAAACAAAAATATAACAATCACAGTCTTCATTTCTGCAACTGGTCATGTGGTCATAGCTGATATTGAGAACTACCTTCTTCCACCACCCATTCTGTATTTCCCTTACCCTCAGCAAGCACCTCAGCTGGTCATGGTTCTTTGCCTGGTGGGATGACCCAAACCTTCATTCCTGAAGGATCTGGGCTATTAGTAGGCATATCAGTATTGGGTTGCTGTAATTTTCCATTAACTTTAATCACAGGGCATGGTAGTACTAAGAGATGACCTAAAGAATCTCCTGTATTCCAAACATATTCTTCTTTACCTCCATTATGTAATGTCAATCCAATTTCCCCTTGGTAATCAGGATCTATCACATCAGGTAGTACAGCAATGCACTTCTTTATCTGTTGATCCCAAGTCATAAGGAAGCCAAAATGGCCGGGTGGCATTCTTAAGTGCCAGTTCAATGCAATCAGTATTGTGTCTCAAGGTGGGAGTGTTCCTCCCTTTGGGACTAAGATCTCCAGACCCACAGAGCATAGGGTAGCAGAGACAGGAAGCAAAAATTTTTTGAGTTGGTCACTAGGGGTAATAGTGAGTGGTACCACTCCCATTTCCACCCCTTGGTTCCTGGACCTGTGATTCCTGGCTATTGGAGAAACAGAATCGTACATTGGACGCTGGTTTAATAGCATATACAGTATCCCGGAGAACAATGCCTCAACCCTTCAAGGTATTGCCACTTAGCCGGTGTCGTAATTGTGTTTTCAGTAGGCCATTCCACTGTTCTATCAAGCCAGCTGCTTCAGGATGATGGGGAACATGATAAGACCAGTGAATTCCATGAGCATTGCTGCACTTCATTTGCTATGAATTGAATCCCTTGACCTGAAGCAATGCTGTGTGGGATACCATGATGGTGGATAAGGCATTCTGTAAGTGCACAGATGGTAGTTATGGCAGAAGCACTGCATGCAGGGAAGGCAAATACATATCCAGAATAAGCATACATTCCAGTAAGAACAAAATGCTGTCCTTTCCATGATGGAAGTGGATCAATGTAACCAACCTGCCACCAGGTTGCTGGCTGATCACCCCGAGGAATGGTTCCATATCGTGGATTCAGTGTTGGTCTCTGCTGCTGGCAGATTGGATACTCAGCAGAGGCAGTAGCCAAATCAGCCTTGATAAGTGGGAGTCCATGTTGCTGAGCCCATGCATAACCTCCATCCCTGCCACCATGGCCACTTTGTTCATGAGCCCATTGAGCAATGACAGGAGTAGCTAGGGAAAAAGATGGCTGGTTTCCACTGAACATGCCATCCTCTCCACCTGATTGTTAAAGTACTCCTCTGCTCAGGTTACATTTTGGTGGGCATTCACATGAGATACAAATATCTTTGCTCCTTTGGCCCATTCAGAAAGATTTATCTACATACCTCTTCCCCATACATCTTTTTCACCAATCTTCCAATCATGCTCCTTCCAAGTCCCAGACCATCTAGCCAAGCCATTAGCCACAGTCCATGAATCTGTATATAATCGCACATCTGGCCATTTCTTATTCCATGGAATGTGAACAGCCATATGTATGGCTCAAAGTTCTGTCTATTGGGAAGATTTCCCTTCACCACTGTCTTTCAAGGAAGTCCCAGAAAGGGGCTGCAGTGCTGTTACTTTCCACTTTTGAGTGGTGCCTGCATATCATGCAAAACCATCTGTAACCAGGCACGAGTTTTCTCTTCCTCAGTCAACTGATCATAAGGATCTCCCCATGAGGCCATAAGTGCAGACTGGGAGAGGGAAGGTAATGTGACTGGAGTGCAGACCCTAGGCATTTGGGCCACTTCTTCATGCAAATTATTTGTGCCTTCAGGTCCTGCTAGAGCTTGATCTCTGATACAACACTTCCATTTAATGATGGAGTGTTGCTGTGCACATCTAACTTTATGACTCTGTGGGTCAGACAACACCCAGTTCATGATGGGCAGCTGAGGCCTCATGGTCACTTGGTGGCCCATGGTTAGGCATTCAGTCTCTACTAAAGCCCAGTAACAAGCCAAAAGCTGTTTCTCAAAAGGAGAGTAGTTATCTGCAGTGGATGGCAGGGCTTTGATCCAAAATCCCGAGGGTCTGCATTGCAATTCACCAATAGGGACCTGCCAAAGACTCCAAACAGCATCTCTATCTACTACAGACATTTCAAGCACCATTAGATCAGCCAGATCATATGGCCCAAGTGGCAGAGCAGCCTGCACAGAAGCCTGAACCTGTTGCAGAGCCTTCCATTGTTCTGAGCCCCAGTCATAACTAGCAGCTTTCTGAGTCACTTGATAAATAGGCCACAGCAACACACCCAAATGAAGGATATGTTGCCTCTAAAATCCAAAGAGGCCCACCAGATGTTGTGCCTCCTTTTTAGTTGTGGGGGAAGCCAGATACAATAACTTATCCTTCACTTTAGTAGGAATATCTCAACATGCTCCACACCACTGGACCCCTAGAAATTTCACTGAGGTGGAAGGTGCCTGAATTTTTGTTGGATAAGTTTCCCAACCTCTAGCACACATATGTCTCACCAATAAGTCTAGAGTCATTAATACTTCTTCCTCACTAGGTCCAATCAGCATAATGTCATCAATATAATGGACCAGTGTGATGTCTTGTGGAAGGGAAAGGTGATCAAGACCCTACAGACTAAATTATGACATAGTGCTGGGGAGTTGATATACCCCTGAGGAAGCACTGTGAAAGTATACTGTTGGCCTTGCCAGCTGAAGGCAAACTGCTTCTGATGGTCCTTTGAAATTGGTATCAAGAAAAAGGCATTGGCCAGATGAATAGCTCCATATCAAGTACCAGGGGATGTACTAATTTGCTCAAACAATGAAACCACATCAGGAACAGCAGCTGCAATGGGAGTCACCACCTGATTAAGTTTATGATAATCTACTGTCATTCTCCAAGGTCCATCTGTTTTTGCACAGGCCAAATAGGTGAATTAAATGGGGATGTGGTAGGAATCAGTGCCTAAGGCACTTGACTGCTAACCAGAAGGCTGGTGGTTCAATCCACCAGCCACTCCTCAGGAGGAAGGTTAGGCAATCTACTTCCATAGAGATATTACCTCAGAAACCCAAGGAGGGGTCGCTATGAGTTGGGTCTGATTTGATGGCACATAACAACAACAACAACAACAACATCCTTCAAGTCCTTGGTGGCAGTAATCTCTGAAACCCCTTGAGGGATGCAGTATTGCTTTTGATTTACTATTTTGGTAGGTAGAAGCAGTTTCAATGGCTTCCACTTGGCTTTTACTACCATAATAGCCCTTACTCCCACGTCAGGGAACCAATGTGGGAATTCTGCCAATTGCTCAGTATATCTTCCAGTTATGCATTCTGGAGCTGGGGACCCACTGGACCCACTGTTAGACACACCTTAGCTAAGACTCCATCAACAACTTGACATCCATATGCCCCTACTCTGACTGGTGGGCCACAATGATGCTTTGGGTATCCTGAAATTAGTGTCAGTTCAGAGCCAGTGTCCAGTAATCCCTGAAAAGTCTGATCATTTCCTTTTCCCCAATGAACAGTCACCCTCGTAAAAGGCCTCAGATTCCTTTGGGGAAGGCTGGGAGAAAGATTGACATTATAGATTTTTGGCAATGTAGTGGGGTCCTTCCTCAAAGGGACC